>NC_133452.1:47086359-47394328 GCF_048565385.1 Saimiri boliviensis
ATTGTCATTCCAATAATATCATGGCATCTTATCAGGAGTAGATTCCATCTCAAGAAACTACTTTGCACATCTATAAGAAGCAACTCCTCATCATTCAGGTTTGATAATAAAATTGTAGCAATTCAGTCACATCTTAAGGTTCCACTACTAATTCTAGTTCTCTTGCTTTTTCTACCATATTGGTAGCTATTTCCTCCACTGAAGTCTTGAACTCCTCAAAGTCATCCGTCAGGGTTAGAATCAACTTCTTTCAAACTCCTACTAATGTTGAGATTTTGACATTTCCTATGAACCATTAATGTGCTTAATAGCATCTAGAAAGGTGAATCCTTTCCGGAAGGTTTTCAGTTTACTTTGCCCACCCAGATCCATCAGAGGAATTACTCTCTATGGCAGCTGACCGAACAGGGTATTGGTTGCTGCAGGTTGGGGTGGCTGTTTCAATATCCTTAAACTAAGACAGTGAAGTTTGCCACATTGATTTCTAAAACAATAAGATTTAAATGTTGAAATTACTTCTTTTTCCATGGGCTGCAAAATAAATACCTTAGCAGACATGTAAATATTACTCTCCCTATACATCTCTATCAGAGCTTTGGGTGACCCAGATGCATTGTCAGTGAGTAGTAATATTTTGAAAGGATCTTTCTTTTGGCAGTAAGTCTCAGCCGTGTGCTTAAAATATTCCATAACCCATACTTTGAACAGATGTACTGTCATCTAAGCTTTTTGTTTTCACAGAGAGGCTAAATAGACTTAGCCTAATTCTTTAAGGGCCCTAGGATTTTGGGATGGTAAATGAACATTGGCTTTCTCTTAAAATCACTGTCTGCATTAACCCCTAACAAGAGAGTCAGCCTGTATTTATAAGCTTTGAAGCTACGCATTGACTGGCTTCTCTGTATCTATGAAAGTCCTAGATGATATCTTCTTCCAGTAGAAGTCTATTTTGTCTTTATTGAAAATCTGTTATTTGGTATAGCTACTCTTTTTTTTTTTTTTTTTTTTTTTTTTTTTTGAGATAGAGTTTTGCTCTTGTTGCTACTCGAGAGGCTGAGGCAGGAGAATTGCTTGAACCCAGGAGGCGGAGGTTGCAGTGAGCCAAGGTCCCGCCACTGCACTCCAGCCTGGTGCCTGGTGACGGAGTGAGACTCTGTCTCTAAATAAATAAATAAATAAAAGAATTATTTTCTTTGATTTATTTCATCCAGTTAGGCTTTAAGATAAGTTTGACAGATCTGGCTTTGTGGGAGAAAAAGATGTATTTTGGACATTTTAATGAATATTTTACCAACCCTGCTTTCTTTATTATAAAAGAATAAAACTAAATAAGCAGTAGGACATTATATCATTTGGTAATTCCCACAAGGCATTTGCTGGAGTCTTTATAACTGGTTTTTGTGTAAGCTATCTTGCTTTTTTAACAATGTGCTTTATCAAATTGATGAGCTTCATAAATCAGTATCATAATCTCACCATATGAGAGAAAAGCCAGTGTATTATGGTTTAGAATCTCTGAATTTTCTTTCTAAATCTACTAGAATTATGCTAACCTTAAAAAGTTCACCTATATTTCACCTCTTTCCTGTGATTAATGTAGAGGTAGTTTATTGCTCAGCTGTCACATGTTGTTGAAAATTAAATGATTTAACTTTTCCAGGTGCTTCTGTAAAATCAGAACAACTTCAGTGGTATTATTATTAATAAGTACAAGTTGCCTTCAATTATTTTTGTTATAGTGATGACTTTTCCAGCAAATTATTTTGAATTTGCAGGAGTATAGAGAGTTAAAAATAACCTTTTTTTTTGCTCTCAAAAACATTTTTCAATATATCCTAACATTTTAATTTGGCTTTATGTTGCAGAAACAAATTGCAACCCAAGTCTACTAAGCATAATTGGCTACAATACAACAAGCACTGTTCCAAAGGAAGGGCAATCAGTCCAGTGGTGGCATGCCCAAGGAATTATAGGACTCATCCTCTTTTTGTTGTGTGTATTTTATTCCAGGTAGGAAAAACTATGGACTTTTTTTTAAACAAGAAGTCTGTTTATTTATGAATAATTTCTTTTAAAAATGTTCTTTTCCTTCTCTCCTCCTAAACTCTTTCTTGCAGCATCCGTACTTCAAACAATAGTCAGGTTAATAAACTGACTCTAACAAGTGATGAATCTACATTAATAGAAGATGGTGGAGCTAGAAGTGATGGATCACTGGAGGATGGTGATGATGTTCATCGAGCTATAGATAATGAAAGGGATGGTGTCACTTACAGTTACTCCTTCTTTCACTTCATGCTTTTCCTGGCTTCACTTTATATCATGATGACCCTTACCAACTGGTACAGGTATTTATATTTCATGAAAATTCTGGATGTGTGAATCTTGATGGCGTTTTTATGATTCTCTTGTGAAACCGTGATGTGATACGAAGTACTTTTTGTCCTCTGATATGTTTAAAAATGTACAGCTAAATGAATAGCGAGATCAGCATGAGAAATGCAGTCTTTACTTCCTTGCATTAATAACACAATCATTGAAATAGTTCCAAATCTTGGAGAGATTAAAATAAAAGTTTTCATGAAATGAATACATTTTTTTACAAAAATGTGTGTTGATAGTGGATCTAACATATTTATTTTTTTAATTCTGTAAATTTGTTCCCAACATAATGAAGTAAAGGATACATCCTTTTTTTTTCTGTTTTGTTTGAACTGTCATTAAAAGCTCTGAAAATCTTTTAATTTAGGTGTGAATTCATTAATGCAGATAGATTCTTAGAATTCTTACAAACTACAATTTATGATTTTTTTTTATCACTTCAAACTTAATCCATAAGTCTTTTTCTATTAAGAGGAAGATAGCAATTTATAGTATTTCATTTTTGAAAGTTTGTTTTTGTCCAAATGATTACTGAAAGATTTGGTCAGAGATTCAAATTGAACTATGTGGTTTGGGAAGTTCTGTTTTTAATAACATTTTAATGCATAATACTCATAAACAATTTGTAAGCAGACTTTCAGTATCAGCAAAACATGGAGGAAAAAGTTTATTCTTCGTTGTATTTCTCTGAGTGCAGCCTTTACTGATTTTTATTACTGAAAATTAAATATATACATTTAATTCCTACACTGTAATGTATTAAGCTATAAGAATCCAGCTGGTTCTTAATTCAGATCCTTGGCTGTCAGATAATAGTAGATGTTAAAGCTTTATACCAGAAGGATTTTGGTATATTTTATTAACTGCAAAACCAGCTGACCTTGAGATAATAGTTCCTTCCCACTCTCTTCTTTCTTTTTCTAAGGTAATGTCTCTGAGTCATACCAATCTTTTAATTCTGAGAAGGCAGGGGTGAGGGGGAAATGAGGTGAGGAGTTCCATATACACTTTGAACAGTCTTATGTAATAGTGACATCTTATTTATCCAGAGGTCACATTCTGTTTCTCTAATAACATGGCAGAGATGTATAAAGTGCCTCTGAGATAATGCAAAATAACTGTTTCAGAGACCTATGTACTTTACTCCACTAAAGGAAATTACAGGTTTTTGCCTTCACATCGGCAGTATGGAAAGAAAGGGAACAGAGTAGATGCAACAACAGTATATCTCAAATAACTGTATACAAAGAACATTTCTGAATTAATGAAATTTCTTCACTTGATGGCTGATAATTCAGCCCCCTTGCCTCTTTTTAATAATTCTCCCTGAAATTTTAGGTATGAACCTTCTCGTGAGATGAAAAGTCAGTGGACAGCTGTCTGGGTGAAAATCTCCTCCAGCTGGATCGGCATCGTGCTGTATGTTTGGACACTCGTGGCACCACTCGTTCTTACAAATCGTGATTTTGACTGAGTGGGATTCTAGCATGAAAGTCTCACTGATGATTGCTTATTTGAAACAGTATTCCCAACTTTTGTAAAGTTGTTTATGTTTGTGCTTCCCATATAACTTCTCCAGTGTTCTGGCATGAATTAGATTTTACTGCTTGTCATTTTATTTGTTATTTTCTTGCCAAGTACGTTGATATGTGAAGTAGAATGAATTGCAGAGGGCAAGTGTTATGGGTATGGTGATGAGTTAGTAAAAGTGGATAGTATTGAGCTTATTCTCTGCTCTGTACCAGTGAAATGAAGAGTAAAAACAAAATTGCTTGACTATTTTAAAATTATGTTAGATCTTAAGCTGTTTTAGGAAGCATTGAAGCAAATGTTTGGCTGCCTTTTGAAATATTTGATGTGTCGCCTGGCAGGAGACTGCAAAGAACATGGCTTATTTTAAAATTATATAAACAAGTCACTTAAATGCCAGTTGTCTAAAAAATCTTGTCAGGTTTTCCCCTTGCTATGGAACATATACAGGTAGGGAGTGTTCAGTAGACAATACCGTAGGTTATGGATGGAGGTGTGGGTACTAAATTGAGTAACGAGTAAATAATCTTCTTTGGGTAGAGATGGCCTTTGCCAACGAAGTGAACTGTTTAGGTTGTTTTAAACTCATGCAAAAGTATGGGTTAAGTGGAGATGTTTGGGACTCTGAAGATTTAGACAAGGTTTTAAGGATAATCATGGGTTATAAGGAAGTGTTTGAAAGTCAGTTCTAGGCCAGCATGGTAGCTCACCCATGTAATCCCAACACTTTGGGAGACTGAGGTAGGTGGATTACTTGACCCTAGGAATTCAACACCAGCCTGGGCAACATGGCGAAACCCCGTTTTTACAAAAAATACCAGAAAACAAGCTGGGGTTGGTAGCATGTGCCTGTGGTCCCAGCTACTGAGGAGGCTGAGGTGTGGGGTATTGCTTGAGCCTAGGAGGCCAGAGGTTGCAGTGAGCCTGTCACACCACTGCACTCCAGCCTGGGCAACAGAGTGAGACCCTGTCTCAAAAAAAAAAAGTATTGAAAATCAAAGGTGGTAAAATTTTTGACAGAGTAGGAAGTAACTGCAAAATACCAAGCTTTAGTAGGTACTTACACAAAATCTAGTCCAGTTCTCTCATTTTAAAAACTGAAGACACTGAAGTCCAGGCTTAAATAGCTCAAATAGCTAATGAGTGGCAAAGCTGGGAAATTTCAAGTCTGTCAATAATAGTATTCTGAATACATGCTTAATTGATTTTACACCTCATTACTGGTGAGTAATTTATGTGATGTGGATTGCTGGTGTCCAGCATGACCCATAGACAGGTCAGAAGAATGATGGAATGATTTAGAATAAACTTCTGCTTATAGTATACTACACAGTTCAAAAGATGTTTAAAATGCTTTTGTATTTACTGCTATGTAATTGAAATATATAGATTATTGTAACCTTTTGACCTGAAAATCAAGCAGTTTGACAGTTTAGTTATTTGTATGTGTCACTAGTGTCTAATGAAGCTTTTAAAATCTACATTTTCTTCTTTAAAAGTATTTATTAATGTGAATGGAATATAACAATATAGCTTAATTCCCCAACCTTATTCTGCGTGTATTGTATTCCACAATTTTGAATGGCTGTGTTTTACCTCTAAATAAATGAATTCAGAGAAAGTATGTAGTGTACTGATTATTGAGCAACTTAACTTTAGGTGGCCATAATATTTAGAGCTCCTTTCTTCCTATATAGAGAAGAACCTGGCACTAGAAAGTAACTGCCTGTTTTCTGTCCTGATAATTGTTTAGAAGGTAGTTATTACCCTTTGGTTGTCTGTAAGTGACCCCAGAAGTAGGATCTCAAAGGTAAAGTGGCATTCTTTCCCTAAGAATCTTCAGTACATGGACCAGTTTACTTTGAAGAATATTAATACATTGAGTGGCTATTATACATCTACTATCTTCCAGCTGTTTTTTCTAGTTGCCAATTTTGATGCTGTCTTCTTTCGCTGATATTTTAGTATAAAGACTTCCCTTACTAAAAAACACAATGTTTTTTAGGTTCATACCTACTTTTACTGATAAAATACTCCAAGGTTTATACCTAATTTTACTGATAAAATACTCCAACTCATGTTAGTTACTAAGTTTTAGAATATTTTATTCCATAATTCTTGTGAAATGGTCTTTCTCCAACATTATAAGCAGCACAATGCCCATAGTCTTGAGCATTTATCCCAGATAAAATCTTATGTTCACATAAAAGCCTGTATATAAATGTTCATAGCACCTCTATTCGTAACAGACAAAACTGGAAACAACCCAGATGTCCTTCAATGGATGAATGAATAAGCACACTGTGGTAAACCTATATTATAGAATATTACGTTAAAAAGGAATGAAATACTAGTACGTGCAACAACTTGAATGCTGGTTTAAAAAAAAATCCAATCCCCAAAGATCACATATGATATAATTCCATTTCTATAGCATTCGTGTAATGATACAATTATAGAAATGGAGAACAGATTAATGGTGGTTTGGGGTCAGGGATGGGAGGGGAGCGAGAGATCTTTGTGGATCATGGATTGTGCCTTTAGTGTTGTATCTAAAATGCCACTGTAAAATACAAGACAATCTAAATTTTCTTCTGTGTCTTCTAGGAGTTGTTTAATTTTACATTTAGTTCTGTGACCCATTTGAGTTAATTTTTGTTGAAGCGTGTAAAGTCTGTGTCTAGATTCATTTTATTACATGTGGATGTCCAGTTTTTCCAGCATCGTTTGTTGAAAAGGAGTATTTTTACCCCATCATATTACCTTGTCCTTTTGCTAGACATCAGTTGACTAAATATGACTGTTTCTGAACTCTGTTCTGTTTCATTATTTGTCTATTGTTTTGCCAGTACCACACTATCTTGATTATTAAAGCTTTATATTAAATCTGGAGGATGAGTAGTATCATTTCTCCTTCAGTGTTGGTTTTCTCCTTCAATATTGTGTTTGCTATTCTAGGTTGTTTGCCTCTACATAAAAACTTTAAAATCAGTTTATCAAATGTCCACAACATATTGCTGGGGTTTGGGTTGGGATTATATTGAATCTATAGCTCAGGTTGAGAAGAACTGACATCTTGACAATATTGAGTCTTCCTTTATCCATGAATGTAAACTATCTCTCCATTTATTTGGATCTTTGATTTTTTTCATCAGGTTTGTAGTTTTCCTCATATAGGTCTTATGTATATTTTCTTAATTTTTACCTAAATATTTCATATTTTGGGGTGCTAATATAAATGGCATTGGGTTTTAATTTCAAATTTGACTTGCTTATTACTGTTATATAAAAAAGCAGTTTACGTTCATATAATACGTACCTTGTATCCTGCAACCTTGCTATCATCTTATGTAGGTTCAGGAGATTTTTAATCAGTTCTTTTGTATTTTCTACATAAATGATCATGTTATTGGCTAGCAGAGACAATATATCTCCTTTCCCAGGCAGTATACTTTTTATTTCCTCTTGTTTTATTGCACTAACTAGGACTTCCATTATGATGGTAAAAAGAAACATCTTTGCCTTCCTCCTAATCTTAGTAAGAAAGCTGCTAAATTTCTCACCATTAAACATGATGTTAATGGTGGGGTTTTTTGGGTTGTTTTTGGGTAAATATTCCTTATCAGGTTGAGAAAGTTATCCTCCATTCCTACTTTATGGAGATTTTATTTTTTTTATTTTTTTTATTTGAGTCTCTGTCACCCTGGCTGAAGTGCAATGGCACTATCTTGGTTCACTGCAACCTCTGCCTCCTGGGTTCAAGTAATTCTTCTGCCTCAGCCTCCAGAGTAGAAGGGATTACAGGTGCCTGCCACCACGCCTGGCTAATTTTTTGTATTTTTCATAGGGGGTTTCACCATGTTTGCCAGGCTAGTCTTGAACTCCTGACCTCAAGTGATCTGCCCACCTCAGCCTCCCAAAGTGCTGGGATTACTGGCGTGAGCCACCATGCCTGGCCTAGTTTACAGAGAATTTTTATCATGAATGGGTTTTGGATTTTGTCATATTTTTCTGGATGTACTGATGTGATAGGATTTTTCTTTAGCTTTGTTGGGTGATAATTAGTTCATTTTCAATATTTGAACCAGACTTGCATACCTGGGATGAATCTCTCTTGGTCCTTGGTCCTAGTGTATAATTCTTGTACATTGTTGAATTGGATTTGCTAATACTTTATTGAGGATTTTTACATCTATGTTAATGAAAGATACTGGTTTGTAGTTTTCTTGTAATATTTTTGTCTGGTTTGAGTTTTAGGCCTCATAGAATGAGTTAGGGAGCGTTCCTTCTGCTTCTACTTTCTGAAAGAGTTTCTACGGAGTTGGTATTGTTTTCGCCCATAAAAGTTTGTAGAATTCACCAGCGGTCTGGCACTTCCTGTTTGGGAAGGTGATAGATTCAATTTTTAAAATAGATATAGGTGTGTTCAGAATATCTATTTCTTGTGTGAGTTTTGGCAGATTGTCTTTCAAAGACTTGGTCATGTAGGTTATCAGATTCCTTTATTACCCTTGTAATGTCCATGGGATCTGCAGTGAGATCACCTCTTTGATCTCTGGTATTAATCTTTGTCTCTCAGTCTGGCTTGACAGAGGTTCACCGATTTTATCAGTCTTTCAAAGACCAGCTTTTGGTTTCCTCAGTTTTCTCTGTTGACTTCCTGATTTTCTGCCTGATGGATCTCTTTATTTCTGATATAAGAGTGTTGATGTCTCCAACTGCAATAGTGGATTTAATTTTTTCTGTTAATCCACTCTCTTTTGCCATAAAGAAATACCTGAGACTGGGTAGTTTATAAAGTAAAAAGGCTTAACTGGTTCACAATTCTACAAGCTGTACAGGAAGCACCGTGCAAGGCTCTGCTCAGCTTCTGGTGAGGCTTCAAAGTAACTTACAATGCTGGCAGAAGGCAACGGGGGACCTGGCGTCTCACACTGTAAGAGCAAGAGAGAATGAGGGGGAAGATGCTACACTTAAGCATCCAGATATTGTGAGAACTCACTATCACAAGGACAGCACCAAGTGGATGGCACCAAAACATTCATGAAAAATCTGCCCCAATGATCTAGTTGTCTGCCATCACGTCCCGCCTCCCACATTGGGGATTATAATTCAACATGAGTTTTAGAGGAGACCACATGCAAACTATATCATTCTCCCCCAGCCCCTCAAATCTCATGTTTTCACATGGCAAAATACAATCATCCTCTGCCAATATTCTCCCAGAAATCTCAATTCATTCCAGCATTACTCAAAATTACGAAGCCCTTCTGAGACAAGGCAAGTCTCTTCTACCTAAAAGCCTTTAAAATTCAAACAAGTTATCTGCTCCCAAGATACAATGGGGGTGCAGGTATTGGATAAATATTACCATTCCAAAAAAGAGAAGACAAAGAGGCCCCATGCAATTCTGACATACAACAGGGCAATCTTTAAGTTTTAAATATCCTAAATAACCTTCTTTGACTCCATGTCTTACCGTGTGCCTCACAAGGGCAAATTGGTATAAAGGGTGGGCTCCCAAAGCCTTGGGCAGTTCTGCCTCTGTGACTTTGCAGGGTAAAGGGCTGGAGTTCAGTGCTTGCACCTTCTCCAGGCACAAGGTGCAAGCTGCTGGAGGATCAACCATTTTTAAGTCTGAAGGACAGTGGCCCCCTTTCCACAGCTCCACTGAGCAGTAACCCAGTGAGGATTCTGTGGGGCCTCCAACCCTGCATTTCCACTCCATTCTGGCTTTGTACAGGTTCTCTGTGAGGGCTCCATCCCTGCAGCAGGCTTCTGCCTGATTACCCAGGCTTTCTCATACATCCTCTGAAATCTAAGTGGAGGCTGCCAAGCCTCCTTCACTCTTGCACTCTGCACACCGGCATGCTTAACATGTGTAAGCCACCAAGGCTTATGGCTTGTGCCCTACACAAGTGGCAGCCCAAGCCTTACTTGGGCCATTTAGAGCTGATGTAGCCAGATGGGCAGAGATACGGGGAGCAGTGTCCCAAGGCTGGGCAGCACCTTCTCTATGGCTGCTTTTAATGTTTTTCATTTCAACCTTGGAGACTCTTATGCTGATGTGTCTCAGGTAGGGTCTTCTTGTGTAGTATCTCCCAGGGCATTTCCTCAATTTGAATGTTGGCCACTTTAATGAGGTTGGGAAAATTTCCATGAACAATATCTTGAAATACGTTTTCCAAGTTGCTTGCTTTCTCCCCCTTTCTTTCAGGAACACCAATGAATCACACATTTGGTCTCCTTTACAAAATCCCTTATTTCTTGGAGGTTTTCTTTATTCTTTATTTTTGTTTGAGTTGGTTCAGTGAACCAGTCTTTGAGCTCTCAGATTCTTTTCTCAGCTTGGTCTGTTCTGCTGGTAATACTCATGATTGCATTATGAAATTTTTTTGTAGTGTCTTTTTCAGCTCTATTGGATCAGTTTGGTTCTTTCCTATGGCCATTTCATCTATCAGTTCCTGTATCATTTTATTGTAATCCTCGGATTCCTTGGATTGGGTTTTGACTTCCTCCTGAATCTCTATTTTTGTTCCTATCCATACTCTAAATTCTACTGTCATTTCAGCCATTTCAGCCTGGTTAAGAACCATTGCTGGAGCCCTAGGGTGGTTGATTGGAGGAAATAAGACTCTGGTTTTTCAAGTGTCTATACAGTAATGCACCACTCTTCAGTCCCAATTTTCTGTGGCAGGCCATTCTTATATTGGTATAAATACCTGAGGCTGGGTAATATATAAAGAGGAGGATTAACTGGCTTATGATTCTACAGGCTGTATAAGAAGCAGTCCCAGGCATCTGCTCAGCTTCTGGTGAGGCCTCAGAAAGCTTACAATAATCGTAGAAGGCAAAGGGACTCAATATCTCACATAGTGAGAGTTGGAGCAAGAGAGAGTGAGGGAAGAAGCTATATACTTGTAAACAGCCAAACCTCACAAGGGCAGCATCAAGTGGATGAGTCTAAACCATGAGAAATCTGCCACAATGATGCTGTCACCTCCTAAGAATTTCCACCTCCAACACTGGAGATTACAATTCGACATGAAGGTTAGAGGGGTCAACATCCAAACTATATCATTCTCCCTGCAGTTCTATCATTTTGCCTCACGGATTCTGATCCTCTGATCACAGGTGCATACCTGTTAAGGACAGTTATGTCTTCTTGGAGAGTGGGCCCCTTTTATCATTTTGTACTACATCATTATCCCTGATGATTCTTGCTCTATAGTCTGCTATTCTATAATAAAACTACTTCTTCATTTTGGTTAGTGTTGGCATGGCATATTTTTCTTCCTTTAATTTATATGTCTCTTTACATTTAAAGTGGGTTGCTTGTAACCAACATATAATTGGGTTTTGTTCTTTGATCTGCTTTGACAATGCTTTCTTTTTTAAACTGGCCCAGTTTTCCCATAGAATAATCTATCTTTTAATTGGTACTTTTATACCCTTGACCTTCAAAGTATTTATATATTTGGAAAAACATCTACTATAATGTTACTGTTTTTGATTTGCTGCCCTTGTTCTTTATTCCTATTTTTGCATTCCATTCTTCTTGTGCCTTTGATGGTGTTGATTTGGCATTTTATTATTCTTGCTCTTCTAATGTACCAGTTATACTTTTTTGTGGTTGCCCTTGTGTTTGCAGTATACATTTACAAATAATGCAACCCCACTTTCAAATATTAATATACTGCTTCATGGGCAGTGTACTTTACAGTAACAAAATTATCCTAATTTCTCTTTCCTATCCCTTGTAACATTGCTGTCATTCCACTTATATAAAAGCACCCCTATGTATGAAGACTATGCACACACACACACACACACACACACACACACACACACACACAATATATGTATATACATAATCAAATACATTGTGGCCATTATTTTGAATGAACTGTTATCTGTTAGATTAAGAATTGGTACCATGGTAATACTGATTCATATGGAACAAGTGAGTGGAACTTACTGTAAAATGCTTTTCTTTGGGGGAAAATTTTTAATTACTGATACAATTTATTTAGTAGCTATGGGATTACATGTCTACAAATAGTTTGAGTAAAATGCTTGTAGTAATTTGTCTATTTTGCCAGTTTTCAAATGAATTGTTCATAATATCCTCACATTTTGCTTTCAACAAAATTGAAAAATGGTCTGAGTCATCAATTTATAGAATTTTGGTACATAATTCTAAAGGAGTTAAAAATTAAGTAACAGTTCTATACAAAATTGCTTTTTCATCTACTTGTCATTTTGTACTATAAACAAAGACTCTCAGGATTTTAGCATCAATGAAAACAAAAATAGGAATAAAATTGGTACTGAGTAACTTTTATTATGAAAACTCAAGACCTCTTTATTCCACTAAAATATATATTTCTAGTAAAACGTTGTGTTAACAGATGATCAAAATCAGACTATAATTGTAGTAAACATTACAAGCTACAACAACTCAGGCAGAGAAATAAGTTTGTTTCCCCTCACCTGAAGTGTAAAATGGGTATCCAGAACTGATGGGTGGCTCTCCTCTAAGCAGTAATTCAAGAAGTCATTTTTTTCCTTCTTGATTATATATTTGAAAGCTACATACAATTCTTCATCAAGCCAGTGGAGGGTAAATGGCATGGGAGGATTGCATGGGGGAAGTTACAAGACCAGACCTGGAAGTTCTACATATCACTTCTGTTTTACTGATTAGAACTCAGTTACATGGCTACTCCATCAAACTAGCCACATGATAGGAAAAGGAAATAGTCTGGCAATCAGTTAAGTCTCTACCATATATATTTACACTGTTTTGAACAACTGTATAGTTATATAGCATAAAATTGGTGAGAAAGTTTTTAAATGTCTAGAATCTTACAGTTATAGGAAACAATAATCTCAAATTTAGATGTAAAGATGTGTGACAAAAGATCATCAATGTCTAACTTTCACACATAGAAAAGCAGGATAAAATTCTTTTGAGGAAGTAGAGTGGATGATATAGTCAAAGCACTATGGCATTCAAGTTCCTTTAGGTAAATTTTAAAGAAATATATAACAATTGTGTTTTAAAATAGCAATATTAACTATATCCTAAATTCCTTCTGAGTATTTAAAGATGAAAAACCTTAAATATCAACTTCAAAAGTACCAGGGTGGTAACCAAGTTTTTCAAAATTATTTTTAAAGTGCTTCTAGAGCTCCAAAATGTCCTCAAGAAGAAAAAACTTGATAATATTCCATAATGAGAAAGGAAAAGGGGAAAGTCTTTTAGGGTTTTCTCCTCTCAGTTTCTAAACTCTAAATTTCTAAACTCTTCTTCTCACCTTTGGAAATACAACCTCTTCAGTTCATGCAGAGCACTGTTCTATCTAGGATGTTGAATTAATTCGCCAAGATCCCACTGTCAGAGCCAAGTATTTTAGGATCTAACTAAAACTCTTCTAAGGGAGGTTTCCTATTCTTCTGTGCTCGGCTTTACTTTGAATCTTTACATCATAATAAAAGAAATTCTAAGACACAGACAGAATATGGCCAATAGGAAAACCTCCCTTGAAACTCCTCATTAAATAGCCCTATACAATGTTAAGTGTACTGCTTTTAGCCCTTAGCCCAAAGATGGAATTCTTCACATGATAAAGTACCCTGGGCTTGCATTAAGTCTCTATAATTCTCTTGATCAACTGTTTCAAAGGAAAGAGGTGATTTGACTATTTCTCTCATCTTCTCTCAGGACAACAATTATAAGCCTGTGGTGACTCCAGTGGTAATATTCTAACCCTATTTGGCACAATGAGAGGCATACTTCTCTCACTTCTTTATTAAAAACATAGAAAGCAAGTCAGTGTAATTTTTAAACTAAGAACTTTAAAATACTTAAATTTAGAGATTTCTCCCTTGTTGCAATATACAATCTATTTTTGAGATAAGGCACAAAGATCTTGGTATTATTCATTGAGAATAATGAACCACAGAAAGTTTAAAGCCACTGCTTCCTATGAGAAGAAAAAATTGTTTCATGTGAGTGTCACCTCTAAAGAAGACACATAACAGACACTAGTACTCAACATTCATTGTATTTATTTTACTAAACAGTATGGTTCAAAAAAACACAAACCAGAAAACCTTTACTTAAAACTAATCCAACTAAGTGGATGGCACTGACTCCATCCCATCCCCCACATCTTTCTACATATATGGAGCTGGAACCCTATCAGACAGTGAGCATTAATGTACACTTTGTCTTTACCGTTGAACATAAATAAAATTCTTTGAACATAAATGAACTTCTGTGAACCAAAAGAAACAAATGAAGTTTTACAAGATACAGGCACTTTATGTTCCCAGTTTTAAAAATAAGCCAAGTGAAAAATATTTAATAAAAATAACTGGAGCAGAGAAAGCTTTAGGAGTTATACCATTAGTTCAAATGACTTACACTCAATGCAAACAGACAGCATCAAACAAGAAAACAAAAATTTAACTGAGGTTAATGGTCATATTTGTTAAAAAAAAAAAAAAAAAAGAAATCCAATTTACCACAATTGGAGAAAAATGGCCATTTGAATCCAACTTAAAGATATGCCAATAATGTGCATTAAATCTGTTACCTATGCAGCTGAGTAACATCTGAAAGCTTTGCAACAGTGTGTGGTTAGTGAGAAAAGCAAAAGGTGCTTTTATTCCACAGTATCTGATTAAACAAAACAAAGCAATTTACAAAAAAAGTACCAAATGATACTTTAAAATAAATAGTTCATCATTTTGATGAATATATACATGTAAAGTCCACTTCTTGGGAATTTAGCTATCTAAAAGTGGCATATCACTATCCAGAGGTGCAGGAGCAAGTTCACATAAATAAAACAGTGTAGCTTCACTAGCTTCAGCTTCAGTCAATGGCTCCAGGCGAACAAGCTTACTTTGGGTTGGTTCTGGGTCTAGGCTGCTATCCAGAAGCTCATCAACTTCTATGGGTTTATCTACAGAGGACATAACTTCTGATGATGCTGTTGTACTCGCCTGTTCAACAGAAGAAGCAGGGTTCCCATCGAGGAATGCAAGAAGTGGAAAGGCGGTATACTGGATAAGCTGCTTATCTACAAAGATCAGAAAAACACTCATTTATCACCAGCTTATACTGAATTCAAGCTGATAAATGAAAACAGAGATGTACACACAGGCAATCACTACTCTCACACAGCCAAACAAGAAATGACATGATGCACTATGTCAATAAATTTTAAAATGTGTAAACCAATAGTCTTTATTCAACAATTAAGAAATGAGGGGTCTATCAGTTTCCTAAACAGGAAAAAAAAAACCACTTAAACTTTAAGAATTGTTACTTCATCAATTCAACTTTCTCTATATACTAGAACCTTGACACACTATTCACAGAACTAAAGTTAGCATATTTAATTGTTAAGACTACCCTTGACTTGTTTCTACATAGGATTTAAAAAAACCTAGAGATTAAATAATAATATATATACCTACCTGGTTTGGATTTAGATTTTCTTCCCTCTTCCGAAACTGGTTGAACTACATTATTCTTGGTAGTATCTAGACCTTTATTCTCGGACTAAAAGGAAAAAAAAAATATAAAAGTACTTGTTTCATATTTTATGTTTCTTTAAAAAAATGAAAAATTGATACAATATGTAAATACTGGTGTATTATCTGAAAGATATGGGATGGGGGAACATCAGGAAAAATGCGCTACAGAGACAGATTTGAGTAGAGATAACAAGACTGGTTAAGGAACTACTGCTCTCACTGAGAGGATAAAATGAAGAAACTGAATTAGGATGTTCCATATTAAGTATGAAATGAGGGGGGATTTCAACAGCAGAGCAGATAGAATTTGTCAAGAGTAAAAGACCATAACGAATCAAAGATGACTGGTTTCAAATGTCAACTGAGAGATAATTAAGCTATTAAATTCATTTTACATATTTTGATTTAAAAACTGTATTATACATTTCACTCACAAACAGAATATTTAGCATAAGTGAACATATTTATAGTAGTTCAGGATGACACAATGGCATCCTTAAAACTATTTATCACTATATTTAGAAGCCTCAAAGTCAAAGTTGAGGTGGTGTTTCTTCTTGTCCTTTTTGTAGCTCTTTCAGTTTCTTTCTGTCAAGTACATTGCTTCTTTGAACCACCTTCTTCTCTCCTCACATCTGATTTTGGTAGGGAAATTATATCTTTACTGTTGTTAATTTCTTCAGTGTTCTTTTCAATGATGTTCAAAATCTGAGGTGCAGAGGTTAATTTTTCCTGTAAGTCCCAGACATGTGCAAGTCCCAGATATCTACATGCTGGCTAAATATACATGGCGTAACCAAATGTAAACTAATTCCAGTAATTTCCTGATATTTATCATAAAATGAAGTTGTATTAGTTTTAGGATTTAGAGAAGATAACGGCTCCAAAATATAATAAAAACTACAAAACCTTTCCAAAAGCGTACATAAAAATATTTCATCACTTAGCATTCACAATAAATATATAAACATTAATGAAATAATACCATCTTTATTTTTATGCTTCCTAAAATAGGTATTTTCCAAAGATGTCACTGTTATTCTAAAACATGAGAACCTGATGGCAAATGCATTTCAGATAGATACAATAAAACATGATAAAGGGGATGTCACCACTGATCCCACAGAAATACAAACTACCATCAGAGAATACTATAAACACCTCTACGCAAATAAACTAGAAATTCTAGAAGAAATAGATAAATTCCTGGATAAATATACCCTCTCAAGACTAAACCAGAAAGAAGTTGAATCTCTGAATAAACCAATAACAAGTTCTGAAATTGAGGCAGTAATTAATAGCCTACCAACCAAAAAAAGCCCAGGACCAGACTGATTCATAACCGAATTCTACCAGAGGTATAAAGAGGAGTGGTACCATTCCTTCTGAAACTATTCCAAACAACAGAAAAAGAAGGACTCCTCCCTAACTCACTTTATGAGGCCAGCATCATCCTGATACCAAAACCTGACAGAGACACAACAAATAAAGAAAATTTCAGGCCAACATCCCTGATGAACATCGATGAGAAAATCCTCAATAAAATACTGGCAAACCGAATCCAGCAGCACATCAAAAAGCTTATCCACCACAATCAAATTGGCTTCATTCCTGGGATGCAAGGCTAGTTCAACATGCACAAATCAGTAAATGTAATCCATCACATAAACAGAACCAATGACAAAAATCACATGATTATCTCAATAGATGCAGAAAAGGCCTTTGATGAAACTCAACAACACCCCATAACACTAAAGGCACTCAATAAACTAGGGTAATGATGGAACATATCTCAAAATAGTAAGAGCTATTTATGACAAACCAATAGCCAATATCTTACTGAATGGGATTTCATTTCCTTTGCAAATTCTTATTCATTCGTAGTGGCCGTACTGAGGAGTATAAGGCATCCTGATTTATTAGGAAGGTAGCGTAATCCAAGTTACATAATACCTGTCATGAGCAAAGAATAGCTGATGTGCCAATTATTTGAAAACATTAAAATCTGGATTCACAACTATAATGAAAAGTCACTCTCAAATTTAATTTTTCCACAGCATTGTAGAGCAAAATGCAATTTGTTGCTTAACTTCCTATAGTTTTCGAAAACTATAATCAAGTTCTTGGTTTCTGGAATAAAATGATGACCCACAAATAAAGAATGGCTCAATGTCTAGCAACAAATAAACAATAAACTACATTCACTAAATGAACAAATGATATGGGTCCATTCAACTTACAGTCCATGAGTTAATAACATTCAATAATGTATTCACTGAAACACAGAGCATGTTACAAAATCTTATAATATAAAATCCAGGCAAACTATAGTCCACATGCCAAATTCAGCATGCTGCCTGTCTGTAAATAGTTTTTTTTGCAACATAGCCACACATTCTTTTACGTATTGTCTGTATCTGCTTTTGCACTACAACTGCAGAACAACATAGTTATGACAGAGAACATATGGCCTGAAAAATCAAAAGTATTTACTAACTGCCCCTATATGGAGAAAGTACACCAACCTCCAATGCAAATTATCTGAATACTGAATGTATAATCAACTTCCTAGTTCACAAATTCATAAATTCTTTAAGCTCTAAGTTATCCACAATGTAACTCTGAAAATATAGAAAGTCTAGTTGGGCTTACACATGACTATAGTCATATAAATTCTACCTCCTCACCCTAGTAACTCATATTTATTTGAGATGTACTCATTTTTGGACTATCAAGAAACAGAATCAAAATAAAATTCTGGCTTTGGTAATCTGGAATGCGGGCCTGATTTACTTTTAACAAGGCTTATTAAACAATTTGGTATAAATAAAAGATAAAGGGAGTGTATTACCTATTCATGACAATAAGTTATACAAAATAATAATGATATATAAACATCTGCTCTTGCAACTTCAAATTGTCCTGCTACTCATTAAAAACCAGTTTCACAGAATCTTTTGTCAACACTTGTTAAGCTCAGGTGCAGTTCCTATACGTTAAAAAAAAAAACAAAACTGTATTACTTAAAAAAAAGTAAAAAATCCATACATCAATGTTTCAACTTGCCTTTTCTCCAATTACTAAGAATTCCTGGGTTTTTACTGTATGCTAATGATAGAACTTACAAAAAATATGGGTACCATACATTTTTAATAAAAAATTTGAGAATTTATAAAAGAATAAGAATATAAAATACTGCCCATAAAACACGAAGAAATCATATTTTAGTTATTTATTTCAATATACCAAGTTTAGTCAGGTGATCTCCCAGCACCAAAAGAAGTTAATTTCATACTTGTAGTTAATCCTACAAGTGCCAGAAGTGGGTAATGGTTCACCACATAACCAAAAGCTAATTTTCCAACTAGAATTTTATTATCTCGATCGCACATATTGGGTAAGAATATAAAATGCTTTTTGTAGCTGGGAGTGATATTGGCTCTCTACTTATTAGGACTTTTAAAAAAATATTATTATAGCTATGGGTCCTGAGCAACATGAATTAAAACTTACTTTTGTATTATTGATGTAATCTGTGGGATTCATCTGCACAGAACTAGTGAAAAGCTGAAAGACCAAACAAGAAAGATGATAAGTTTAAAAAATAATTAAAAATAATTGTGTGTTCAAAATTTTTATACAGCCATGTTGGGTGAAGAGATGTAGTCCCTGAACTAGGAAGCTTCTATACAGTTAAACAAGTTTGAAAGAGAAAAGCAGAAAGAAAAATAAAAGCAGAACAAGCTAGTCCATGCATTAGATGAAATTTCATATTGTTAAGAATTTCTCTAAAAAACCTTGGGGTAAATCACTTGAGACAAATGATGGTTTTCACCACTTCCCTTCTTCATTATTTATCATTCCATTTCATTTCCTTTATTTTTTTCTCTCTAAATGCCTTCAGATTAAGTGGTGCCCAGGGTTGAGACTTGTGCCCTGACACTGAGCCTTCACTGAATACCTGGTTAGGTAAAAAATTTACAGAATCTGTTCTATGACAGTGGCTCCTAAACTATGCCTCAAGTGAAGCCCTCTGACAAATGGCATATCTACTTGTTGGTTCTTTTCACCGCACCTCGAAAGGAAAGTTGTAAGTGCTACAGCCACTGCTTGCTGTACTCCTCAGTCCAGTCAGTTCATAGATTTAACTTGTAAGTCATAAGCTTTTAAGTCTTCATTCCACAGAAATTTACTGAGTATCTTTAAGAAATAACTGACATCATAAAGACATCATTCCTGCTCTGTAGGAGCTTACAATCTAAGGACAAGGTAAGACCAACATCAAATAGCAACATATGTTCAGATACAATCCAGTATTTTAACAGAAGATGGTGGCGCTCAAAAGCACTAAGAAATTAAGAGAATGGGAAGGGAGTAAAGTACACACAGAAACATACATAATGAAACAAAAAGGGCTGATAAAACTATGTGATATATATCAGTACCTGGAGAATATTAGGTTAGAACTTGGAAAAAAGAAGACGGAGGGAAGAACACGAGTATAACACTGGCGGCATCAACAAAGAAGGTAGGATACGTTCCAGAAATAGAAGTAACACAGAAGCTCTGAGCTGAATAAGTAAGTTATATGCATAGGTTCAAAAAGTAGTGGCCACATCCTATCAGCAGCAATAAGAGCTTTGAGAATGGCCTGAGTGATGAAATACAGTCACCAAGTTAGCATTTTATGAAAATGAACATAACCAATGGTTCACAGGATAA
The DNA here is from genome assembly GCF_048565385.1 of Saimiri boliviensis. Lineage (NCBI taxonomy): Eukaryota > Metazoa > Chordata > Mammalia > Primates > Cebidae > Saimiri > Saimiri boliviensis. Next base: position 47,106,547 of record NC_133452.1, read on the forward strand.
ATGAAATGCAAAAAAAGTCACATGCAGATTCTTCCTTCATTCTCTCTAGACACTGATTCCTCTCTTCAAAGTTCCACATTCATTGTAGTCCTACAAAAATCCCTGGCTTTGCCTTTTCATTTTCTTCTCTTTTCTTACCAATTGCTAACCTCAGAAAAGGAAGAAAGCTCAGATCCTTGAATGTAGATAGTTTCTCATGATAATCTCTGCCAGTTTAGCTTATCGTTGCCTAAGAGGCCTAACCCAAATTTTGTCCCTAACGAAACTGGCACCTGAGGAGGACCAGCATTGTAAGCTCTTCTATTCTTCTCTTTGCCAAACAACACCCACTAACTCAGGGATATCCTACATGTATTCCCAGGAGACAAATGGTAGAAAAGGAAGATCATACATAAGCTGACCCAGCTGGCTGAATTCTAATGCCAGGCCTCTCCTGTTGTGATTCCACTCTGGGTTACCAGTACTGAACTCTTCAGAGAGAAGCTGTAAATTTCAGCACACTTATTCACATTCTTACCAACTTTGTCATCTCAGAGAACAAGGCAGCATAGGTGGACTTTTTATTTATGACAATACAGCTTAATTCAAGGATAAAATAAAGTCTTGATTAAGATAAGCAACAGTGAAAACAGAATGTAAGGATGGCTTGTGAATGCTATTTTAGAAAACAGGACTTAGCAAATGATGAGAAAGTGTCTCCAAGATGATTCTGTGATAAATATCCTTGTAAGTAAATAGAAGTCTAATACAACTACAGAAAATGAGAAAGATGTAAAAGGTAGCTAATACAGAGAAGAAAGGAGTTTGCTGTTAAATCAAATTATCTGAGGTAAGTGTTAACTGATGATCTCAAAGTCGTGGAATTAGAATTCAAGTCAAGTTTACTTTAGAAAAATGTTGAGCTGGAGATATATATTTAAAAGCAATCTTACAAGCTACAATCTCTTCAGAGGAAGAATGGAAAAAGAAGAGAGATTAAAAAAAAATAAAAGGGATAAAAGATTAGGTGCATTAGGGGATGCCCTTAAGTAGAAGACAATAGAAAAAATGAAAAGCTCTTAGATAAAACAAAGGAGAATAAGGAGACAGGGAGAGAAGGAAAGCTCAATAATGTTAATAATAATAGTGTTAATTATTTCTAATTCTTGCCAACAGCCCTTCATGTTAGACACTGGCAACATTTAACAGATGGAGAAACTAAGCAAGAGAGTAACTTGCTTAGTTACCAAGGTTAATAACATAGCTAGTAACACGAGCCAATAACCGAAACCAAATGTGTCCAATTCAAACTTTCCACTAGCCCAATGGACTAATTTAGCAAAAAGAAAAGAAAAATCACACACAGCCTACTTGCAATGGGAAAAACCAAGACAACACAGGTAGCACAGGATTAGAGTTAATAAGCAACACAATACAAAGCTTCAGATGAAATAAGAGTAAAAAAGAGGTAAATATAGCTGCTCATTTCTGAAGTTTTGTGGTAAAGGAGTTAGAAAAGCAGAATGGTAAATTAACAAAGCAAGATGTCAAAATGCTTGCTTTTAAAGATAGGACAGATCTCTACCTACTGAAGGCAGATGGGAAAGATCAAGAATAGAGAACACAAATACAGAGGCACAGAAAAGGGGTACAAATTGGTTTAACGAATTACTTCTTCTAAGAAGAAAGAATACAAGATTGGAAACAAGAGTCAGAGCTTATGAGACAACCAGAGTATAGTTAATTATCCTCCATGAGTAGGAGGTTGACTGGATAAGGACTTCAGGGTAAATAAATGTGGTAAATGTTTTAAAATTGAATTAAAATGACCTAGCGGAAGACTGTAAGGATATGAACATAGCCAGAATTATGAAATTTTAATTCATTCTTAGTGATCTAAAGAAAAAATATTTTGAAAGGTCTCTGGATCTAGAGAGTAGACAGGCGCTGACAGAATCAAAAAACACTCTCAGGTTACTGTGAAGTTGAAGTAAGTCATCAACATGGATTCAAAATTCATAGTAACACATATTCATAAGATAAAAACATAGGTCTAAATGGAAAAGAAATCGTCGAAGAAAGTAAAATCCACTCTGTGAGGTACCGATGACTTAGCAACAATAAGTCCTTGGGACACTGACAAAAACTGTTGAGAAGTAGAGGAGTAACGCAGTAAATTAATGAATCTGAATTAAGACTGAAGAGCAAAAAGAACTAATTCTTTTTTAGCCTCTTTGAGAGGCTTTTAAAAGGGTAAGAAAAGCTGCAATGTAAGGCAAGAAACAGAGAAAAAAAAAAAGCAACAAAATTTTCCAGGATAAAGAGAGAAAACTGTTCACAACAGATAATGAAAATAGGAGACAGGACAAGACACATCTGAGCGGGACCAGGCTATGTAGGAAGCTTCAGATAAAGAAGGGAGGAATAGCAGGGACAAGAGGGAATAGAATAAGAAAGGTAGTTAGTGGCAGAACCGATAGATAAGAATTCTCAGTCCAGTTAATATTGAAGACAAGTTCATAGGGATAGTGATTGGGATTAGAAGAGGGGAACCTTGTGACTCAAAATATAAAAATGTAAAAAAAAAAAAAATGCAAATACATTAAAATATATTTGAACAAAAAATGTTAATTCCCAGAGTATTAAAAGGTCTCTCCATGCTAATTTCCTGGCTATGTACCTCTATTACTAATTTCCACAAATTTCTATTTACTGACAATTTACTCTAGAGCAAAACACAAACAGCAACAAGTCCAGACAAGACCTGAATTTAACAGTACTGCTGAAAAGATCTGATATATTCTTACAGGGAGATTAGCTCAATTGCTACTCTGAGGCAGGTGGTGATCACGCCCCTTCGACATCCCAAACCTATTTTCTCATTCTTTCTGAAAACAAAATCATTAATTAAAAAAAAAAAGAAAATGCAAAACAACCTGTAAAATACAAAATAAAATGATGTATTGATTTTTAAATAATATACACAAATAAACTACCAGTACAGCAAAGATTACCCGAAGTACCTACATCAACCAGGAGATCTGGGTCTATGCTAAATTGTCTTCCTGATAGCATGGCTTGGAAGTCCTCTAAACTGCAATCAATACTGTCAAGATAATCCAACAGCTCAACCCTAAGGAAAAAAAAATTTTTTTAATCAAATATCAGATGTCCTTGTTTTTATGTTTAAAAATCACCATTACAACCTGGCTACATAAGATATTTCTAGCAGCAGCTACAACCTTACCAGTTCTTAATCTTAAGAGATCTTACTCAACAGTAGGAATTCCTGAAAATTTGGCTAACTGAAAATTCATAGCCTTTACAGAAAACTTTAGTATTTACAGAAAAACATTCTACAGTAACAGTCTGATTTGCCTTTCTCCTCGACATTATTATAAAATATTTTATCTCATTACTGATTATTACTAAGTTTTCTTTGTTATAAGTCCCCTACTATAAATTACATTATTCTGTAGTCTGGATACATAAATATATATAATCACAAACACTGTATGTACACTCGAAGCAAGTATATCATTAAAGGAATCTGAGAAACTATCAGGAAAATACCAAGACTATTCTTGGGATAATTACAGAGCTCAATCCTGACCAAAACAGAGAAAGGTAGACTATATAGGTTCATCATATGTAAGGAAGATCACTCAAAGAAAAACAGAACACGTGAAGTCAACAAAGAAAGCAAATAATTTTAGACAACATTTAGATGAGCACTCACTTTCCCAAAAGATTGATGTTATCATTCAAAATGGAATCCATCATGGTCACTGGATCTTCTGAGGTCAGACTGGATGAACCATTTAACTGGACAGCACTAGACATGAGAGGGCTGCTTCCATCACTGCCTGAACTTAGGGATTCTCTAGCTGGTTCACTCTGCTCTCCACTCTGAATGACAGGTGCATACTCATCTTCATTGTCATCTTCAACAATGACAATATCAGGGTACTGGCTACAGCTAGATCAGCAATAAAAGAAATAACCTATTACATTTTCAACTTTAGAAAGTTGATACTATCCATTCATTCTAAATGGAAACTCTCTCCCCACACCACATACTGAAAGGCTTAAATTTCTTGAGTGAGCAGCTTAATTATAATATTGGTATTTCATAGTATAGAATACCACAAAGGTTCAATGGAAAGTGCTTAACTCCAAACTAAAAATTAAAAATCAACTAATTTTCAATATACCTCCTTTGAAAGGGAAGAGGAGGTGAGGCTTTATCTGGTTGAATAATTTAGCTTAATTATTCAGTAATTATCCAAATGTGAAAAAGATTATCAGTTTTTCAAAGAACAGTCATTTTGAATTTAGCTCTGTAATAAGAAAAGTAATCAATATTTTCATACATTTTATCTCACAAACTCCTTACTTGGAGGGATCAGATATAACATCCTCATTAGTTTCTGGAATAACTGGGATATTTTCTTCATCTGCATTATCATCAGTAACATCATAAATAATGATGTCATCTGAAATCCTCTCCCTTGGCTTTAAACCTTCAGTCCTACTGTGTGGAACCTAAAAATTCAGAGAGAAAAATATATCTAAAAATCAAAATCATTGACTACCAAACAAGATATCATTTACAAAATAACTGGGCAACTACTATGTACTGAATCTCAGGGTGAGAAAAACAGGTATGTTCTCTGCTCTCATGGAACTTACATACAAATTGGTACAGAGGTATGAGGAATTCACAGAGGTATGAGAAATATTAACTGCATTCTATACTTAACTACTTATTTTACTGTAAGGGACCCTAAAGACAACATCCCTAAAAATGTTTCTGTGGAAGGATCTTCAAATTTTAAAGTATTTTTTATGCCTAAAAAGTAAAAAAGTCTCAGAACTTTACACTAGATAGTTCAAGCACAACCAGACAGCCACTGTGCTGATAGGGATATTGTTTCAGCTCAAGCTACTCTGTTTTGAAAGGTGTTTTATTCTTATTCACTAAATAGCTTCACTAAGAGAAAAAAAAAACACTTCAACTATCTCAGTTACATGTTAGCTTGACTTTTTAGCAATGATTTCTTAAACTTAAGCTACAGATATATTTAGGCCATAGTTGTATAATTAAAATGAGTTCAATCCTCTAAAGCAAACTAAAGTCATTACTAAAATGCAAAAAAAAAAATATATATAAATTTCAGTATTAGATAACACAGAGGCAAAAGATGTGAAGTATTTTAAAATATATAAACCCAGTTAAAAATTTAAAAATCCTCATCCACTTACATGAGCCTTCAATCCTAAAAACAGAATAGGTATACTCAATTATTTAGTAACAGTGGTGGGAAATCAGATGTGAGGTTAAGTTTGATAGTCTAAGAACACAAGTCTTGTTACTTTAATAATAAATCTGAAGGACTATTTTGATTTCTGAAGTTTGAAGGTAATAATAGTAAGATAATAAAAAAGATCTGGACTTTGGACTAGACTAATTTGCCAGTGGATAGAAATTTGACAAATTATTCAGAAAGCCTGTGACAAAAATGAAGGTAAAAATATTTTTAAATTGCTGAAGTAAAAAGCAGTCTAGATGGTACACATTCATAAAAAAAAGTTGAATGGAAGAATGTAAAACCACATTAAATTATCATAATTACATTATCAAAATATTCAATTATTATAATCAGAATGAATAAGCCAGATACAGCGGCTCATGCTTGTAATCCCAAAACTTTGGGAGGCTAAGGCAGGCAGATGGCTTGAGCCCATGAGTTTGAGATCAGCTTAGGTGACATGATGAAACCCCATCTCTATAAAAAATACAAAAATTTGCTGGGTGTGTTGGTACATTCCTGTAGTCTCAGCTACTCAGAAGGCTGAGGCAGGAGAATCACAAGGGCTTAGGAGGAGGAGGTTGCAGTGAGCCAAGATGGCACCACTGTACTCCAGGCTGGGTGACAGAGTGAAACCCCATCACAAACACACACACAAAAAATGAAATGAATAAACTACATCTCTAAGTTTAATAAATCTCAAAATCAACACCAAGTTAAAAATAAAAGCTACACTGTAAAATAATATGCACAAAGTGATATTATTTATATTAAGTTTAGACATATGCAAAATAATACCAAGTACTGCTCCTGGATTCACACATTAATGGCCATGAGAATGACAGATACTAATTCAAGACAGTGATTACCTCTAGGATAGGGGGAAGAGTAACAAGGAGAGACAAGAGAGGGGGGAAGAAAAAAACTTGGAAACAGGCAACTGGAACAACTAGATTTGTGTATGATTTATTTCTTACAATAATCTAAAGCAAATAACAAAAATGTCACAACTTAACAAAGCTGTGGGATGAACACCTGAATTGTTATTCATCACACTTCTCTGAATATATGAAACACTCTCATAATAAAATTTCATTTGAGACACTAAATATAAAATAGACTCTAACTAAAAAGTTACTTTATGATGGTGATTATCAGTTGGTTCTTTGACTATGTGCTGAAACAGATTCTTCTTCTGGGCTCCATTAGTATTTAGAAGTAGAGGCCTGAAAACCAGAAGGCATTTCAATGAAGCAAACATACAAGGAATTTAAACTCCCTCTATTAGCTTTCCCAAACACACACACACGCAAACTCACTTTAATAATGAATAAAAAATTTCAGTAACAATAAACAAACTTAAAAATGATTACATCTTAGGAACAGAAATTGCTGGATGAGAATATCTAGAACTTTCAGTTCTACATTTTTCTACACTATTTTTGTTATAATAAACTATTCTCTCCAGTTATGCTTCACTGTTTACTAAACTATACAACTCTATGAACTGTATTTACGTAGAAAAAAGAATAGTAATATCATGAGAACTAATTAGTGGAAGTAGTTAAGGCCATAAAGCTCTGATCATAATCAAGTTTTCCCCAAATCTTAGTGTTACATTATCATTTCTTCCTTTCAACTTTTCCTTTTACCTATTATTTTTCTAACATTTTAGCTGTGATCATAGTAACTACGGACATTTATAGGTATCACAACTCATGGCTGAGATACAGATTTAAAAAGACTATGAATGGATCAAACTAAGAGAGGTCAAGTAGAACAAATTTTGATTTTTTTTTTTAACGAATGGCCACTTTTTAAAAATTTTCCTCACTCAGGCCTTCTAATGCTACATTAATAATGTGAATGAAAAGTGAATATTCTTTATTAACTGTATGTGTGTTTATAAAGTTACCATTTAGGCTATCCTTATTTTACAAACATCAGCAGAATGATAAAACTAAAAAATAATACCACTCTAGAGATTTTAAGAGTATAATTTAACAAAGGAGAATTGTTCTTTTGGAACAATAACCATATACTCAGCAAATGTAGGCTATTCGTGGTTAAACACTAAAAAGACTGTCTATGTACAGGCCATAATGCTTCATCATAAAAACTTACCTTTTACGTTTTAAACTCACAAGTTGGTTATTTTGAACCAATGTAACAATAAACTGGACAATCTGGAAAAAATACATAAAAATTCTTTGACCATACTGTTAATGTTTTTGTTTCTATTAACATGTCTTATAAAAAAAATTCAGATAATAATTTGTCCTCTATTCTAAGTCTCATAATTTCTCACTTATTAACACCTGAAATCTGGATGCACCTTACAACTGCCGTCTAAAGAAACTTACCAGCTTCCAGGCAGTTACTTGTTTTGGTGATAAGTACCAAACTTGCCTGGATGAAGATCCCAACCAACTTTTTTACTTCAAATACTCTGAAGAAGATTGCATTATGGTACAAAAGAGAAAACTGGTGTTTCATAGGCAACATTTTTCTTCCACCAGGTAAGAGAGGCAAAAGAAACTGTCAGTTCCTTTAGAGTAGATCATAAAATTTTCGAGTTAGAAAAAGCTGATGGGTCAGGCCTGGTGGCTCATGCCTGTAATACCAACACTTTAGGAAGCCTAAGTAGAAGGAATGCTTCAGTCCAAGAGTAAGAGACCAGACTGGACAACAACATGATGCTCCATTTCTAAACAAACAAACAAACAAACTCTGCTTTGTGAGCAAAGAAAAAAAAAGAAAAAGAAAAAAGTGTGTTGCCTGATTCTATAAAAATTAGTGTTGAGACCTATCTGTCAAAACTTCCCTACTGACAAGGGAAGCTAATCTTTAATATTTGATTAAATTTAGAGAGAAAACTGTCAAGACACACAAACACACACACATATTTTATATGTTTCTTAAAGTGTGTTTTTTTCTTAAGTACTGTTTCTTAAAGTTTGCCCCATAAACCAGCAACACTAGCTTAGGAACTTTAGATATGTTAAATTCTCAATCCCACTACAGAACTGCTGAATCTGAAATTCAAATTGCAGGATCCAGTAATGTGTATGTTTAGAAAGCCCTTTAGTGTGACTGGATACTGATCTCAGTATGACAACCACTGGCTTACAGTATGCCTTGGAATTATATTGTCAACTTCCTTTTTTTTTTTTTACAAACTTTGCCTTATGATTTGATTTCACCTCTTGTTTCTTAAATAAAATTATACTACCTGATTCTCATAATTTTTTGATCTACCTACCTAGAACAATTGGCACCAATTGACTAATCTATTTTCCAGGACTTCTTTGTTATATGCACAACATAAACTATTTTATAGATAATTTCAGAAATTATCTATATTGTCAACTTCCTAAAGGTGCTATAAAAGGTGAGGATCATATGGTAAATTGTAAAAGTATTGTATCACTGAGAAGCTATAAATAAAAGCCAAAATTGATTGGAGGACCCTTTAGACTCTGTGCAGAAAATGTGCTTATAAGCTTTGTGAAATTACATGATTAAACAGAGCATTACCAATCAAAAACATCTACTGTATATTTTTAATGTTGAGCATTTCCTCACCAAAAAAAAAAAAAAAGACTACTTAATGGTATGCCTTACAATCCATATCAACTTTTCAATGGACAAAAATATAGACATTTTAATTGAAGAGTTCGATAGTATTAGCATCTACAAAAAGGAGAGTAGCCACTAAATTGCTTACTCAAGAGAAAATGCTGACATGCTGACAGCTAATGAAAAGACAATATGTAAGCTTAAAGATATCTATGATACAATTCAACTTCAGTTTTTTAAATCAATAAATGTTATGAGAAAATTCTAAAAACTTTAGGTTGAATTTATAAGAATATCAATCACAGTCTAAATTAAATTTATTCTGTATCTCAGTTCTCTTACGACACTTCTGCATCATATTATACAGGAATTTTTCTCTGAAGAAGGTAAGGCATTTAACCCTTACAGCATGTAACTTCTGTACCTGGTAATTCCTATAACTGGATCGTCATACATATTATTCTCAATCCATGGCTGATAGTAAACTCCAGGAGCAGAATAAAAATTATTAGTTGTCATCATGCATTATGTAAACAACACTCAACAAAACACAGAGATTCAAACTCAAATTTTAGCAGAGAGAATGTTAGCATTCATGAAAAACTGAAATGTCATATACTATTTTACCAACTATCCTTGTTTTTAGGGAAAAAAAATCTACAGATTATGGAGTGTTGTAAGCTAATATATCACCAGAGACACTGTTTCTGAAAAATATTAACAGACTGTTTCCATAAAGTACAGGTTAAGGTACATCTATTATTTTAAATCAACTATTCTTAACAAGAGTACACATTAGAGTTGCCTATGAAAGTTTAAAAAATATATGTAATTGGACTAAACACTTAGAACTGAATTCTAATACATTCAACCTTCACTTGCACACTGATTTTTTTTTTTAAAAAAAAAAAAAAAAAAAAAGCAGTAGATTTATGTTGACTACTGGCCACAGGCTGTAACTGCTATCCATCTCTGCTTCAAGCCTTCTCCATTAGAACCATATCCTGTCAGTCACAGCCCTATTTTTAGTTCAAGGGCCTTCTAAGCAGGAGCAATCAGAAGCTCCCCATCAAAAAACCTGTCGCTTAAACTCAGAGTCTAGTTTACTCATGAGCAAAAAATAGCTGCCTTAATTACTATGTTTCATCTCTTATTAGCAAATGAAAGCAATATGCAAAGATTAAATCACAAGGACACAATAAAACAGAGGGATTCCAACTTCTCTATTAAATTTTCAGCTCATATACTAAAATTTAAAATCCATTTTACAACACTAAGTTAATTGCTTTTCTGCACAGACTAATAACAGCATACATTGAAAACTCATTTTTTGAACTCATAATTTGGTCAAATGATTTGAAAATATTTGTCATTCATCCTCTGAGACTTTATGCCTTTTATAATAAAAACAAACCAACAAAAAAAATAGTAAGACTATACTAATTTTAAGAAATTGGTAGTTTTTAACTTAGCTCATAAAATAAAGTATTTCAAAGTTGTTACATTAGGAAAAAGATCATTTACTAAAAGCTACTGAAACATATGGAGTGACCATCTTTAGCTAATGGGAAATATTCTTTATTAAAAATATATAACACTTGGCTTAATTTGACATCATTTTTTACCTCTATCTGTGCACCCAATATGTAAGAAACTAAGATCAATCACTGACACCCAATACACACCTTTTTGGGTCACAAACAGTACTCATTAAACAAATGCAAATTATGGTCCTGGGGAAAAGAATGTCTTACCTTTCGAATAACTTGTTGCTGTTGTGCATGTTTTGCTCGTAATTCGGACACCTCTTTCCAAAGGGACTCATTCTCACTATGTTATAATTTATTAAGCAACAAAACAAAACAAAAATCAGTCAGAAAACCAGGCCTCAGTATCTTTAATTAAGGATACCAGAGAACTGAACTACACTTGTTTTTACTATGTATTTTTTCTGAGACCAAGAAAACTTTGGTTCAATTACACAGGAATGACAACTACCTTGACACAACTCCTAAATCATTCCTTTTTTTTTTTTTTTTTTTTTTTAAGATGAAGCCTTGCTCTGTCACCCAGGCTGGAGTACAGTGGTACAATCTCAGGCCATTGCAACCTTTGACTTTTGGGTTCAAGCAATTCTTGTGCCTCAGCCTCCTGAGTAACTGGGATTACAAGCATGTGCCACCACAACAAGCTAATTTTTTTGTATGTATTTTTAGTAGAGACAGGGTTTTGCCATATTGGCCAGGCTGGTCTCAAATGCCTGACCTCTCAGGTGATCCACCCACTGCAGCCTCCCAAAGTGCTGGGATTACAGGCATGGGTCCACCACGCCCAGCCCCAGAATCATTTCTCCTTAATTATATTTTCTGCTACTCATGGCAATATATACACAAAAACTTAAGACATATGCCTACATCCATATAGTAGATAGCAATTTACTAATTTTGACAATCTGATTCATTAATTCTTGCTTAAAAAAATAAGCTAGTCTTTCAACTGTGGCTACCAAGTGAATTCAGGCCTTCCTAACCACCTTAAGAAACAAAGGGTGGCGATATACACCCAGCACTTACTATACTTCAGGCACTATGCTAACCATTTTATGTGTATTACTTATTTAAAACTTCTCTAAAAACCACCAAGAAATAAGTCATTATCTCTGTTTTATAGATGAGGAAACTGAGGTACAGAGACTTGAGGGGAAGAAGTCAAACTAAAGTCTGTCAGATTCTAAAACTATTTTAAGATCTATCTCAAACAAAAGCATACGTAAACCACTAAAATGTTATTCTGAAAAAGCATATCCAATAATAAACCAGTAATTTGCCAAATACTAACAGCTTCTTCATTCAGCTTTTTTAAATTGAAACTGCAGTGTTAAATGTTAGCAGTGCAGATAAAGCTGAAAAGACATGATAGATACCCTACCTATTAAATGCTTTAATTTTCCATCTTTAATCTCCACAAGTCATCTTCTTTAATCCAAACTAATATAAAAGGAACTGCAAATTTACATATAAAGCTATACAAAAGGAGATTTTCTTTAATATTTAGTAACTATCATTTTTTTTGACTCAAATTTTTAAATGCTCTTATCTTCTTACTGAATAAAGATAAGTAGGGCTAGATGCTGTGGCTCACACCTATAATCCCAATATTTTGGGAGGCTGATGTGGGTGGATCACTTGAGGTCAGGAGTTTGAGAATAGCCTGGCCAACATGGTGAAATGCCATCTCTACTAAAAATGCAAAAATTAGCTAGTTGTGGTAGCACATGCCTATAATCCCAGTTACTAGGGAGGTTGAGGCACAAGAATCACTTGAACCCGGGAGATGGAGGTTGCAGTGAGGTGAGATTAAGCCACTGCACTCCAGACTGGGTGACAGAGTAAAACTGTGTATCAGAAAAAAAAAAAAAAAAAAAAAAGTTAAGAAGAAGACAAGATGTAGAAGATGATCTGAGGATCACTTTCTTTGGCCAGGCACAGTGACTCACACCTATAACCCCAGCACTTTGGGAGGCTGAGGCAGGTGGATCACCTGATGTCAGGAGTTTGAGATCAGTCTGGCCAACATGGTAAAACCCCATCTCTACTAAAATATGAAAATTAGCCAGGTGTGGTGGGGGGGCTGTAATCCTAGCTACTCTGGAGGCTGAGGCACAAGAACTACTTGAACCTGAGAGGTGGAGGTTACAGTGAGCCATGATCGTGCCACTGTACTCCAGCCTGGCTGATGGAGTGAGACTTTATCTTTAAAAAAAAAAAAAAAAATCTGGGGATCACTTTCTTTAAGGGCTAAAACTGAGATCCAAGGAACTGGGTCAAAGGAAAGTTAGTATACACAAGAGACATACAGTAAGCAAGTGGATAATACACAAAAGTGAAACCCTAAAGCTTATTCAAAAAAGAAACCAAAGTTCAAGGTTCCTCTTTTAATGAAGATACTTGAGTTATGATTAACTAAAGTAATGTTCCACATTCGATTTGGAAGAGAGAATATGTAAACTAACTTAGGCAAGCCCTTGGCATCTATTAGGATACAGAAAAATTCCAACTACCTACTAAGAAGAGTAATACACCATCTACTCATATACAAGTTATTGTATGGCAAGTTAGAATATGGTTCCAAGAAATGTAGTAAAATAAAATGAAGCATCTTTCTATAGCTAAAAGGTCTGAAGAACACCTTTCCAAATCTATATGAAAAGAGTATCAAGCAGGGCAACTCTCTTGTATCACTATTTTCCTATTTTTTTATGTGTCTTGCTTTTTCATAAGAGTTAGTCCACACAGAGAAGTCTTAAGAGATAGCCATTAAACAAAGGATGGGTAACATATGGCGTTTTTATGTCATATGCCCTCACTGTCTGTGAACACCATATGAGCTAACCTAAGTAGAATCCTATTTCCTCCATCATCTTAAAGATCTACTGTCCATCATTAAAACTTATACATCAAACTGTTTTGATATTCTTAGGTTTATATCTTCTGACTATCATAATTAAAACAATATTAGGGTAAAGTCTATGGCCACAAAGCAAAGTAAGGGGAATGAATACTTGCAGAAAAATGATGTTTGATCTTGGCTTCAACAAAGTGATCTGCATACTTACAATAAAACATCAGACAACCTCCAAACTCAACACACATAGACACATACCCAATTTCCATATCAAAATTTTATTTGGAAATAAAACTTTACCTTTTTAATTCAGAAAGCCTTGACTCAATAGTTTCCTGTTTTATTTGAACCTTCTGAGCACTACTTATAATTTTTGTTAAGTCTTCCTGACGAATTTTGTTTTCTTCTGGTTTTGAAGATGAAACCTTTTTAAGAAGTAAATTTAGAAAATTAAAAAAACAGTAAACACCCATGATTGTAATTCAAAGCTTCCCTATAAGATGAGGTTTTCGTAGCCTGTTCAGGAAGTAAGATCTGGTTCCAAAAGCCTGGGATGAAATTCGAGGGAAAGAATAAACTTCAGAGCTCAATAGGAGAGGAAGCAAGGAATACTCTACTTTAAACAAACAAACAAACAAAAATTTAATGGGAAGCAGGAATATCTTCAGGTCTTTTTTGCTCCTCTTCTGCCAAGCTCCCTGCAATTTCCCTCAAGCCTCTTTATTACTACATTCCACATTTAATTAAATGTATGCAGTAACAGCTTCATGCTAGGCCATTTTCTTTCATGGTCCACCCCTTTTAGATTTAGTAAAATATCTTAACAAAATATATTATGCATTAAAAAATGTATTACTGAATGCCTATAACGTGGGCATATTTATATTATTAGAAGAGACTTACTGTGGGCACTGGATATACAATAGCAAACTATATAAGAAGCCCTCCAGGGAGCTGATATTCTATCAGGAACTTACTTTTTTTTAAAATAACTTAGGAAAATATAAGGAAAACAATTTAATTAAAACTTTCTTAGTCTAATTCATCCCCAAAAGGAACAGTTGTGTATTTCTCTACATTCTTACTTTCAACAGGTGAAATAAAAACCTTGGCTAAGTACACTCCAGGTCAATACTGTAATTAGCTCATGTCCACAATAGCTCACCTTCCTTTTAATGTTCTCCAACAAGTCATCCTGTCCTTGTTTGAAGTAAGGATGCTGAAATTCTACAGGACCATCTCTTTCCTGCTTTACAATTCCAGAGTCAATATGTACTACTTTACGGAAACCATCTGAAAAAGTTTAAAAATTTAAATGACTAAAATAAACGTGTCAAAATTTGGCAGTGCTTGTATGGGATATGTTTTTCTTTACCATTCTAATGAGAAAAAAATGGCTTAATCAGTAGCTGATAACAGTACTCAAAAGAAAATAGTACTCCAAATAAACTGCTGTCCATACTCACACATATTCAGTTGCCTCACAAAGCTTGCCATGTTATTATGCTTGAAATATTTGGGAAGAATTTCCTTTGCAAATCGTTGCTCATCCAAGACCAGAAAACTCTGGCCATTCTGTGAGGGGAAAAAAAGAAAAGGTCAAAAGTTAAGTTCCTTTGACACATGGTGATATATTTATATACCCCAAAACTGTCTTGAGTAGTCTTTCCTTGATGCCTTCAGATCAACATTCTATTCTTGATAAAAGGAACAAGAAACAAATTGCAATTAAGCAGCAAATTGCAACTAAGCTTTTTGATGTCAACCTCAAAAGTTTAGGAATATATCTCGAACCAAGAGCCACGTCATACTCTATGGTGAAATATTAGAAGAATTTCCATTAAAGCAGAAATGAGAAAAAGAAATACAATATGTAGCCAGCATAATTATTTAATATTGTTTTAAAACTAGTACAATTAAGAACAACAACACAAAAAAAGATTTTGAGAGGAAGCAGCAGTTTATAATTATTTGCGGTAGACATAATTGTATCTCTGTAAAATCAATTAAGAAACCCTTTAAGAATTCAGTAAACTATCTGGTTACTAAATATTAAAAGTCACTAGTGTTTTTCTCTACAAAAAAACAAACAACTGAAAAGACTACAAAAATAATCAAAATAGCATGGTACTAGCATAAAGACAGACATATAGATCAATGAAATAAAATAGAGAGCCCAGAAATAAACGCTACCAAAGGATTTTTGACAAGTGTGTGAGGATCATTCAATAGGAAAAGGACAGTCCTTTCAACAAACGGTGCTGAGAAACCTGGGTACTGACATACAAAGAATGAAATTAGACCCTTACGTGATACTGCATATAAAAACTAACTTAAAATGAATAAAGGGATTCCCTGTTTAATAAATGGTGTTGGGAAAACTGGCTAGCCATGTGCAGAAAGCAGAAACTGGACCCCTTCCTGACACCTTACACTAAAATTCACTCCAGATGGATTAAAGACTTAAACATAACACCTAACACCATAAAAACTCTAGAAGAAAATCTAGGCAAAACCATTCAGGACATAGGCATAGGCAAGGACTTCATGACCAAAACACCAAAAGCATTAGCAACAAAAGCCAAAATAGACAAATGGGACCTAATCAAACTCCACAGCTTCTGCACAGCAACAGAAATAGTCATTAGAGTGAATCGGCAACCAACAGAATGGGAAACAATTTTTGCAATCTACCCATCTGACAAAGGGCTAATATCCAGAATCTACAAAGAACTAAAAGAGATTTACAAGAAAAAAATAAACATGCTCATTCAAAAGTGGGCAAAGGATATGAACAGACACTTTCAAAATAAGACATACATGAGGCCAACAAACATATGAAAAAATGCTCATCATCACCAGTCATTAGAGAAATGCAAATCAAAACTACATTGAGATACCATCTCACGCCAGTTAGAATGGTGATCATTAAAAAATCTGGAGACAACAGATGCTGAAGAGGATGTGGAGAAATAGAACACTTTTACACTATTGGTGGGAGTGTAAATTAGCTCAACCATTGTGGAAGACAGTGTGGCGATTCCTCAAGGACCTAGAAATAGAAATTCCATTTGACCCAGCAATCCCATTACTGGGTATATATCCAAAGGATTATAAATCATTCTACTATAAGGACACATGCACACGAATGTTCATTGCAGCACTGTTTACAACAGCAAAGACCTGGAACCAACCCAAATGCCCATCAATGATAGACTGGACAGGGAAAATGTGGCACATATACAGCATGGAACACTATGCAGCCATCAAAAACAATGAGTTTGTGTCCTTTGTAGGGACGTGGATGAACCTGGAAACCATCATTCTCAGCAAACTGACACAGAACAGAAAATCAAACACTGCATGTTCTCACTCATAGGTGGGTGCTGGACATTGAGAACACATGGACACAGGGAGGGGAGCATCACACAATGGGATCTGTCGGGGGGAAATAGGGGAGGGCCAGCGGAGGGTGGGGAGTTGGGGAGAGATAGCATGGGGATAAATGCCAGATATAGGTGATGGGGACGAAGGCAGCAAATCACACTGCCATGTATGTACCTATTCAATAATCTTGCATGTTCTTCACATGTACCCCAAAACCTAAAATGCAATAAAAATTAAAAAAAAAAAAGACAATAGTCTTATTGTGAAAGCAATTTTCAGCTTGGGTTTCTGTACTTGAAGCTGAAAACCTTCTGATACAGATCTATTAACTGTACTTGTATTTCCCTCCATATTTCATGTAATAGTTGTTTCATGGAGGGAAATATGAGTATAGTTAATATATCTGTATAAGAGTATATCTTATCTTGGTATACTCTTCAGAGATATAAACATGCAAACCACACACACACACACACACACACACACACACACACACACAAACACACCAGGAGGTTCCACTACAAATCAGTGCAGTAACAATCCCCAAATCTCAATGACTTAAAACAACACATGTTTATTTCTTGCCATGCCTGCTGCTCATGTCTACTGTGAGTTGGCTCTGTGTCATCCTCTCTCTGGGACGGAGACTGATGGAGAGCACTAACTTGAAAAATTGCACATCACTGCAGCAGAGGTCAAAAGACATCCAACAGATCTCATGCTGGAAACTAGATGCTGTAGCCCAGAAGTGACACACATCATTTTCTCTTCCAACTCACTGGCCAGAAGTAGTCACACAACCCTGCCCAACCACAGGACGAGGAAATGCAATGGGACCATGTACTTGGCGTGGGAGGAGAAGAGAAACAGCACTAAAGACTATCAACGTTTACTAAGTACTGAAGCTGCTAAATAGGGCTATTCAACAGAGGAGGAGAAATGAGGGGTGGCCGGTAAATAAGGGAAAGAGTTTTGTTGTTGTTAGCATTGGATTTTCTTAAACCCTGAAAGACTGAAGTATGACCATGGAGGTAAGTGCACAAATGTAAATGTACAGCTCAATGAATTGTCAGAAACTGAACTCATTTGTAAAATTATCACCTAGATCAAGAAGTAAAATATTACCAGTTCCCTAGAAAAAAAAAAAAAGACCTAAACATTAGCACTAGAGAAAACTTAACAATATTTGAGCAAAAGCTTCATGACATTAGATTTGGCAATGATTTCTTAAATGTAACACTAAAAGTATAGGTAACAAAAGCAAAAATAGACAAATGGAACTACATCAAATCTAAAAACTTTTATGAAAAGACTACCAACAGACTGAAAAGGCAACCATTAGAATGGGAAGAAGAAAGTGCAAATCATATATCTGATAAGGAGTTAATACCAAGAACACAGAACTCTTAAAATATAAACACAATGAAAGACCAAAAAAAAAAAAAAAAACCAAAAAAAAAACCAAAAACCCTGAACAACCCAATTAAAAAATGAGCAAAGGACCTGAGTAGATATTTCTCCAAAGAAGATATACAAACTGCCAATAAGCACATAAAAAGATGGTCAGTAACACAAATCATTAGGGAAATTAAAAATCAAAACTACGAGATAGTAGTTCACACTCATTAGAATGGCAATTATCCAAAATCCACAAAATAAGTCTTGGCAAGGATGTGAAGAAATTGGAATCTTGGTGCATTATTGGTGGGAATGTAAAATAGTGTGGCTGCTGTGGAAAACAATATGATAGTTCCTTAAAAAATTAAACAAATAATTGCCACATAACATTCCTAACTACATACTAAAAAACAACAACAACAACATAAAAGCAGCAACTTGAACAGATATTTGTACCTCGTGTTCACAATAGCATTTTTCACAATAGGCAAAAGGTAGAAGTAACCTAAGTATCCATCAACACATGGTGAAATATATATGGATAAAATATGGTAGAGACATGCAATGAAATATTATTTCACCTAAAAAAGGAAATTCTGACAAGTTACAACATGAAAAGAACCTTATGCTGTGAAATAACCCAGTCACTAAAGAACAAATACTATACAGAGTATGAAGTTTGTATATGAAGTTTCTATAATAGCCAATTTTATAGAGACAAACAGTAGAATGGTGCTTGTCAGGGGCTGGTGGGAGGAAGAGTTGGAAGTTATTCTGAAATAGGTATCAAGTTTCAGTGTGGAAAGATAAAAATTGTTCTGGAGATGGATGGTGGTGATCGTTGCCTAACAATGTGAATCTAACTTAATGCCACTGAACTGTACACTTAAAATGGTTAATTTTATGTTACATATATTTACCACAATTTAAAAAATTATAAACTAAAATGAAATTAAAAATCCCAATGAGAATAGAAAAATGTTAAGTATCTAAAAAGAAAATTTAAAAATACACGGAAACTTTTAAAATATTAAAACCATAGAAACATAAAAGGAAGACAAATGCAGTATTGTAAAGGCGTCAATTCTCTCTCAATTAACCAATACATTAAATTCTCTCTTAATTAAAACAATGATTTGTGGAGTAAAGATGAAATGATGTTATCAAAACCAAATATTAGATACTTAAGTTCATTTGTAAAAAATAACTACATAACAACAGGCAAGAAAATATGGAAAATGGAAATGTGTATTTTAACTCTACCCAATATAGATTATAAAATTATACTGTTCACATTTTAGTACAAAAGAAGGTATAATTAAATAGATGAACAGACTGACTAAAGAAGATAAGATGAAGCAGCATATCTATTTGAGAATTTACCAGGTACTAAGTCAGGATGGCATTCAAATGGAGGGGATAATCAGAACAGAAAAGGATTAAAAAATTTTCCATTTGGGATGAAAAATAGCTCAATGCCATCTCATTCTATACACACCAAGCTTTTGGAGACATCACATAATAAACCTAGAAGACATATAGATAAAATATAAATTTATCCATGGAGACTGCTATCTACTCTATCTCTGCTCTCTACTTTCTTCCTAACAGAAACACATTTTTTATGAAAAATGCATTGTGATATTTAGAAGAGGCTCAGACTCATAATTGAAGAAATGTACAGCAAAACAAATAATTATTTTCCCTTATTAAATTTAAAACACTTGACAATATCCAACATTGGCAACTAGATAATTATCAAAATTAAAATGCATACATCTTTTCCTATCTTAAAAGAACTTTCCCTCTTACACCTTACTTATTTTTCAATCTACCCATTTGTCTTTTCCTTAACTGAAAAATTTAAGAAGCAGGCATTTTAAAACCCCCTTCTCCAATGCAGGACCATCTACTTACTCTCACTAAACACTGGTTTTGATTCCCTCACTCTACTGAAACCAGATTTCTAAAATGTCAAATGTCAAATTCAATGCCCTCTTTTCAGTCTTGATCTTCCTACACTTCTCTGTGGCATTTCATTTGGTACAACAATCCCCTCCTTAAATGTTCTACTCTCTGGACTTTTATGCTAAACACTATTGAGTCTCTTCGCTCTCATTATTTCCTTTCAATTTTCTTCCACCTATCAAATAAGAGGTAGCTATGTTTTCTAGGTTTTTATCCTTGATCATGGCACCATTCATATTCTTTCCTTCGACAATCTCAGCCACAGTAGTGTATCTTATTACTGACTTTATTTTACGTGAGGAATAACATATCCACATCTCTGTCCCTGATCATCTCAAATTGCACACTTCGATTTACAATTGTTAACATTTTTTACACTACGTTCTTTAACTCAGTATGTTCTCAACCCATTTGTCTATTTCAAACCCATTTCCTGTTTCCCCCAAAGTCAATCTTTCCTTGTGTCTTCCATTCTAGCAAGTCTCTTTCCGACTAAGTTATCCATCTACATTCGATACAAAAAAAAAAAAAAAAAGAAGAAAAAAGCTAAGTTAAAAACTCTCAATTCTAACTGCTGTTAAGGGAGAAACATTAAAAACATTCCCTTTAAAAATGAAGAACAAAGCAGGAATCCCATGATCATTGCTTCTATTTACTGTTAGTTATGGCCAAAAGAAAAACTGAAGCATAAAGTTCTGAAAGGAAGAAAATGAATGTCAATCACAGATACTATGGATGTACTCAGAAAACTGAAATCAATAAAACAATTTTCTCACTGGTTTATTATCAATATACAAAAATTACTTGAATTTCTAATTAACAGCAACAGCAAGAAATCTATTTTTAAGTCAAGAACATCATTTACAACATCTATAAGATATCGAGGAAGAAAATGAACAAAGATGCACAACGCCTAATAGCAAACATTTAAAAATCAACAAAATAAATTTAGAAGTATGCCTTATTCGCGAGAATATACAGTAACAGACAGATATCTATTTTCCCTAATCTGACATATAGTTTTAATATCCAATAGTTTTTTTTTTTTTTTTAATGGAACTTGATTTTAAAACATGTGGAAGAGCAGAGACCAGAAATAGTTAAGGCACTCCTGAAGAATAGATTACCTAAGACTTTTTCTGAAGCTATAGTAAGAAAGACAGCAGAATTTATGCACAGGATAAATTGTCCAAATGAATGGCTAAAGATTCCAGAAACAAAACCACTGAATGTTTTTGTCCCCCAAAATTTATGTAGAAATCCTCACTCATGATATTATAGTATTTGGAGGTAGGATCTTTGGGAGGTAATATAGCATCACAGGAGGTAATGAAGATAGGACTCCCAAGTTAGGTTTAGTGTTCTTATAAGAACACAAAAGAAGAGAGCGACCAGAACACACACCCTCTCTCTCCTTACACCATTGTGAAGACACGGGGAGAAAGCAGCTGTCTGCAAAGCAGAGAAAGCCCGAATGCAGGAACAGAAATGGCTAGTGTTTTCATCTTGGACTTCCTCACCTCCAGAACTGTAAAAAATAAATTCCTGTTGTTGAAGCCACCTGGCCTATGGTATTTTGCTATGGCAGCCCAATTGATTAAGACAATATCTATATGAACTTGTGATGTAAGACGGAAGTGGTAATATGAATCATTGGAAAATGAAGAACTACTCAGTAAAGGTGCTAGACAACTAGGTATTATATGAAAAACAGTGAAATTGGATCCCTCAAACCACTTATAAAATCAATTCCACATGAATGATAAGACTTAGATATGAAACACAAATCTTTAAAATTTTCAGAAGATGGAAAAGCATCTTTCTCTCCTTAGTGGAGATAGAAGAAAACAATCTGAAGAAACAAAAAGCATGAAACACAAGAAAGACTGATATATTTAATTATACTAAATTTAAGATCTACTCATCCAAATAAGGTAAAAAGTTACAAACTGGAAGATAGAGCCAAAACATAAACTCAAAAAATGAATATGCAAAATATACAGGAATTCTCACAAGTAATAAAAGACTAAGAGAAAAATGGCAAAACAAACATTTCACAGAACAGGAAACACAAATGACCAACAAATGTGAAAAGGTTTTAGAACTCATTAATAATCAAGAAAATATAAATTAAAACCTCACTGAGACAATAATTTACATCAACTAGATGGGTAAAAATTAAAAGAATGATAATAATACATAGTTTTGAAGAAGCAGATTAACAGAAAATCTCATACATGGCTAATTGGAGAATAAGCTGGTTTGATCTCCTTGGAAAATAATTCACACTATTTTGAGGTTAAACATTTCATACCCTATATCCCAGCAATTCATGCAAGTATATAGACCTTAAAGAAACTCTTGCCTATATACACCCAGAGAGGTATGTAAGAATATTCCTAACAGCATGTGACACAGTTGATCTCTTTCCTCAGCCATTTTCTGTCATTAACTTCTTTTTCATTGTTCCTTCTCAGCCTCCTTTGCTGGGTTTTGTCTTCATACTCTCTAAATGTTGGAATACTACATCTTTTGGTTCTTTCTATCTTCACAGAAGACAATTTCATTTAATCTAACGACTTTACCAGTTACAAGGTCCAAACTCCATCCTGAATGACAAAGTCTTATACTCAACCACCTATTCAACATTTCTACTTGGACATTTTGGAGTGTGGAAGTCAGTCAAGCTACTCAGAAATATTCCTATTTTTTTTCAGCACTGCACTTCCCTAGCCCTTTTGAAATTAGGTGTGGCCATATGACTAAGCATAGCCAATCAAACTTAAGAAAAATTAAACAATTTTTAAATCATTTCAAATACAACTATGGATCAATTTTTAATCTCAAAGTTAGTATGACAAAAAGAATCTCCAACATATCTTCCCCCATATCTCAGCAAATGAATTTATCCTGTAGTTCACACCAAATTTATGAATCATTCTTAATTCTGTTGCTCCTCCAACCATAGCCAATTTATCAGCAAATCCTGCAGCTTTGCCTTCAGAATAGGTATCAAAGCTGACTACTTCTCAATACCTCTATTGCTGCTACCTTAGTCTTAACCACCAATATTTCCAATACCACATAGGAAAACTGTGATAGTCTTCTAACTGGTCCATTCATATACAATCTCCTCACTACAGATTTAGGACCCTACCATCTGCTCCTGCCTACCTCCCCACCCTCATTCTCCTATTCCCTAAAGATACTCTAACCACATGGGCCTTCTTACTTCCTTGAACAGCCACATTTAAGGCCTTTCGTTTTGTCATTCCCTGTATCTGGCCCATCTTTTCTAATCACTGAGATCTCTCCTCAAACATCATCTCCTTAGAGTGGCTTTCCTCATCACCTTACCTAAAATATCTATAAATTCTAGTCTGTTTATGGGCTAGTTACCAATTTCTTGCTCCAAATTCATTCTTCACTGTCTGCCCTACAAGCATAGAGCTAGGTCCCTTAAATAAACATCTTTCTTTTTCTAGGTGCCATGATGTTAAGTTTTGTCAGCAAGGAATATTAGAGAGATATTACAAGAAAAACGAGTTCTTGTTCCTGGCTCATGTGTCCTTGGCAAGCTTCTTCAGTGGAGGCAGGTTCTCCAGTGTCTAGCTCTTGATATTAATGGTGGTCAGCAACACTCAAAGGCCATCAGCTTTCCCTGGTGCTCCCTCTCCCTTGGGAGGTTTCAAAGCAGAGTATCTCTAACAAGACATCCCTCCATAAACAATTTTTTAGGGTACTCCAGAATGGGGGTTTATAAACTTTTTCTTAATGGGACAAATAGTAAATTAGGCTTGCAGATTATAATATCATAACTGTACTTCTATAATGAGAAAGCAGATACAGACGATATGTAAATAGACCGGGCATTGCTGTATTCTCATTAAACTTTATTTATAAAACAGCTAGCAAATGGACTGTAGTTTGCCAACACCTGACCTAGAGGGCATATTTCCCAGCAAGTTTTGAAGGATACATTTCCAGTAAGTTCCACCAGTGCAACATCAGTGAACTTCTCTGCTAGTCACTGAGACATGGCCATATTCTCTCCAGCAAGGTAAGGATCTTAGCCTTGGCAAAAAGG
This sequence comes from Saimiri boliviensis, assembly GCF_048565385.1. Classification (NCBI taxonomy): domain Eukaryota; kingdom Metazoa; phylum Chordata; class Mammalia; order Primates; family Cebidae; genus Saimiri; species Saimiri boliviensis. The sequence continues at coordinate 47,130,661 of NC_133452.1, forward strand.
GTTCTTAACTTGGGCACTCTATCTCAGCCTTATCAGTAATGGCTACTTTGTTGTTGTTGTTGTTGTTTAGTAACAGCTACTTCTTAAAACTTTTCCTGTATTCTTTGGATTTTCTTTAATTTCCCTGATATAGTCAGTAACTCTATTAAACTTACCCTCTTGAAAGTACCTGTGGCTTCTGACTTATGATTGGACCTTAACCAACACATTGTTTATTTAAAGGCATTTATCACAAACGGAAATTATATTATTTGTGTTTTGCTTGCTTTAAAAAATTTTTTTTTAAGAGACAGGGGTCTCACTATGTTCCCCAGACTGGACTCAAACTTCTGGGCTCAAGTGATCATCCCAACTCAGCCTCCCCAGTACCTGGGACTACAGGCGTGTACCGCCACAGCTGGCTTGTATTTGCTAAGTTTTCATTTATTGATATTCACCACTCAAATGTAAGCTCCATAAAGGCAGGCATTTGTTTCACTATCAAATGAATTCCTAGTACCTAGCATACTATCAGGTCATAGCAGATTCACAACAAGTATCTGTGACTGACTAAATGAGCCTCTGGCCAAATAAACTGGATTTTAATTTTAGAATTTCAACAATTTGATTATAAATAAAATAGGGAGATGACAATAATCTCTTGCTTATACCTGTGCTCACTCTCTCTCATATATGCTCCTCATTCACTCACATAACTCTATCTCTGCTTATTGTATTCCCTCAGTCTCTACTCTAAAATTGGTAAATAACTTATCTGACTGCAAAAATTCACCTTCCTGACTTTCAAACCTCTGAGGTTCAGGCAATATAATACAGAATCTCCCTCTAAGTATTTGACAAGGAATAGAAAACTACTTCTGAGTAAGGTGGAAAAGATTGACAACTTCTCCTTAAACCTTAACCACAAATGTTAGAAAGATTCCAAAGAGTAGAAACAGTTGTTACTCTCCAAATTAACCTTTTGGCACTCTTGGTTTATAATACTCAAAGTATTCCTAATAATCTAATACTTCACCCCTATTACTTTAAAACACTTTCTAGAACAAAAATTTGTGACTTACTTTAAAAACCAATCTATAATTTTTAAATATGCACCAGCCACTCCTTTGGAGTCTTTGGCTCATCCTTTCTCTTATGTATACAAATAAAAATACCTGAAAATCAATCTTTCAACTTTTCTGCAGGCCCATCTAAGCGGGATTTTACCCCTAGCCTCCCATACTTGCAGTCTTTCTTATTTTCACTTTGAAATACTGAAATAATGCAATGGTTGCTGGGATGTTCAAAACAATACTAGCACTTTGTGAAGTCCAAGGGCCTACTGCTCAAATTCATCCAAAACAGTTAGAAAACACTGGAAAAATTCTGGTTTTGCCCTCTCTCCCTCCTACCTATTTCCTAATTCATCTCTGCTGACATGAGGGGGATAGAGAAGTAGAGAATGCCATAGGGCACAAAAAGGAGGAAAAGCCGAGTACAAAGTCTTTGGTGGAAATCACTTCATTTTCTCACTGAAGAACAGAGGCAAAGGTATCAACACTAACGAAAGAATAAGATTCCAGTTCTTTCCTTCTTTTATACTGCTTCACTTCAGCATACACTGATTATCACATTTCATTAACTATAAAGGCTGTTTTTTACTATATAACTTTATTTAACCTCTATGGCTTCATCTCTGAATATCAAGTTTCACCAATTGCTTCCAAGCTAATACATGCCCTCTCTTTAGAACACTGTTACATTTAAAACAGTTTTAGGTTGTCTGACAGTACAATCTCTGTACTTGATTCTGGCAACAGACTACCAAAGCCAGTAACAGTTCTATAAAATTTTACATTTAAAAGAAATGTTAAAAAAATAAAATAAAACTTTTCATTTTTTTTTTTTTTCAGAAGAGTAAGGAAAAAACAGAAATACGTAAACCATACCTTTTTTTTTTTTTCGAGATAGGGTCTCACTCTGTTGCTCAGGCTAGTGTGCAGTGCTATGATCTCAGCTCACTGTAACCTCTGCCTCCTGGGCTTAAGCCATCCTCCCACCTCAGCCTCCAATTAGCTGGGACTGACGATGCATACCATCATACCTGGCTAATTTCTGTATTATTATTATTTTTTTTTGTAGAGATAGTTTTGCCATGTTGCCCAGCCTGGTCTTGAACTCCTGAGCTCAAACAATCTGACTATCTAGACCTCCCAAAGTGCTGTGATTATAGGCATGAACCACCATGCCCAGCCACAGCATGCTTTCCTAAAGACTGTTTGGACCTAAAACATTTGTATTATTTTAGAGTCAATAACACATTTAAGTATAATTTCAATTGTTCAGAATATTATATTATTTTATTTAATGGTGAGAGGTATTATTTCACCTTTCAATTTTGTCACATTGCAAATTTCAAGGAAAATTAAAATTATGTAAGTCTCCAGAGACATTATATGACGTTTTCCAAAATACAGTTGGTTAAGAGTTTTTTTCCCTTGCCTTACACTCAAGGTAGACAAATTATTTTCCACCATTGAAAAAAAAATTGCACAAAAGGCTGTGTGGTTCCCAAAACAACTGCTTCTTCTGAAAGTTCTCAATGATTTTCATCTTATAAATGCTAAATTACCTCAACAGAAGTGTAACACAGTAAGTTAGAAGGAAACCAGAAACCACAATAAATAGTAACTTAAAAGATGAGAGTACCTGGGCACCAATGGCTCACGCCTGTCATGTCAGCATGGCTCACGCCTATAATGTCAGCACTTTGGGAGGCCAAGACGAGCAGATCACAGGAGGTCAGGAGTTTGAGACCAGCCTGGTCAACATGGTGAAACCCCGTTCCTACCAAAAATACAAATACTAGCCAGGCATGGTGGCGTGCATCTGTAATCCCAGCTACTGGGGATGCTGAGGCGTAAGAACCGTTTAAGCACAGCAGGCAGAGGTTGCAATGAGCTGAGATCATGCCACTGTACTCCAGCCTGGGTGACAGAGTGATATAACAACTCAAAAAAAGAAAATGTGATATAGTTTCCAAGAACTTTAAAGCCTATTGAGGACTATTATATCATCGTTCCTACCACTCCCGTTACATTTTCTAGGAATTTCGTTTATTCATCAAAAAAAAAGATGAAAGTAACTTATTTTGGTTTTTCCACCTAACATTATTGTTAAAGTTTTACTTTTCAGGTTAGCAATGCTTTTAGAAAAATCTTTGGAAAGCACGAGTGAGACAGCTGCCTAAGCTATGAGGCTTAGCCCTAGATAACACTTATTCAGAATTGTTCACTGACTTATGGCATTTTTGGTATAAAACTAAATATGGTGTCAACTTGTATTATGTCTAGTCCTATCAGTAGACGAATGATCTGGGGGCTCAGAAATCTATTAGGGTTATAGGTGTCCAATCTTTTGGTTTTCCTGAGTCACAATGGAAGAATAACTGTCTTGGGCCACAAATAAAATACACTAACGCTAATGATAGCTGATGAGCTTAAAAACAAAATTACAAAAATATCTCATGTTTCTTTAAGAAAGTTTATTCATTTGTACTGGGTCACATACAAAGCTATCCTGGGTGGAATGTGGGCCTCAGGTTGGACAAGCTTGTGTTAGGGTCTCATCTCCAATCTTGGCTAGCTATATAATTATAGATAAATAATCTCACCAGTCCAAACCTCAAATCCTCATCTATACAATGCTGAGGCTAACCTAGATGATCTCTAAGATTCATTTCAAACATAATTTTATCTTCATCATTCCTACCACTTCCATTACATTTTCAAGGGATTTCATTTATTCATCAATTATTAAACACCTACTGTGTCTCTAGCACAAACAGTAATCTGAGTGTACATTTTGATTGTACCACTGGCATATTAGAAAATTAGTTAACACATAAGCTTAAAGTTAATAATGGAATTAAGAAAAAATAGTTAAGTGGTTTATTTGGTTTAGAACTCACAGAATGATGGATTTATGGATCAGTATGAAACTCTCCACATTTGACAGTGCTCAGAAAATAAGAATGTTATTAAAATACCGTGACTAATCAAAATGTAACAGGCCTACCACTGACATGATAAAACCAACTGCCAATATGTATAGATCCTATTTCTGGCCCGTAAAAGACAAAAAGGTATGATAAAGTCAGCTTTCACCGGGACAGAATCTCAGTCCAATCTCTAACACGAATACATTTCTGAGTAACAGTCTGTGCTGATCCTTCCTGTCAACTTTTAATCCTTCTAACTGATGAAAAGCATGAGACATCTGTTTATTTTAAGTACATGTTAGTGGCTGGCTTTTTCATCTTCACCTAGCTTTGTGCAATTGTACAGAATGCATTAAATGCTTAATACGAACACACACAATGTCCCCCACTCAACTCCAAGCAGGGAGTGGGGGTAAAAGAATAACTCAGTTGCTCATAAGGAACACACAAAAATTAAATCCTAGAAGGAAGCTGGAAAAAAGAACAAATAATAACACAAGGCAAACTATGGTATTAAATAGTCAAAACTTCAGGGTCTTAATAATGTGTTAACTCCCTGTTAAGACAAAAGTAAATAAAACTGAGGGTTCCTATAATAGGAAGAGAACAGGAAAGAAAGGCAGGAGGAGGAGGGGAGATTAACATTTACTCAGCACGTAACAGGTGCCAGGCACTATGCAGGTAGTTTTCACTTATTCTTCTCAGGAACTCTACACATGAAAACATGCCTCAATAGGTGACCATCTGCAGTAAGAGTTAACCATTTCCCTTCATTAAAAAGATTCCAACAGCCTAAGGGTGTATTCTAACGCACAGGCACTGTGGACGTAAACAGTCATTCTGCCTAGAATCTTGTATTTGGAATTGGAAGAGGTCTTGGGTCACCTAGGCAACCCATCCATCTTATGAACGATTACTTAGGTCAGACAAGTTAAGGGGCTGGACTAAGGTCATCCTTGTTTAGAAGCAGAGTTGGGATCAAACCAATAATCAACACACGGGCATGCCCCTCTGCTGGTAACTATTCAGTGAAATTCAGTCATTACTAAGTGACTGACCACCTATCAGTACTTTATTAAAACAACCCTAATCATCCGATTATACAAACATCACAGCATCTCCAAGAATTTGTTAATTTCTAAATGTTTTCTTGAACCAACGGATAACCAGTAACCTGCGTTTGACTTGGTCTAGTTCCCTGACTGCTCTCCTCATTGGGATCCCAGACGCAGAGCGGCGCCGGAGGGACGCGAGGTGACCGGTGGCCGAGGCAAGGCTCGCCTCTACAAAGCCCCACGTCGGTGATCCCGGCCCTGGGCTCCCCGTCCCCTCCGCGATCTGTAACCCCTGAGCCGGGCGGGAGGACGGAGGATGAGTGTGCAGGAAAGCGGCTCCCGCGTCCTCGGCTCGCCGATGCCCCTCGCGACGCCGGGCCGGTTCCGAACGCGGACTGGACCGTTAAGGGGCTGCCGGGGCCGCTACGCCCCGCGCGGGCCGCCCCTCCCCCACCGCGGCCTGAGGCGAGAGGCGCTGCCGGCCGGGCCCCCACGGCTCCCCGAGAGAACAATACGGGGGGTCCGCTGCGAGGCCGCACACCAAGGCCCCGCGCTGCGGGCCTCGCAGACAGCGGCGAGCCGCAAGGCCGCGAGAGCCCACCCCGCAGGAGAGCCGGTGGGGAGGCGGTTATTCACGGGGTTCAGAGGCCGCCGTGGCCTGACGGTACCTGACTCCAGGTGATGAACTCGTTCGTGTGGGTTTCCTCCACGAGCGTCCACAGCTTGCTGAGGAAAGCCGGCACGTTCGAACTCTGCTTCATTGTTAACGCGGCGCAGGGATTCCAAATTCTACAGCCGAACGCGGTGGCAGCGGCGACGGCGGCGAAGGCAGCAGCTCCCCGAGAACGCCCACAACGCAGGCGCAGCAGATCTCGGTCCCCGCCCCCCAACCCCGCCAGGCGCGCGGTGAGGCCGGGAGGCCGGGCGGCCGCACGTGACGGACAAGTCTCCTCGCTCCGCCTGTGCGCGCAGTGGTTCCGCGCCGGTCCAGTCCCTGGCCAATCCCAGAGGCCGACCGCACGACAGAGAAAAGTGATTGGCTGCTACAGACATGAAGGGGGCGGGAGCAGAAGGGGGTGGGAGCAGAAGCGGGTGGGAGCAGAAGCGTGTGAGAGCAGAAAGGGGTGCTGCCTTCTCATTTGCCTTTTATATAGAAGGCTTAAGGGTAGCGGGCCTTCGGCCTGGGCGACCGTCTTTGGTTGTTTCACGTGGAACAGCTTATGGTTTCTGGACTGTGGCTGGGAGGCTACAAAAAGCCCTCCAGGGCCTTTGAGTCATAAGTTTGGCAGCCAAAGTGTGGTTTGCACCAGTTTAGGAGAAAGGATCATTCGCGTATGGAAAAAGCCAGCTCTTAAGCATGATGTGCTAGGCCTCAAATTGAAACTGTCTTAAAAATAATGAACCTCGTTCTTAAGTTTTCATTGGAAGAAAAAGCCCTCTTTAAAGTGCATTTATCAAAAAGAGCAGTTTAAATAACTCACTCTCTGCTACTTAGAGCTGTAAACCAGGAACTGCAATTGATAATACATCATGTGCTGTTTTTAATCCAGTCATCAAGTGCCTACTCTGTACCCAGAATAAAAAGAAACAGGCTCGTTTATACTATTTTAATTAAAATAATTGTTTCTGTATGTACTTTACAGATCTATTCTTTTTGGCCTGAGAGATTGGTATACTGGAAAAAAATAATGAAACAAAGCCTCCTGGACATTTTACTGTGTGTTAAAATAAGCCGGTACTGTCATTTAGAGCAATTCCTTAGCCACCAGTGCCAGTTTTTCCCATTTCTTGATTGGGAATAAGATCAATCATTTTACCCATTAAGAATGTCTTTAATAATATGGCTGTGAATATGCTTTGAAAATATGAAGTCTACAAAAATTAAACATTTATTTATTTTACAAAAGTCGGCATGTGAAGACAAAAACTTACAAACAAGTAAGAGATAACACATTATACAAAAATTCAACATAGAATTGGTTTACTTCTTGGCTAAATATAAAATAGTACATTAAATATATATATCTTCCAAAGAGCAAATATTTGTTGAATGCTGCCTTTGTGCTCAGCACTGGGATGTTGCCTGAAGCAAAATCAGATATAAGGAAGCATACATGTGATAGAGGAACTAAAGTGTTATGAGCTCTTATATATGCCAAGAGCTTTACATATATTATTGAATCATTCACAACAACCCAGTGAACTAGGTCTTATTATCCCGTTTTCCTAATGAAGATTCTGAGACTCAAAAGTTGATTAATTTCGCCAGTCACAGCTAGTAATTGGGAGACAGTATTTACACCCAAGCTTTATTGAGCTCAAAAGCATGTGCCTTTTCCATTGTTAAATGATGACACTATCTCAAAGCTCAAGATGCTTGCATTCAAACTCGAGAAACAATATGAACACAGTGATCAGCATTCATTGATATATTTAAAAAGCTAAATGTTTGGTATAAAGTAAGTACTAGATACTTTAAAAAGACAGATTAGTAGGTTAAGGAGGTAAGGAAAGATTTCATGGAGGATAGGGACCTTAAGTTGGGTCTTGAAGTAAAAATATATTTGAATAGCTATAAGGACAACAACAGAGCGAGCAAACACCAGGAAGCTAATGATCATGTCTATCTATGGAGGGAAACAGCTCAGGAGGTAAGATTGGTAATGTCTAAGGGGGAAATGTGGCCTACTTTCATGGCATTATATGATTTTAATCTAAAAAATATATAGTGTGTTTAGATAGAAGCAGAAACTTGTCTTTCGACATTCAAAAGCTGAGCAGTCATAGGGCGGAGCTTAGTGGGGTGCCACACTTGGTTTAATGCTCTGCTCTCACCCTCTTGAAATTCTTAATTTTTGAGCAATGGACTCTGCATTTTCATTTTGCAATGGACCTTTCAAATTCTATAGCTGATTCTGTTTCTAATGTATGGCATCATATAGACCAAAGTTTGAAACAAGTGGTTCTCAAACTTAAGCATGCATCTGAATCACATGGAGAGGAGAGCCTTCCAGTAAGCAAATGAGCAATATCACCTATCAGGTAGTGTTTGTAATACTTATAAGACCAGTGATAGGATATTATTAACCAGATAAGGAAACCATGGCACCAGAAAATTGGATGAAGTATCCAAAATCATCTAGTTAAGGTTGGAATTGAAACCAGGTCTTTCATAGTCTGATACCTGCTTTTTAAATTTACACCAGTGTGCCTCAAACTTTAGCCCAGAATCACTTGGATGGCTTCTTAAAAAACAAATTGCTGCTTCTGCTTCCATGACACTCAGCGAATCTGAGGTACAGGCTAAGAATGTTTATTTTTAACAAGTCCCAAATGATGCAGATGCTACTGGCCCTGGGACTGCATTTTGAGAACTGCTATTATAGAGGAAAAACTAGTAAACTGACCTTCCCTTGCTACTAACATGTACAGATTTATTACAGATTTTTTGTTATATTTCACTACTTTTTTTTTTTTTAGACAAAGTCTTACTCTGCCATCCAGGCTGGAGGGCAGTGGTGTGATCTTGGCTCACTGCAAACTTTGCCTGTCGGGTTCAAGGGATTCTCCTGTCTCAGCCTCCCGAGTAGCTGGGATTACAGGTCTGCACCATGACACCCAGCTAATTTTTGTATTCTTAGTAGAGATGGGGTTTCACCATGTTGGCCAGGCTAGTCTTGAACTCCTGAGCTCAAGTGATCTGCCACCTTGGCCTCCCAAAGTGATGAGATTACAGGTGTAAGCCACTGCACCTGGCCACACTTCCTCTCTTAATAAAAGCCAGATGTTCCAGGAATAATTTAAACTACTATGTTTTGTTTTTCTTAATTGTTAATGTTTATTATAATTAATACATTTTCTGAAAAACTAAGTGTTGAATAAAGATTTCTTTGGGGAAAAGAAAATTATAACTTGTTGGCTTGTTTGCGCTTACTTATAAAACTGAGAGGGGAAGAAAACCAAATCAAGTTTTATCTCACAATTATCTGCCACCTATAATATCGCTCAAGTATCAGAAGAAACAGATTGGAGCCAATGTCAACAATTTTGACATGTTTGTAACACAAGAGGATAAAAATTCACTTTCTTAAAGGAGTTGCCTCCTATTAACTCCAATTTAAAAAGCTGGATTATTTTCATGGTTTATTTGCAGCCTAGAATGTAAGACTTAGATTTAGGATAACATTAGAAAATATGAATGACCCAGACCTTTGCCTAGGAAATAAAAAAGCATATTATGGAGCAATTTCGCGCTTCAAATCATCAGACAATGCCATAAATTCTATCTGATTGATTTTGCAAAACTAATTAGAATCAACAGTACAACCAGAATTAGCTTTTAAAGATTTTTTTTCAAGAATAGGACGATTAAATCCAAAGGTGAACTGCATAGAGGTTTCCACCTATATTGCTATCTGGACAAAGTGTTGAATTTCTTCAATTTTGGAATGACTTAGGAGGCCTTAGGCAAATCACCTAACATTTCCCAGTCCTTGTTCCTTATATATAAGATGTGAATGAAAGAACCTGCTATACTCACTTCACAGGGTGGTTTTGAAGATCAAAGTAATTGCCTCTTCCTCCAGTCCACGTTCACAACCTTTATGGATCTCTTTCTAAAACACAAATTTAAAAGGTCACTTCCTGACTTAAAACTATGCAGCGACTTCCCATAATTTCCAAAATAAATTCAAACCCCTTAAGGGTCATAAAAGGCCTTCCGTTATCTGATGCCACCTACCATTTCAGTTATTGTCTACCATTGTTTACAGCACCTTTCCCTTAGCCACACCCAATTGCTTGTAGTTACCTCACTGGTCATATTCTTTTATACCTCTGTGTATTTCCATAGGCTGTTGTCTCTACTTGCAGACCCTTTCTTCTTCCTCTAAATACTTCCTCAACCTTCCAGGTAAAGTACAATCCCATACAAACATAAGTTCTTTTGTGAAATCTTCTTTGGTAGCAGTTATTATAACACTTACTGCGTCATATTATAATTACTTATTCACAGGTATTTTTTATTCTAGGCTATGAAACTGCTTCAACATAATACTATACCATATGTACATTCACTTATTTACAATGACATTCACAGTGATATATGTTAAAATATCAGTAAATATTTGTTGAATTAATAAATGAATACATGAACAGGTAAGTGTTCCTATTAGCCATCCATTTAGTCTTGCATGACCCCCAAATCTGGATTAGTTGTTCCTCCCAGTATAGCTTCTGGAACCTGACCTTCATAGTTTTTACCACACTATTGCTGCTCATTTACTTCTCAGCAACCCTCACTAGACTAGCAGATTGTGTTTGAATTGTTCACTCTTGTAACCTGAGCACTCAACGCAGTGCTAATAATAACATAGGACCTGCTCAATAAGTATTTGTTGAATGAATAATTTTAGCTTTTGAAATCCTTTGGATAAAATGTACTCTACCTAATAATAAGAAAACCCCTTACAATTTATTCTCAGTCCGTAGAAACCTTTTTGTTTACAAGAGAAGAAAATGAGGAGAAGAGCTTAAGGATAGCTCAACTGAGAAGCATGTGAATAAGGAGCTGTTAGTAACTGAGCAAATATTAGAATCCTGGAAATGCCAGATGTTAACAGAATGCTGTAGAGGCCCAGGTTTGAGGTCATTATATCTTCAAAACAGATGACAGCGGCAAAATGCTTAAGGACACTTGAATGCGCTTCTGAGTAAGTGAAGAGCTAGAAGACCGTGAAAGTTAATTTTAAAAAAATTTTAAGAAGCTTCCTTTGTCTACGGTGAAAGACACTGGCCAGAGGAGCTTTATACATGGGAAATATGTTGGTACTGCTTGTACCAGACTTAGGCTGGAACTGCTTTACATTAAAACTCCAGTGCCAGACTTGCTAGAATCCAATCAGTCCTACAACTAGGGTGACAAACTAGTTCAGGTTTACACAATACATTTCCAGTTTTAATACTGAAAGTTCTATGCCCTAGAAAATCTCTCAGTCCCAAGCAAACCAGGATGTTTGGTCACCCTAACTCCAGCCTCTTCCAGTTATTGATGTTGGACAAGAAGCAGAGGCTCTTTAAGAAGAGCAAATATTGTATAGCAACTATGTAGATAAGGGATCTGAAAACCCTGATGCAGATTTTGGCCTTTCTGGAAGCAGTGTGGAGGCTCTCTTTCACAGACACTCCAACAGCTGGCTGATAAATAGAAGGAATTGTTGTACCCCACAGCTCAAGGTCCCCATGAAAGCTCAGTCACATGTTGCAGAGAGATGTTGATAAGAAAGAAAATTCAAGGCTAAAAAACGTCAAGAACTGGAAGCATTAGAAAAATGTACTGAATTAGAGAAATGGCCTGCAATATAAGTCATCTATTATTTCCACTAGAATAAAACCACGTTAGGTTTTAAGTTTCTACTCCACTGGGACTGGTCCTGTTCCAAAAGGAGGTGGCGTCCAAGATAGTTAGAAGGTGTTAGGAGTTCATCTTTTTGGAAAAATGTGATTTAAGTGATCATTTTATTCAAGTCATTTGATAACTGAGCTCTTTGAGCTCCTCAAAGATGAAATGAGCTGAAGTATAGAAATATACTCATACCTTGAATATTAAACTGGAGAAATTGGCTTCACTGAGGAGGTAGTTACTGTCACAGCTGTGCGTCATGATCTGAGAGGTGTATGAAGAGCTGGCAACGACTGGAACACTTCTAACCTCTTTAGAGTTTAGTCATCTACTATGAGCAGCATCCAGGTACCAGCCGTAAAGAGAGATGTCTTTTCTAGTCTGTGCTCACAGTGTGGTTTAGTACAGTAGAGATGAAACAAAGGCTCAGCTACCGCTTTCTTGAAAAGGCATCCTAGGATAGAATTGAATAAATTCTGATCTTTCAGAGAAAAGTCTGGCATTGTCTGAATCTAGGAGTTGCTAGGACATATTAAAGATTTGCTAATTAATGGCAGAACTCTTGATTTATAAAGCCCTTATCTATGGTAATCGTTATAGTTGCTATAATTTACTTTAAAATACTACAATTTAAACTGCAGTATAGTGTGATAGTTAATTGTAATCTGCACCCTAGGGGCAGTCAAGTTAACAGTTGAAATACCCTAATTAGGAATGCATTCTCCAAGTGTGGTTAGTTAGCATATGAAAGACTAATCTACTGCTTTTCCTATGAAGCTTTTATCTTAATGTTTATTTTGTTATGAATACCAAAAGTTGTTAAATAGGATAATGGATGTGAAAATGATTTCTTTCTTGGTAAAATTATTGAAGCTCAGGATATGTGTATTGACTAAAAATAGTGCATTGTCTTTCCCCATTTTTGACTAAGCTGGGAAGTGTTATCTTGAACTGGTAGCCTATTCTCTTCTCAAGGTGCTCTAACTTTAGGATCCTCATAGGTCTAGTATTCAGGGGATTTAGGTGGCCAGAAACAAAAGTAAAAATAGAGGATTACATGCCATATTTCAGAAGTTTTAAAGATCACAAATCAAGTTAACACGCTGTTAAATAAAATATGTTCGACCAGGCGCAGTGACTCATGCCTGTAATCCCAGCACTTTGGGAGGCTGAGGCAGGGGGATCATGAGGTCAGGAGTTCAAGACCAGCCTGACCAATATGGTGAAACCCTGTCTCTACTAAAAATACAAAAATTAGCTAGACGTGTTGGTGCACGCCAGTAGTACCAGCTACTTGGGAGGCTGAGGCAGAAGAATAGCTTAAACCTGGCAGGGAAGAGGTTGCAATGAGCCAAGATCATGCCACTGCACTCTAGCCTGGGTGATAGAGTGAGACTGCATCTCAAAAAAAGATAAAAAGTTCTAGTCTCCTAGCTTGACAAATGTATCTTCATAATAATAAAATAAAAAGATATGTGCCAAATCATAGTTTTCAGCTGGGCATGGTGGTGCATGCCTGTAGTTCCAGCTACGCAAAAGGCTAAGGCAGGATCGCTTGAGCCCAGGAGTTTGAGGCTGCAGTGAGCCGTGATTGCACCACTGCCCTCCAGACTCGGTTATATATATATATGTATATATAGTTTTCATAAAACACTAGGTTGGCAAAATATTTTTAAATTAAATTTGATCATAACTATTGTTTGGTGTTCTGTTAATGGAGAAATGTTTTAGATGATTAATAAAATAGAGATATATAATTTGTAGATCATTATATCTTTATTCCATAAAATTATTTTTTCTTCCTTATATTTCAGTTAGATTGTCGTCATCAAGGTTGTCACATAACATATGTTCTACTGGATGAAAGTATTTGAAAATGTAATTGTATTCAAAGTACAACTGTATTTAAACCAAATTTAAATATATTTTATAAAATGTACTTCAAATACATGTTAAAAATAGGAAAGTTAAGGTGTTTGTACATTTTGTTTTAAAATATTTAGAAATGTCACAAAATTATAATTAATACATTTCAAATTTACAAACAAAATTATTCATATAAATTTGACACTTTAAGGTTAATATTTTGAAACTATAATCAGATCACATTAAATGTTTCAAAAAATAAACACTTTTCTCACTCTGAAGCAGATGGCATGGGCATAAAATAGTACAACCTGTAAACCTTGTGTTTCAAGGGCTTAGGCGAACCATTTTCTTGGAACCCTTAGTTGCTGGAATAATGTTTAGAGTTTTACTATGCCCACACAGAGAGCTGGATTCCAAATGATAGAGGTGACCGTTTGTTCCTTAATAAATTATTATTTTTTTTTTGTATATGTTACAATATTCAGGGCCCTCTAAGGTGCTGGGCTCCAGAAAGAGATTCTTCTTCTAGATTGTAAAGGCAATACTGCTACTTACGGTAGATTTTTGTCACCTGACTTTCTTGAAACTTAGCCAAATCCCACTGTTAGAATACTGTAACATCTATGCCAATGTACTTCATCAGGTTTATACAGCAGAGTAAATAACTTTTTTGTGACTTCTTGGTAATACATCTTTGTATGTATGGCAGAATTTCTCCTTTATCATGATCATTATTTTAATGTTTTTAAAATATAAACTTCTTTCTGGTGGTAGGGTTGTGGTTAACTCAACTTCACCTAGCTCTAACTCTTTGAAGCTACCAAAATAGTCATTGTAGATAATCAAATTGGCTTAGATTGTTCTCAGATGTGTAAATCAAAATATTCTAAATTGATGCAACAAAAAAGATCCCTACATTGAACTATAAGTTTAGTTATCTGGGAAGCTAATTTTCAGTGCTTGGGGTCACAGGTTTCATTGCATATGACTTTGTAGGCATTGATGGCTAAAGATACCTTTCAAGACATACTACAAAGCACTATGGCTAATAAAGATCTCCTAGTATCACTCTGTGAAGAACTCCCATTGCCTTTATGTAGGGGTTATATCATTTATTTTCTTGATTTATTTGAACAATCTACTATTCCCTCAAGTTTGCATTCATACAGGGTAACTCGTTTGACAACCTGGTGTCATCCTTCCAAATTTTCTCTATTTACAGTAGGTTATATATGTATTTATATACATATAGAGAGTTTATTGGCATTATTTTTACATGTAACATTTCTCCAATTTTAAAATTTATTTTTAATTGCAGTAAAATTTACATAATATAAAATTTACCATCTTAACAATTTTTAAGTGTACAGTTTAATAGTGTTAATGTTAAGTACATTCACATTGTTGTGCAATCAATCTCCAAAATGCCTTTCATCTTGCAAATCCGAAACTCTATACCCATTCAATAACATCTATGCTCTTTCTCTTCCCCTCAGCCCCTGGCAGCCACCATTTTACTTTCTGTGGTTATAAATTTGACGACTCTATTACTTCATATACTTGGGATCAAACACTATTTGTCTTTTTGTGACTGGCTTATTTCACTTAGCATGATGTCTTCAAGGTTCATCCATATTGTAAACATGTATCATAATTTCCTGTATTTTAAAAGCTAACTAAAATTTGTATGCATATACCACATTTGTATGCATATTCCACATTTCGTTTATTTGTTCATCAATGGAAACAAGTTATTTCCACCTTTTGACTATTGTGAATACTGCTGCTATGAACATTGGTGTATATAAATAATTTTATGCAGTTTGCTTTCCTCACTTGACAACACATGGTAGAAATTCTTTCATGTCAGCTGGCATCACTAAAATTTATTCCTTTTAATAATTCCATGGTATTCTGTGGTTTGCATGCAGCACAGTAGATTTAGCCATTCTGCTACTGATGAGCATTCGCTTTGCTTCAAGGTTTTAATTTTTTCCACTCTGAGATGCTGCAAAAATATTTCTTAAACATAAATTATTAAATATTGGTGCTTTTATTTCTCTGGAGTAGTAAATTCAGATTTTCATGTATAATTTGCGTGGTAAGTCTAAACTTTCGATTACTGTACCTGGATATTAAAAAAGCATGCTGCTGCTTAAAAAGCCCCAAGTTTGAGCTAATAGAATGCTATTGTATACGTATCCAACACTATGATGCTCCTAGCAACAAGAAATGTCAACATCATGCTTCTATGGCAATAGCAAATGTCTAAGCAAGACAGAGGATAATCTAATATTTAGAGCTAAGGGGTGATTTCACCTTTGGATAGAAATAAAAGGAGATACCTTTATTCTTTGGTATTTTCATAATATTAATGCAAAGCCAGGAAACTGTACGTTTTATTACATAGATTTTTTTGGTCATTGGTAGCTGAAGATATACTCTGAATTGCCCCTGGACCAATTTAGTCCTGGTTTATTTTTCACTGGAATAATTTATAATTGTCCGTAACTATCTCCTCTAGTCTCAATCAGCTGTGAAAAATGAAGAGTAAAGAAAAGGAGCTAGTATTCTGGTGTTTAGAGATATTTATTGAAATTGAGACAGAGAGGTTTGATTACATTCTAATAGGTTCACAATCAAAACATTACACACACACATATTTTACATATATAAAATTTTGACTTTATATATATAAAATATACATAAAATTTGATTCAGAACGTTTCCACTTTGAAGCCTATGTCTTTCTACCATTTTATGATTTACCCTGTAATGACCGTAAAAGAATCTAAAGCAAACCTGGTATTCCAAGTCTCTAGCATTTGATGTTTCCAGAATGAGTGCTTGGTATCCCCAGTTCAAAGTGGCAGGCTTCCAGTTCGATTCTCTTTAGCCTATAACTGGGCTGCAGTCATATAGATTTGTGATTTGCACTCCAATTCCCATATAAGAGGCATAGCCCTGCCACCAATACCCACCCACTTCGCTAGACTGATCCCTTAGCCCTTACTCAGGATCTCCTACAGGCTGGCTAAGACCTATAGTCACCAGTTAACAAGACTCTATTCTAATAAGAATTAGAATGTAATAAAGTTCTGCTTTTTTTCATGATGACGATTTTAATGATTTTAAAATATAAAAATCTGCAATAAGCAAACAAATGAACATAACTGAACAAAAATATATTTTGGTTCTCCTTCTTTTCCTGGTTCTTAGTGAGGTCAAGGTCATTGTGTGCTATGTCCCTGAGTTTTGTTTCTATCAGACAGTTACATCACTTGAATCTTGATGCTATGTGTTATGGACTGAATTGTGTCCCCTTAAGCTATATTTGTTGAAACTCAAATCCTTCAGTACCTCAGAATGCTACAGTTTTTGGAGATAGGACCCTTAAAGATATAATTGATGTAAAATGAGGTCATGCAGGTAGGTGTGATCTAATATTACTGGTGTCCTTATAAGAAGGGGAGTCCTTATACTATTGTCCTTTGAATGCAGACAATACACAGACCTACAGACTGAGGGGTAAGTATGTGAGGACACAGGGAGAAGGAATCCATTGGCAAACCAAGAAGAAAGGTCTTAGAAGAAACTAGATCTGCCAACACTTTGTTCTTGGACTTCTAGCCTCCAGAACAGTGAGAAAATAAATTTCCATTGTTTTAGCAACTGAGACTGCTAATGTATGCTCTATAGGAGGACTTTCGACTATACCAAAACCTTGGGACAACCAAAAAGTCCAACTACTCTGGATATTAAAGCAACTTTAATCAAAGCATTTTACTAATCTTGCTGATTTATAATGACAGAATAAACTCATAAACACATTTTAATGACTATTCATATTTTTTATTTTATAACCAAAAAAAGTTAATTATGAGCCATTAAGGCATTATTTTAAGCCTAGGTGAAATGAGATTTATTTCTCTATATTATAATTAAGATAATCATTGTGAAAATTGTCATTAAGTATAAAAGGTTTAATGAATATGCAATACTCGATATCTAAGAATACAAAAATTGATCATTTATATTTTAAGTGTTGTCGAATGATATTTTCCCTTGGCTAGCCTAATTCTTTTAAATTATCCTTGAACAAGTAATTGGATGGCCTTGTACTATTTGTGTACTTATTAAGATTTTATTCTATACAGCAATAATTTTCTAGGGATGCAACTTCTAGAAAAGGGAATATTCAATTTTGTTTTGTTTGGAAACTTACAAAGAGTGATTCACATCACCAATATGTGCTATTTATTTTCAATTGCAAATATATATCAGCACATGTCACTCCTATGCTCAAAACTTTGCAAAGGCTCTCCGTCTCTATCTCTCCACTCCAGTTAAAGTCAAAGTCCTTTCAGTGGCTATAAGCACCAACCTAATTTGTCTTCTTCCAACCCCTGCCCCTGGTAAAACCTCTGCACCTGGGTTGTGGAGATTGGGGGAAGACTGGTAACATATTTCTTCTTTTAATACTCTTATTTCTTTACAGATGTATTGGAGTCCTTATTCTTCAAACATGTTGGAAGCACTTTGTCTTAGGGTCTTTGCACTAACAGCTTCCTCTGCCTGAAATTCTCTTTCCCTTAGATACTATACTTCTGGCTTCTAAGATTTTGCTCAAATGTCTCATTTTCTATGAGACCTGTCCTGACCAGCTGATTTAAAGTTGTAACCTTCTTGATTACTCTCCTCTATACATCCCCAGTTCCTTTTTATTTTTTCCACAAGGTCGGAGATCTTCATTTTTTTCCACAGATGTAGTCCAAGATCCTAGAAGTTTGCCTGGCACATTATGAGTGTTCATTAAATATTTATTAAATAAATGAATAAATAAGAGGAGAGGATCTTTATGCAACACTATCAACTAAGTTAATAACCAGAGCTGAGTTAGAGACAAACTCTATTTAATGATGCATTAGCTCTACTCCAAGTTAGCAAAGAAATGGCCCACTCTTGGGGGTTCAAGAAAGGGTATAGGCTGATTCTTAAAAATGTGCAATAAAAATAAAAGTACTTTATTGCTATTATGAAAGTTGATTCTCTCAATAATAAATACTTTTCCAAGATTTTCCATACTAACTGTAAAAAAGCATTTGTTTCACAACTGGCAAATTTAAATATTAATGTATTTTGGGAATTCACAATACATTTGCAGAATTTCAACCTTTTAAATCAGTGAGTTTTTGACATTGGATAACTTCTCTATTTCCTAAGTTAATTCTGGAAATACACATTTTGATTTTTCTTATTCTCATTGTATGTCTCTATATTAGTGCTAATTATATAAAATGTCTGTTTAGTCCCCAAATGAAAATTATTTCTCCAATTTACTTATATTAATGGAATGTATTACAGAAGAAAGAGCACATATTAGAAGTTCGGTAGACATAGCTTTGCCATTATTATTATTGTTATTGAGACAAGATCTCCCTTTTTCATCTCAGCTGGAGTGCAGTGACGTGATCATACCTCACAGTAGCCTCAACTCCTGGATTTAAGTATTCTCCAGCTTCAGCCTCCTGAATAGCTAGGTCTATAGGTGTGCACCACCATGCCTAGCTAATTTTTGTGTTTATGTAGAGTTGGGTCTCACTATGTTGCTCAGGCTGGTGATAATCTCCTAGGATTAAGCAATCTTCTGGTCTTAACCTCCCAAAGCACTGGGTTTACAGGGATAAGTCACCATGCCTGGCAAGCTTTGTCATTATTAATAACACTGTGACTGTGGACTCTGAGCCTCACTCATTTACAAAACCTCATAATTAAATAACAAATTTGTTCTGGAAAAACAGACACATAATTATAGGTGTCCAATAGATGTTCCTTGGTACTGTTGAATAACTCTGAAATACTAAAATATTCTTTATTTGAGCAGTTCTTCTTAGATGTCTCTTGAGGTTGTTTATAATTTTTATTTTCCATTAATTAATGTGCAGCCTTACATTTCATACTATTTACTCCTATACTTCTAAGATATGGAAATATTGATTAGTTTAACTAATTTCTCTTTGAGTGTCTATTAGGTGTCCTTAGTCATATTAGTTACACTGACAATTGTATAATACTTGTGGTCCCTATCAAGAGGAATCTATGATCTAAAAAAGACACAAAATGAAAATACACAAAATAATTAGCAAATAATTAAGTATTAACCGGGTAACATTGACTAGGTGTACTGCAAAGTTAAAGATTAGAGTGGGTTGGATTCCGGGGAAGATGGCTGAAAGGAAACTTCTCCAGAGTGCAGCTACCACTGAGTAAGACAGAACCAGAGCAATATCTGCATCTCCAAGCGAGGTACCAGTTGTGTTTTAAAGGGATTGGTTGAACAGTGGGATTAACTCCCAAAAAAGACAGCAAAAGCAGCCCAAAGGCATTGAGCCGAGGCAAGGCGGGGCACTGCCCCACCTGGAAAGTGTATCAGCCATGGAGGATTGGAGGGAGGGGCATCACCTCCTTGGTTCTCTGAATCAGATACAGTAATTCACTCCAAGACTTTGGCAGCACACAGACCAGGAAAATGCCACCTTCCTGAGAGCCACCCAGAGTCTCAGCCCCGGGTGACAGGCCAGGCTGGCAGCCCTGGCCAAACCGGTGCCTTGTTAGCACAGACCGGGGCAGAGATTTAGACTAATACTGAGAAAGCTTTTTGAAAAGGAACTGCTTGTACCACAGAAGGGAGAGTTGAAAGAGGGGATGGGGATACAACCAGACAGGCCCCTCCCCCACAAGATCCAGCAACTGGAGTCCTTCTTCTGGGAGAGTTTCACAGTTAATACATCCTTCAACTGGGAACAGCGGGCTCAGCAGAGTGAAAGAGCCCGCCATTGGGAAGGCAGGACCAGCCCCACCAGTATGGAAACCAGGCAAAGACTTAACAGCAACCTCTGCTGAGACTGAGGCAGCCCAGCAGCACCTCCATAGGAAGACAACGGACAGACTGTCTCAAATGGCACACTGACACCTGTGTTTAAAAAAAAAAAAAAAAAGCCTCATACAGGAGAAATAACCCCAACTTTAACAGAAAGGATGTCCACTCAGAGAAGATGGGAAGAAACCAGCCCAAAAAGGATGAAAACATCAAAGTCCAGAAAGCCTCTCTTCCCCTAGCATGGCAACAAAACAGGTCAGAAAAAGATTTTGACAAGCTGACAGAGGCAGACTTCAGAAGATGGGTAATAACAAACTTCTCTGGGCTAAAACAACACGTTTTAACTCAATGCGAAGAAACTAAGAATGTTGAAAAAGATTAGATGAAATGCTAACTAGAATAACTAGCCTAGAGAAGAACATAAACGACTTGATGGAGCTGAAAAACACTGCACAAGAACTTTGTGAAGCATACACAAGTTTCAATAGCCGAATCGACAAAGCAGAAGAAAGGATAACAGAGATTGAAACTCAACTCAATGAAATAAAATGAGAAGGCAAGAAAAGAGAAACAAGAGTGAAAAGAAATGAACAAAGCCTCCAAGAAATATAGGATTATGTGAAAAGACCTAATCTATGCTTGATTGGTGTACCTGAAAAGGATAGGGAAAATGAATCCAACCTGAAAAACACTCTTGAAAATATTATCCAGGAGAACTTCCCCAAAGTTTTGCCCCTAGCAAAGCAGGCCAGCATTTAAATACAGGAAATACAAAGAGAGGCCAGCATTGAAATATAGGAAATACACCACAGAGATATTCCTCAAGAAGAGCAACCCCAAGGCACATAATTGTCAGATTCACCAGGGTTGAAATGAAGGAAAAACTGCTAAGGGCAACCAGAGAGAAAGGTCGGGTCACCCACAAAGGAAAACCCATCAAACACACAGTGGATCTCTCAGCAGAAACCCTACAAGCCAGAAGAAAGTGGGGACCAATATTCAACATCATTAAAAAAAGAACTTTTAACCCAGAATCTCATATCCAGCCAAACTAAGCTTCATAAGTGAAGGAGAAATAAAATTCTTTATGGATAAGCAATTACTGAGAGATTTTGTCACCACCAGACCTGCCCTACAAGAGCTCCTGAAGGAAGCACTAAATACAGAAAAAAAAAAAATCTAGTACCAGCCACTGCAAAAACGAACCAAATGGTAAAGACCAATGATGCAATGAGAAAACCGTGTTGACCAACGGGCAAAACAAACAACCAGTAACAACCTGACAGGATCAAATTCACACATAACAACATTAACCTTAGATGTAAATGGGCTAAATGCTCCAATCAAAAGACACAGACTGGCAAATTGAGTGAAAAGTCAAAACCCATCCATGTGCTATATTCAGGAGACCCATCTCACATGCAAAAACACACATAGACTCAAAATAAAGGGATGGAGGAAGATTTACCAAGAAAATGGAGAGCAAATAAATGCAGGGGTTGCAATTTTACTCTCTGATAAAATCGACCTTAAACCAACAAAGATTAGAAGAGACAAAGAAGGACACTACATAATGGTGAAAGGATCAATACAACAAGAAGCACTAACTATCGTAAATATATATGCACACAATACGGGAGTGACCAGATACGTAAAGCAAGTTGTTAATGACCTACAAAGAGACTTAGACTCACGCACAATAATAGTGGGAGACTTTAACACTCCATTGTCAATATTAGACAGATCAACGAGACAGAAAATCAGCAAGGATGTAAAGGACTTGAATGCAAAACTGGAACAAGCAGAGCTAATAGACATCTGCAGAACACTCCAACCCACAGCCACAGAATATACATTCTTCTCAGCACCACATGGCACTTACTCTAACATCAACCACAAAATTGGGAGTAAATCACTCCTCAGCAAATGCAAAATAATGGAAATCATAACAAACAGTCTCTCAGACCACAGTGCAATCCAATTAGATCTCAGGATTAAGAAACTAACTCAAAACTGCAAAACTTCATGGAAACTGAACAACTGGCTCTTGAATGTTGACTGGATAAACAATGAAATGAAGGCAGAAATAAAGATGTTCTTCAAAACCAATGAGAACAAGGACACGATGTACCAGAATCTCTGGGACACATTTAAAGCAGTGTCCAGAGGAAAATTTCTAGCAATAAATGCCCACATGAGAAATGAGGAAAGATCTAAAATCAATACCCTATCATCAAAATTGAAAGAGCTGGAGGAGCAAGATCAAAAAAACCTAAGAGCTAGCAGAAGCCAAGAAATAACAAGGATCAGAGGAGAAATGAAGGAGATAGAGACACACAAAACCCTTCAAAAAATCAATAAAGCCAGGAGCTGGTTTTTCGAAAAGATCAACAAAATAGACAGACCACTAGCCAGATAAATAAAAAAGAAAAGAAGAAGAATCAAATAGATGCAATAAAAAATGATAAAGGGGATATCACCACCAATCTCACAGAAATACAAACTACCATCAGAGATTACTACAAACAACTCTATGCACATACACCAGTAAACTCGAAAGAAATGAATAAATTCCTGGGCACTTGCACCCTACCAAAACTAAACCAGGAAGAAGTTGAAACCCTGAATAGACCAATAACAAGTGTTGAAGTTGAGGCAGCAATTAACAGCCTACCAACTGAAAAAAGTCCAGGTTCAGATGGGTTCACAGCCGAATTCTACTGGATGTACAAAGAGGAGCTGGTATCAATCATTCTGAAACTATTCCAAACAAACCAAAAAGAGGAAATCCTTCTCAAATCATTTTATGACACCAACATCATCCTGATACCAAAACCTGGCAGAGACTCAACAAAAAAAGAAAATGTCAGACCAATCTCCATGACGAACATAGATGCAAAAATCTTCAATAAAATACTGGCAAACCAATTGCAACAGCACATCAAAAAGCTTATCCATCCTAATCAAGTAGGCTTCATCCGGGGGATGCAAGGCTGGTTCAACATATGCAAGTCCATAAATGTAATCCACCACATAAATAGAACCAAAGACAAAAACAACATGATTATCTCAATAGATGCAGAGAAGGCCTTTGGCAAGATTCAACAGCCCTTTATGCTAAAAACTCTTAATAAACTAGGTATTGGTGGAATCTATCACAAAATAATAAAAGCTATTTATGACAAACCCACTGACAATAACATAGTGAATAGGCAAAAAACTGGAAGCATTCCCTTTGAAATCTGGCACTAGACAAGGATGCCCTCTATTTTCACCACTCTTATTCAATATAGTATTGGAAGTTTTAGCCAGAGCAATCAGGCAAGAAAAAGAAATAAAGGGTATTCAATTAGGAAAGGAGGATGTCAAATTGTCTCTATTTGCAGACGACATGATTGTATATTTAGAAGACCCCATCATCTCAGCCCAAACTCTCCTTAAGCTGATAAGCAACTTCAGCAAAGTCTCAGTATACAAAATCAATGTGCAGAAATCACAAGCATTTCTATACACCAATAACAGACTTAAAGAGAGCCAAATCAAGAATGAACTCCCATTCACAATTGCTACAAGAAGAATAAAATACCTAGGAATACAACTAACAAAAGAGGTAATGGACCTCTTCAAGGAGAACTACAAGCCATGGCTCAAGAAAATAAGAGAGGACACAAACAGATGGAAAAATATTCCATGCTCATGGTTAGGAAGAATCAATATTGTGAAAATGGCCATACTGCCCAAAGTAATTTATAGATTTAATGATATGCCATTCAAAATACCAATGACCTTCTTCACAGAACTGAAAAAAAAAACCGCTTTAAACTTCATTGGGAACCAAAAAAGAGCCCACATAGCCAAGACAATCCTAAGCAAAAAGAACAAATGCTGCCAGACTTCAAGCTATACTAGGCAACAGTAGTCAAAACAGCATGGTACTGGTATCAAAACAGAGACATAGACCATTGGAACAGAACAGGGGCCTCTGGAGCAACACCATGCATCTACAATCATCTGATCTTTGATAAACCTGACAAAAACAAGCAATGGGGAAAGGATCCCCTGTTTAATAAATGGTGTTGGGAAAATTGGCTAGCAATGTGCAGAAAGCAGAAACTGGACCCCTTCCTGACGCCTTACACTAAAATTCACTCCAGATGGATTAAAGACTTTAACATAACAAGTAACACCATAAAAACCCCAGAAGAAAAGCTAGGCAAAACCATTCAGGACATAGGCATACACAACGAATGCATGACTAAAGCACCAAAAGCAATGGGAACAAAAGCCCAAATAGACAAACGGAATCTAGTTAAACTTCAGAGCTTCTGTACAGCAAAAGAAACAATCATTAGAGTGAACTAGCAACCAATAGAATGGGAAAAAGTTTTTACAGTCTACTCATCTGACACAGGGCTAATATCTAGAATCTACAAAGAACTGAACCAGATTTACAAGAAAAAACAAACAAACCCATCCAAAATTGGACAAAGGATATGAACAGACACTTCTCAAAAGAAGACATATGTGAAGCCAACAAACATATGGAAAAATGCTCACCATTATTTGTCATTAGAGAAATGCAAATCAAAACTACATTGAGATACCATCTCATACCAGTTAGAATGGCAATCATTAAAAAGTCTGGAGACAACAGATGCTGGAGAGGATGTGGAGAAATAGGAACACTTTTACACTGTTGGTGAGAGTGTAAATTAGTTCAACCATTGTGGAAGACAGTGTGGCAATTCTTCAAGGATCTAGAAATAGAAATTCCATTTGACCGAGGAATCCCATTACTGAGTACATACCCAAAGGACTATAAATCATGCTATTATAAAGACACATGCACATGCATGTTCACTGTGGCACTGTTTACAAAAGCAAAGACCTGGAACCAACCCAAATGCCCATCAGTGATAGACTGGACAGGGAAAATGTGGCACATACACACCACTGAATAGTATGCAGCCATAAAAAATGATGAGTTTTTGTCCTATATAGAGACATGAATGAATCTGGAAACCATCATTCTCAGCAAACTGACACAAGAACAGAAAATAAAACACTGCATGTTCTCACTCATAGGTGGGTGTTGAACAATGAGAACACTTGGACACAAAGAGGGGAGCATCACACACTGGGGTCCATAGTGGGGAGCTACAGAAGGGATAGTGAGAAGGAGGGTGGGGGAAGGATAACTTGGGGAGAAATATCAGGTATAGGTGATGGGAGGAGGATGGCAACAAAGCACCTTGCCATGAGTGAACCTATGCAACAGTCTTGCATGATCTGCACATGTACCCCAGAATCTAAAGTACAATAAAAAAAAATCAGAAGCCGGGTGTGGTGGCTCACACCTATAATCCCAGCACTTTGGGAGGCTGAGGCAGGCAGATTACAAGGTCAAGAGATCAAGGCCATTCTGGCCAACATGATGAAACCCTGTCTCTGCTAAAAAAAATACAAAAATTAGCTGGGCATGGTGGCATGTGCCTGTAATCCCAGCTACTCGGGAGGCTGAGGCAGGAGAATTGCTTGAACCCGGGAGGTGGAGGTTGCAGTGAGCTGAGATTGCACCACTGCACTCCAGCCTGGCATCTGGCAACAGAGCGAAACTCTGTCTAAAAAAAAAAAAAAAAAAAATCAGAGTGGATTGAAGAGATTAGAAAATCTTCATGGGAAGAATATGGAGTATTTGATTTGTCCCCCAATTAACCCTCAGCATAATAACAACATTCAAAAAATGGCTTTACACTCCTTAATACATTGCAAGAACAGATACAATTACTTTACGTTTATTCATTTAGTTCTCAACAACACCTCAGAAATGAGGTATTTTTAATTCCATTTAAAAGGAAGAAATAAACCAAGAAAAGATGCAGATTAGTAATTGTAGTTTTCAATCTTTCCCACCAAGTGTACAGAATTGAAAAGGTTTACCCAAAGGCAGAATCTATTATGAATACTGCAGAGAAATCATCCTTATTGTAGAACAAATAATGTACAGAATTCCCAGCTATTCTTCCACATCTACCCCTTACTTCAATACAGTTAAGCTATTCCTTCTTTCTGCCTCAGCGTTGTTGGGCATCTTGCTCTCCTCACTTACACTTACGGAGATCTTATGAGTCCTCACAGTTTCTATGTTAATGCCTTGTCCAGGAGAAAAATATTGCATTTTTCTTATGATACTGATATTAAAGCCCATAGTTATTTTGTGTTCGTTTGTCTGTTTTTTGAAATGAAGTGTCACTCTGTTACTCAAACGGGTGCAGTGGCATGATCTCGGCTCATTGCAACCTCCGCCTCCTAGGTTCAAGTGATTCTCCTGCCTCAGCCTCCCCGGTAGCTGGGACTACAAGTTTGTGCCATCATGCCTGGCTAATTTTTGTACTTTTTAGTAGAGACGGAGTTTCACCATGTTGACCAGGCTAGTCTCAAAGTCCTGACCTCGTGATCTGCCCACCTCGGCCTCCTAAAGTGCTGGGATTCCAGGTGTGAGCCACCGTGCCCATCCTTGTGTTTATTTCTTAGGAGCAACAGAGGAAAGGAATTAAGTCTTTTTCATCTTCCCCATTCATTCCTTATTGCTACTTCCCAACCATAATGCCTGGTATATCTTATATACTGTAGGCCTTCGTTAAGTATTTATAAAATAAGTAAATGAATGAATACAGCCAAGATATTGTTCCCACCTTGCAAAAATGGAAAAGAGGTAGCTTTCTCAATAACTGTGGAAAAGAGAAAAGGACATTAGTACTATTATTATTATTGAGACAGGGTCTCACTCTGTTGCCCAGGCTGGAGTGCAGTGGTACAATCATAGTTCATGATGGCCTTGAACTCCTGGTTCAAGCAATCCTCCCTCCTCAGCCTCTCAAGTAACTGGGACCGCAGGCATGTGCTACCACAATCAGCTAATTTTTGCATTTTTTGTAGAGACAGGGGTCTTGCTATGTAGCCTAGGTTTGTCTTGAACTCCTGAGCTCAGGTGATCCTCCCGCCTTGGCCTCCCAAACTGCTGGAATTAGAGGTGTGAGCCACCATGCAAAAAAGAAATTTTTTAAAGGTAATAATATAAATTATAAAAGAAGAAAAATGTATGGATGGAAAAATGAATGATGAAAAGAGGGAAAATGATTAAAAATAAAAATAAAGGGCAATAAAAAGTGGGTTCAAATAAAATGTGACTGGAAAAAATGATAAAATAGAAATAGCCAACAACAAATAGGAAACTCTTGGAAAAAAGGAGTTGTGGAAATGAAAGAAAAATGACAAGCAAATGAAATACAAGGGAAGGGCAACACAGAAGAAAGGAAGTGCAAAAGTATTGGACAGTTGAGAAGAGAGAAGCAAATAGAAATGAAAAGAATGCTCTCTCTGTGTCAAAATGTTTGTAACTGGGGCACCTTAAACAAGTTCTTCTTAGTAAGAATAGTAAAAGTGTTTTGTTCTGGCTTACTCTTCTACCCTCTTTGCACTGATTGGTATTACTCATAACAGGAATCTGGAGATGCTGAAATATTTGAAAATGGCATTTCCAAGATATTTTAAGGAAAAATGCCTTAAAAAATCTTTTTGAGCCATCT
The DNA here is from genome assembly GCF_048565385.1 of Saimiri boliviensis. Lineage (NCBI taxonomy): Eukaryota > Metazoa > Chordata > Mammalia > Primates > Cebidae > Saimiri > Saimiri boliviensis. The sequence continues at coordinate 47,158,433 of NC_133452.1, forward strand.
ATGACAAGCCCACAGCCAGCATCATACTGAATGGGCAAAAGCTGGAAGCATTACCCTTGAAAACTGGCACAATATCCTGTCTCACCACTCCTATTCACCATAGTATTGGAAGTCCTGATCAGAGCAATCAGGAAAGAGAAATAAATAAAGGGCATAAAAATAGAAGGAGAGAAAGTCAAACTATCCCTGTTTACAGATGACATAAATCTATATCTAGAAAACCCCATAGTCTCAGCCCAATAGCTCCTTAGGCTGATAAACAACTTCAGTGAAGTCTCAGAATACAAAATCAACATACAAAAATCACTAACATTCCTGTACGCCAAAAATAATCAAGGCAAGAGCCAAATCAGAATGCAATCCCATTCACAACTGCCATCAAAAAATTAAATACCTATAAATACAGCTAACCAGGGAGGGGAAAGATCTCTACAGTAAGATTACAAAACACTGCTCAAAGAAATCAGAGATGTCACAAACAAATGGAAAAATATTCCATGCTCATGGATAGGAAGAATCAATATAATTAAAATGACCATACTGCCCAAAGCAATTTATAGATTCGTTGCTATTCTTATCAAACTACAATATCATTCTTCACAGAGCTAGAAAAAAATATTTAAAAATTCAAGCTGAACCAAAAACAAGCCCTAATAGTTAAGGCAATCCTAAGCAAAAAGAATAAAGCTGAAGGCATCACACCACAGAGCTTCAAATTACGGTACAGGGTTACAGTAACCAAAACAGCAGGGTATTTGTACAAAAACAGACACATAAATCAATGGAACAGAACAGAGAGCTCCGAAATAAGGTCACAGACATCTACAACTAACTGATCATCACTGACAAAAACAATCAATGAGGGAAGGACTCCCCTATTCAGTAAATAGTTCTGGGATAACTGGCTGCCCATATGCAGAAGATTGAAACTGCACCCCTTCTTTACATCATGCCCCAAATCCACTCAACATGGATTACAGACTTAAATGTAAAACACTAAACTGTAAAAAACTCTGGAAGACAACCTAGGCAATACCAACCTGGACATAGGAATTAGCAAATGTCTTATGACAAAGAAACCAAAAGAAATTGCATGAAAAGCAAAAATTGACAAGTGGGATCTAATTAAACTTGAGAGCTTCTGCACAGCAAAATAAATTACCAGTAGACTAAACAGACAACCTACAGAATGAGAGAAAATATTTGCAAACTATGCATCTGACAAGGATCCAATAATATAGCATCTATAAGAAACAAACAAATTTACAAGAAACAAACCCATTAAAAAGTGGGCCAGACATGAATGAACACTTTTCAAAGGAAACAGTGGCCAAGGAGCATATTTTTTAAAAGCTCAATATCACCAATTATTAGAGAAATGCAATTCAAAACCACAATGATCATCTCACACTAGTCACAATGACTATTATTAAAAAGTCAAAAAATAAGTTCTGGCAAGGTTGTAGAGAAAAATAAACGCTTATCCATTGTTGCTGAGAGTGTAAATTAGTTCAACCATCATGGAAGACAGTGTGGTGATTCCTCGAAGACCTAAAAATAGAACTGCCATTAGACCCAGCAATGCAATTACTGGATATTTATTTAAAGGAGCATAAACCGTTCTACCATAAAGACACATGCATGCGTATGTTTGTTGCTGCACTGTTCACAATAGCAAAGATATGGAATCAACCTAGGTGCCCATTAATGATAGACTGGATAAAGAAAATGTGATACACCATATGCAAAACATGAATGAAGCTGGAGGCATTATCCTTAGCAAACTAATGCAGGAATAGAAAACACTGAATGAAAACCAAATATTTCATGTTCTTAAGTGGGAGCTAAATGATGAGAATACAGGGACACACAGAGGGAACAAGAGACATTGGGGGCTACTGGAGGGTAGAGAGTGGGAGGAGAGAGAGTATCAGGATAAATACATAATGGGTACTAGGCTTAAAACATGAGTGATGAAATAATCTGTACAATAAACACCCCTTGGCATGAGTTTACCTATATAACAAACCTACACATGTACTCCTGAATTTGTTAAAATCTTTTCCTAATCACATTGGCCCCCAAAATAATATTTGACAAGAATGGATTCTACTAAAGATAGCTTTATGCTTTCGTAGTCCTTTTGAGAATAAGTAAGTCTAATTATTTCAATCAGAATGCTTTGCATACCCTCACTGTGCGGAGTTTTGCACATGAAGCCCGCTAAATACAAGCCTACAGTGAAATACTGGTCTTAAGCGGCTGGCTTGCGCCTTCAGCTCCCTCTGCTGTTCATTCTGTGTTACTACTGCGGCCTATCGATGCATACAGAAAAAGACCCTCTGTAAGAGAAATCCGCTGAAGAAACCTGAATCCCATTTTCGGTGGCCCAAAAATGGTGTTAAATATGATTCATTTCATAAGTTTCACTCTCCCAGCAGTAGAATTGTTCAATATCAGCAAAACGACGTCACCGAATATACTTCAGAGAGCTGTATTCCCTAGGATCAGATTTTCTACGCTTAGTTTTAATGATAAAATATGAATTTACAGTTAGTGCTTCTCTTGGCAGGTATAACTTTTAAAATTCTGGGTGATGTCAAATGCTCATGATTTCTCTGAGTTCTTTCAATGATTCATTAAGACAAAGGAATTTTGGAATATTCTGAAAGTATGGTTCACGTTAATTTAAATATTTTTAAAAGTCTTTTTTATATTTAAAAAGTGTGATCATCTCTGAGATTTCAGAAAACAAGTCAAGCATCTGTAATATCTAGTAAGTGTAATTTATTTACAATAATGATTTTGTTAAGAGATCAATAAACTAATTTCTAAAATCCTATTTCCGTGGTCGCCAATCCACTGAGTATTAAATATCCAACAGGAATAAGCCAAGACTGTAAAGCAGGCCACCAATATACTAAAGCTTAGGCAGACAAGCCAGTATAGATGGAGAGAAGAAAATAAAAGACAAGAAGGGACAGGGGAAGAAAAAAAGAAAGTGAAGGAGAAAAAGAAAGGAACATAGCAAAGGGGAGTAGAACCTGGAAGATCACGGAACGGTGGGAATCTGGCTTAGCCATTTACGGCACTTTAATTCTACCTGACTTTAAATAGATTTTTATTAATTTCATAGCAGAGCTTAAAAATTTATTGCATAGGCTGTGTGTGGTGGCTCACACCTGTAATCCCAGAACTTTGGAAGACTAAGGAGGGCAGATTGCTTGAGCCCAGGAGTTTGAGGGCAGTCTGGGCAATATGGCAAGACCCCATCTCTAACAACAACAGCAACGACATCAACAACAATTGTATAAATTTAAATTGGGCATATCTAGGCTTTTGAATTCACTGATAAAGTTATTTTAAATAAACAAGATTTTTGTTATAAAAACAATAAAGAAATAAAGTAAGAAAGGTAAATAATGAAAATTAGAAGGTCTATGGTTCCCTTCAGTATCTTCACCAATATCATCAATATATTTACTTATTTGCATTCGGCACTCACAATGTACCAGACACTATTATAAGTGATTACATATATTGACTCATTTAATCATCACAAGCATGAAAAGGTAGGTACTATTATTATTCTCAATTTACAGATAAAGAAACTGAGGCATACTGGGGATACGTAACTTGTCGGGCACACAGCGTGTACACTGTTATTTTCAAAATGTCCTTATATATCTATTCCTAAATTTATCAATTTTAGATATTCTTTATTGTATTCTTACTATGATAGAGGAGGACTTAGCTCATTTTTACTAAGCTTTCTTATATTCCCCTGCCTCCTAGTGTATTTCAGTTAAAAACTTTATCTTCAATCTATTGCTTTAGTTTCTGCAATTTTAAGATTTATACAACCTTAATTCCTTGTTTCTCCAACTATAGAGAATATGTTTTGTTTCCACTCTGCACAACATGGACAGGACCCCCACTCTAATCGTCAGGTCTCCAACTTTCCTTTCTACCTGCCACCTTTTGTCACGGTACTTTCACTTTTAATGAGCTTTATGCCACTTACATTGTACTCTATAACCCAGTGCATTCATAGTTTGTCCATAAATTGATTCTAAAATCTGAAATTCAATAGACAGTGTTAATGTCATTATGAGCAGGTAAATATCATTCACTGGAGAGGTAAGTAGTGCTTTATATTTATATTTCCTTTCTTTTACAATTGTTTATTTCTTGTAGTTTCTAGTAGGCTTCTTCTTCCTCCTTACATAATTTACCTTTGTGTCATTTTACATTTTGTTCAAAGTTTATATTGTGCAGTCTATCACATTGTAGACTTTTTCCTCACCTCGTTCTCTTGCTGGGCCACAGAGTACAGCTTACTGTTCTGGTGTTCCCTGTCGTCCTGGTACTCATCTTCACTGCTCTTCTGAGAAGGCCCATTGCTGCCTGTCATTTTTCTCCTTGGTCTATTTCTTTCTTTTGTAGGAATGCATCCTAAAGGAATTTCATCAGAAAGCACTATGATAGTTAAACTTTCTAATTGCTTATGTGTCTGAAAGCATTTCTTTCTTTTCCCTCACATTTGATGGATGGTTTTGCTGGAGTACATGAATTTCAAGGTGGAAAATAATTTTCCTTCAGGATTGTGAAAACCTTCTTCCACTGCTTTCTGTCATCGTGTATTGCTGATAACTTTGATGATAGTCTATATTCTGTTTCTTTTTAAAATTTTATCTCCACAGTGAAAAATTTAAATATATTCTCTATACTTATTGTTTTGAGGTTTTATAATGATATGGCTCAGCATTTATCTTTCTTTTATTCATTGAGCCAGACACAACATGAGCTCTTTCAAGCTGTAGACTTTCGCTGAATAGGTACTTCAGCTATAGGAAATTTATTCTATAATTATTAATTATCACCTCCCTTCTATTATTTCTGCTCTCTCTTATGTTGGATATCTTGGAGTAATCATCTTTGTCTCATTTTCTCTTCTATTTTCTAGGGCATATCTTTTAGTTCTATATTCTGGAATATTTTTTAGTATTTATGTTTTAATTTCCAATAACACATTTGCTTTCTTATTTTTACTTTCTGATAGTATCCTGCTTTCTTGTTTTTTATCTGTTTTATAGATGCAATAGATGAAATAGTTTCTCAAATATCTGTCAGAATGCAATAAGAACTTTTTTTTAAGAGTCACTTTGTTGATGAATTACCTCTGTGTTTTTCTGGACCCGTTATTGCTTATTTTGACTCTTTTCATTCATGTTGGAGGTTTTTTCTTGGTGGTTCTTGCTTGTCCATTTGACTTACAAAAGAGGTAATAGAAAAGCCAAGTGAGTTTCTGTCAGGTACAGTTATTGTACTGGCAAGCTTGGTTTTAAGGTATGTGGGTAGGGCACTAAACATTATAATTGTGGGTGGGGCACTAAACACTGTAATTTGAGACTCCTAAATGTCTGAGTTTCCATTCCCACGCAAAACTGCCCTAGTTCTTCCAAAGTATATTCAGTTTCATACAGAGAAGAATGGCTGTTTCCCTCCTTCCTTCCTTCCTTCCCTTCCCTTCCTCTTTCATCCCTCCTTCCCTCCGTTGTTCCTCCCTCCCTTCCTTTCTTCTTTCTGTCCCACATGTATGAGCACTTTCTCTCCCTCTTTCACGTGGGTTTAGGATGGGGATAAATTCAAGATAATTGGACCTTCTGAGAAAGCAGAGGTTGAAGGAGGGAGGTGGCTGTTGTGGGGAGTAACGTGTCTTGTCTGAAATCTGTCAAATTATCTCTGTTTTTATGCCATGCGTCACTTCAACTCTCCACTGTAGTGGCACTTCAAAGTCCTCAGTCCTCTGGTTTCTACTGGGCAGATTAGCTTTCCTCTTCTTCTCTTTCTGTGTATGTCCTGTGCAGCATCTTCCTTTGCCTTACTTTATCAGTTACTAGTTCATCACCTGCTTTCAGTCTTCCCAAAATTTGTTGACATCATTTGTTGAGTATCCCACTTTCTGTTCTTTTTCTCATTGTTTGCACATGTTTATGTACACCTCTACTATTGTTTTTATTGGATCTTGGGAAAGAGAGGAGATTAAAGTGACAAACTGAAGTACTCTTTCTCCCATCTTCATTTTCTTTTTGCAAGAAAAACAAAAGTGACCATTCTCATTCATGTGTTTGTTTCTTCCTTCAAGAAATATTTATGTTTTTGCTAACTCTGTGCTATGTGGTGAGAATGTAATGATGAGCAAAACCACAGTTGTCTATGCTCATGGGGATTCCCCAGGGGGTGGATAAGTGAAAGTGCCTGACTTAGTCTCAGAAGGTGGGTTCTCCAAGAAAGCAAATTTGCATTGACATCTGAAGTCTAACTGAAAATAAGATAATTAGATGAAAATGGGCAAGAGGAATAGCGTTTGAAGAAAAAGTAATAACACTTACCAAATTCTAGTCTTAGAAAAGATAATGGTATTTAGAGAAACTGAGAGAATTCCAGTGGCTACAGCATGGAGGGCAAAGGGAAAAGCAGTGTGACATGAGATCAGTGAAACATGCACTGGCGGGATAGTGGGGGGCCTTCTTAACTAGAGTCAGGCCTAGGATCTTGGCCTCTAGGAGCAATGGGAAGCCTCTAAAAGCTTATAGAAGGTATTCAGGCAGAAGCAGTGCAAAGAAAACAGGCTGGCTACTGTGTGGTGAACTAAGTGGGTGTGGGCCATATGTACAAGGTGATGATTGGAGGTTGTGACCATTGCCCAGGTCAGAGTGTTGTTAGTTTAAACTAAGATTGCAGAAATATAGACAGGGGTAAACAGATTTGAGAGTTACTTACAGTTAAATTAGTGGTTTGGACAATGGCTTAGATATGGAAAAACAGGAAGAGGGAGTTTTTCAAGGATGACTTTCAAGTTTCATGGTGCCATAGACTGAACAAGAGTGGGGCAAGAGAAGCAAACTGTGGAGGAAGGAACACAATGGCTCTGAACATGTTGAGTTGAGGTATCTTTGAAACATACAAGTAGAGATGCTGAGTTACTTTTAAATATACAGAGGTGAGAATATATTCTATATAGTCATTTGATTCCTTATCATGTAACTATTAACTGAGATTTATTTTTGAATGAGATTAGTTAGGAAGAGAGGGTATATATTAAGAAGAGATGAAGACATAGAGTTTTTGTCCTGGTTATGTGCTTTCAACATAGCCTAATAAGCCAATAAGGGACCTCTTCTCATTAAAAAAAAAAAAAGAAAAAAAAATTGTGTTTAAAAGCAATTGTAACAATTAGTATTAGGAAATAACTTGAATATCTGCTATAAAGACAGAGTTGCATATTATACATATTTACTAACAGAAGATAGTGCAAGGATTGATTTAACTCATTTTGCTCTATAGATTCTAGGAAGCCCAGAATGATATTTGGAAAAAGTGTTTGATGATGAAGTTCAATTCTTTTCTTTCTTTTTTTTTATTGCATTTTAGGTTTTGGGGTACATGTGAAGAACATGCAAGATTGTTGCATAGGTACACACATGTCAGTGTGGTTTGCTGCCTTCCGTCCCCTTGCCTGTATCTGTCATTTCTCCCCATGCTATCTCTTCCCACCCCCTCACCCCCCGTCTCTCCCCCATTTCCCCCCAATGGACCCCAGTGTGTAGTGCTCCCCTCCCTGTGTCCATGTGTTTTTATTGTTCAACACCCACCTATGAGTGAGAATATGCAGTGTTTGATTTTCTGCTCTTGTGTCAGTTTGCTGAGAATGATGGTTTCCTGGTTCATCCATGTCCCTACAAAGGACGTGAACTCATCGTTTTTGATGGCTGTGTAATATTCCATGGTGTATATGTACCACATTTTCCCTATCCAGTCTATCATCGTTGGGCATTTGGGTTGGTTCCAGGTCTTTGCTATTGTAAACAGTGCTGCTATGGACATTCGTGTGCATGTGTCCTTATAGTAGAATGATTTATAATCCTTTGATATATACCCAGTAATGGGATTGCTGGGTCAAATGGGATTTCTATTTTTAGGTCCTTGAGGAATCGCCACACTGTCTTCCACAGTGGTTGAATTAATTTATATTCCCACCAACAGTGTAAAAGTGTTCCTATTTCTCCACATCCTCTCTAGCATCTGTTGTTTCCAGATTTTTTAATGATCGCCATTCTAACTGGTGTGAGATGGTATCTCAATGTGGTTTTGATTTGCATTTCTCTAATGACCAGTGATGATGAGCATTTTTTCATATGTTTGTTGGCCTCCTGTATGTCTTCTTTTGTAAAGTATCTGTTCATATCCTTCGCCCATTTTTGAATGGGCTTGTTTGTTTTTTTCTTGTAGATCTGTTTTAGTTCATTGTAGATTCTGGGTATCAGCCCCTTGTCAGATGGGTAGACTGCAAAAATATTTTCCCATTCTGTTGGTGGCTGATTCACTCTACTGACTGTTTCTTTTGCCATGAAGAAGCTGTGGAGTTTGATTAGGTTCCATTTGTCTATTTTGGCTTTTGTTGCCATTGCTTTTGGCGTTTTGGTCATGAAGTCCTTGCCTACACCTATGTCCTGAATGGTTTTGCCTAGATTTTCTTCTAGGGTTTTTATGGTGTTAGGTCTGATGTTTAAGTCTTTAATCCATCTGGAGTTAATTTTCGTGTAAGGTGTCAGGAAGGGGTCCTGTTTCTGCTTTCTGCACATGGCTAGCCAGTTTTCCCAACACCATTTATTAAACAGGGAATCCTTTCCCCATTGCTTGTTTTTGTCAGATTTGTCGAAGATCAGATAGTCGTGTGTATGTTGTATTTCCTCTGAGGCCTCTGTTCTGTTCCATTGGTCTATATCTCTGTTTTGGTACCAGTACCATGCTGTTTTGATAACTGTAGCCTTGTAGTATAGTTTGAAGTCCAGTAGTGTGATGCCTCCTGCTTTGTTCTTTTTGCTTAGAATTGACTTGGCTACGCGGGCTCTCTTTTGGTTCCATATGAAGTTTAAGGTGTTTTTTTCCAGTTCTGTGAAGAAGGTCATTGGTAGCTTGATGGGAATAGCGTTGAATCTGTAAATTACTTTGGGCAGTATGGCCATTTTCACGATGTTGATTCTTCCTAACCATGAACATGGAATGTTTCTCCATCTGTTTGTGTCCTCTCTTATTTCGTTGAGCAATGGCTTGTAGTTCTCCTTGAAGAGGTCCTTTACGTTCCTTGTTAGTTGTATTCCTAGGTATTTTGTTCTCTTTGTAGCAATTGCGAATGGCAGTTCATTCTTGATTTGGCTCTCTTTAAGTCTGTTACTGATGTATAGGAATGCTTGTGATTTTTGCACGTTGATTTTGTATCCTGAGACTTTGCTGAAGTTGTTTATCAGATTCAGGAGATTTTGGGCTGAGATGATGGAGTCTTCTAGATATACAATCATGTCATCTGCAAATAGAGACAATTTGATTTTCTCCTTTCCAATTTGAATACCCTTTATTTCTTTTTCTTGCCTGATTGCTCTGGCTAGAACTTCAAGTACTATATTGAATAGGAGTGGTGGGAGAGGGCATCCTTGTCTAGTGCCAGATTTCAAAGGGAATGCTTCCAGTTTTTGCCCATTCAGTATGATATTGGCTGTTGGTTTGTCGTAAATAGCTTTTATTGTTTTGAGATACGTTCTGTCAATACCTAGTTTATTGAGGGTTTTTAGCATAAAGGGCTGTTGAATTTTGTCAAAGGCTTTCTCTGCATCAATTGAGATAATCATGTGGTTTTTGTCTTTGGTTCTGTTTATGTGGTGAATTACGTTTATGGACTTGCGTATGTTGAACCAGCCTTGCATCCCTGGGATGAATCCTACTTGATCATGGTGTATGAGCTTTTTGATATGCTGTTGCAAACGGTTTGCCAGTATTTTATTGAAGATTTTTGCATCTATGTTCATCATGGATATTGGCCTGAAATTTTCTTTTCTTGTTGAGTCTCTGCCGGGTTTTGGTATCAGGATGATGTTTGTCCAATGAAATGATTTGGGAAGGATTCCCTGTTTTTGGATTGTCTGGAATAGTTTCAGAAGGAATGGTATCAACTCCTCTTTGTATGTCTGGTAGAATTTGGCTGTGAACCCATCTGGACCTGGGCTTTTTTTGGGTGGTAGGCTCTTTATTGCTGCCTCGACTTCAGACCTTGTTATTGGTCTATTCAGGGTTTTGGCTTCTTCCGGGTTTAGGCTTGGGAGGATGCAGGTGTCCAGGAATTTATCCATTTCTTCCAGGTTTACTAGTTTATGTGCATAGAGTTGTTTGTAATAATCTCTGATGATGGTTTGGATTTCTGTGGAATGTGTGGTGATTTCCCCTTTATTGTTTTTTATTGCTTCAATTTGGTTATTCTCTCTTTTCTTTTTTATTAATCTGGCTAGTGGTCTGTCTATTTTGTTGATCTTTTAGAAAAACCAGCTGCTGGATTTAGTGATTTTTTGAAGAGTTTTTTGTGTCTCTATTTCCTTCAGTTCTGCTCTGATCTTAGTTATTTCCTGTCTTCTGCTAGGTTTTGAGTTTTATTGATCTTGCTCCTCTAGCTCTTTCAGTTTTGATGATAGGGTGTCAATTTTAGATCTCTCCATTCTTCTCATGTGGGCACTCATTGCTATATATTTTCCTCTAGAGACTGCTTTAAATGTGTCCCAGAGATTCTGGTATGTTGTGTCTTCGTTCTCATTGGCTTCAAAGAACATCTTTATTTCTGCCTTCATTTCATTGTTTATCCAGTCAACATTCAAGAGCAAGTTGTTCAGTTTCCATGAAGCTATGCGGTTCTGAGTTAGTTTCTGCATTCTGAGTTCTAACTCGATTGCACTGTGGTCTGAGAGACTGTTTGTTATGATTTCCGTTCTTTTGCATTTGCTGAGGAGTGATTTATTGCCAATTATGTGGTCAATTTTAGAGTAGGTGTGATGTGGTGCTGAGAAGAATGTATATTCTTTGGATTTGGGGTGGAGAGTTCTGTAAATGTCTATTAGATTTGCTTGTTCCAGGTCTGAGTTCAGGTCCTGGATATTCTTGTTGATTTTCTGTCTGGTTGATCTGTCTAATATTGACAATGGGGTGTTAAAGTCTCCCACTATTATTGTGTGGGAGTCTAAGTCTCTTTGTAAGTCATTAAGAACTTTCCTTATGTATCTCGGTGCTCCTGTATTGGGTGCATATAAATTTAGGATCGTTAGCTTTTCTTGTTGCAGTGATCCTTTTACCATTATGTAATGTCCTTCTTTGTCTCTTTTGATCTTTGTTGCTTTAAAGTCTATTTTATCAGAGATGAGAATTGCAACTCCTGCTTTTTTTTTGCTCTCCATTTGCTTGGTAGATCTTCCTCCATCCCTTTATTTTGAGCCTTTGTGTATCCTTGCATGTAAGATGGGTTTCCTGGATACAGCACACTGATCGGTTTTGGCTTTTTATCCAATTTGCCAGTCTGTGTCTTTTGATTGGGGCATTCAGTCCATTTACATTTAGGGATAATATTATTATGTGTGAATTTGATGCTGTCATTTTGATGCTACCTGGCTGTTTTGTTGGTTAGTTGATGCAGATTCTTGATTGTGTTGATGCTCTTTTACCATTTGGTGTGTTTTTGGAGTGGCTGGTACTGGTTGTTCCTTTATATGTGAAGAGCCTCTTTCAGGAGTTCTTGTAGAGCAGGTTTGGTGGTGATGAAATCTCTGAGTCCTTGCTTGTTCACGAAGGATTTTATTTTTCCTTCACTTATGAAGCTTAGTTTGGCTGGATAGGAGATTCTGTGTTGAAAGTTCTTTTCTTTAAGAATGTTGAATATTGGCCCCCAATCTCTTCTGGCTTGTAGGGTTTCTGCTGAGAGATCTGCTGTGAGTCTAATGGGCTTCCCTTTGTGGGTAACCCCACCTTTCTCTCTGGCTGTCCTTAGCATTTTCTCTTTCATTTCAACCCTGGTGAATCTGACGATTATGTGCCTTGGGGTTGCTCTTCTTGAGGAATATCTTTGTGGTGTTCTCTGTATTTCCTGGATTTGAATATAGGTCTGCCTTGCTAGGTTGGGGAAGTTTTCCTGGATAATATCCTGAAGAGTATTTTCCAGCTTGGATTCATTCTCTTCATCACATTCAGGTACACCTATCAGACGTAGATTAGGTCTTTTCACATAGTCCCACATTTCTTGAAGATTTTGTTCATTCCTTTTTGTGCTTTTTTCTTTGTTCTTGCCTTCTCTTTTTATTTCATTGAGTTGATCTTCAACCTCTGATATCCTTTCTTCTGCTTGGTCAATTTGGCTGTTGAAGCTTGTGCATGCTTCACGAAGTTCTCGTGTTGTGTTTTTCAGCTCCATCAATTCACTTATATTCCTCTCTATGCTATCCATTCTCGTTAGCATTTCATCCAATCTTTTTTCAAGGTTCCTGGTTTCTTTGCGTTGGGTTAGAACATGTTCTTTTAGCTCACTGTAGTTTCTTACTGCCCACCTTCTGAAGTCTGATTCTGTCATTTCATCACCCTCCTTCTCCATCCGGTCTGGTTCCCTTGCTGGTGAGGAGCTGTGACCCTTTTAGGAGGAGAGGTGTTCTGGTTTTGGGAGTTTTCATCCTTTTTGCGCTGGTTTCTTCCCATTTTCGTGGGTTTATCCACCTAGTGTCTTTGTAGTTGCTGTCTTTCAGATTGGGTCTCTGAGTGAGCTTCTAGTTCGTGGATGCTGAAGTTACTTCTTTTTTTTTTTTTTTTTAAGCTTTCCTTCTAACAGTCTGGCCCCTCTGCTGTAGGACTGCTGAGGTCCTCTCCAGGCCCTGCTTGCCTGTGGATCACCTGCAGCAGCTGCAGAACAGTAAGGGTTGCTGCCAGTTTCCTCTTCCGCTATCTTTGTCCCAGAAGGATGCTCGCCTACTGTCAGTCCATTCTCTCCTTTATGAGGCGAGTCTTTGGATCTATGGGAGTCAGGGAGCTACTTGTGGAGACAGTCTATCTTTTATTGGGGCTTAAGTCCTGAGCTGTGAGCTCCATTGTTCGTTCAGAGCTGCTGGGCAGGTACGTTTAGGTCTGCTGCAGCTGAACTCATAAAGCACTTTTTGTTCCCAGGTGCTCTTTCCCGGGGAGTTGGGGCTTTATGAGTTTCCATTGCGCTATTGCCTTTTTTGATTTTTCTTTCAGGTCTGACCCCCCCAGATAGCAGCACGCCTAGCCACTGCCTGCCTGCAGAGGCTTTGTGGAGCTACTGTGGGCTCCGCCCAGCTGCCCTGTGCTCTTCCCTGCAGTCCTGTTTATATGGGCATAGTTAGAACTGTCTCGGCAACGGTGGCCCCTCCTCAGTTATGGCGGACTCTCTCTGTTGTGGCAGGTTGCCTCAGCAACGGTGGGTTGCCTCGGCGATGGCGGCCTTCCTCCATAGTTGTGGAGAGTCTCAGTAATGGCGGACGCCCCTCCCCCATCAAGCTGGGCCATCCGGGGTTCAGCTGTGCTTGGTTTGAAGGGCTCAACCCAGAGGGTTTCCAATTACTGTTTTTGTTTTCGTTGTTGTTGGGGGTGGAGGGGTGGGACCAACCGAGCCTGATCACCTGGCTCCCTGACTCAGAGTCTTTTCTTTTAAGTTGAACGACCCCGCGTTCCAGTCACTTGTTGAAAAGGCGCCAGGATCTCCCGTGCTGTGACTCACTGAGTCGGCTCAAACAGCAGAGCCGGCTCCTGGCAGATTTTTTGCCTAGGAATCTCCTGGCCTGACTCGCTATTTCAGATGAATGGGCAACTCTGCTGTCTCAGGGCTCTGATCGTCAGCTAAGAGGGCTCCCAGACCAGTGGCTTTTGTACGGAGAACTGCCACAAGAGGGCGTGGTCACAGCAGCCGCGGGCCGAATCAGCCCCGCGGGGGCCAAAACAGCTGTGCCAGCTGGGACTTCGGTGCTGGTGACCCCTCTGCCTGGGTATCTCCTGGTCTGTGGGCAATAAAAAGTCATCTGGAAATGTGGCGTCCACTCACCCTCTGCGCTTTCACTGGGAGCTGAAGTCCTGAGCTGTTCTTAGGCGGCCATCTTCCCAGCGTTCCCAATTCTTTTCTTGTCTCTTTTTTGGTAATAGAACATTTAGATTTGAAAGTCATTCTAATCTACATTTGAATTGCCCTGTCAGTAAAACAAAGCTTCTTTCTTCTTTTTTATATTAAAAATAACAGAGATATTTCTTTTTTGTTTAAACTATGGACAACACAAGTCTTATATTTAATTTTAAATAAATAACCTTTAGTTTAATGTTAGAAGAAAAACGAGCTATAGGCCCTCTAATTTACTAAGGAAAATTAAAGTTTATATTCAAGTAACAGTTTTAAGTAATTGTAATTGTAACTATAAATAATCATGGTAGATTCCAACTGATACCTAACTTCATCTACATAAGATGGGAATTCATATTCCAGCAAGACGGCATGAAAATCATCTTAGGTAGATGAAATAGTTTAGTTTATAAAGCCCAGGATGAGATTGTTCAATTTGTCTCCACAACCAATGCATTTTACTGATCAGTATAAATTTTACAACTTTCCTCTAGATGGTGCACAAGGTACAGGATGATTTTTCTGTTGGAAAATCAACAGAAAGTTCCAAAAGACTTCTATATTTTATTTGGAATCTGAATAAAACCTAATCTTCTTCTATCCATCTACTGTATTCTAATAATTGAGATGATATGTCATATCTTTGAGATACTCGGATTTATAATTTTTGATGTTATCATAAAATTGTTGGCCTGAAATGAATAAAGTTTCCATATATTTCAGATCTATTTCTTTCAGTTTTTTCAAGTGAATGATAAATATCCAAATAGCAAGATCAATTATGCAGCTACCAGTGTAGAATGGAAGATACATCTATATTGAAGTACTTCAGATGAACTCCTGAAGATGCATACTGCTGCTGTGTGTTCACGTGCATTGAACAATCCTTATCTTTGCCCAAACATAAAGGAAAGATACAGAAAGTCTGAATGCAGTGGCATATACATTTTGAAATCCCTTCCCTCTGCTGCAAGTACTTTTGAGGATGTTTGTTGTATAGGAAAGAAGCTGCCACAAGAGGACAGGGCATTATTTTGCAGAAAATTATACAATGGTGGATTAACGAGCTAGTATGTCTGGACAGAATCACTTTTTGGGTGTTAACATGGGAATTTTAATAATTTCCAAAACTTATGTTGCTTTTCTGAAAGAATTAGCTATGTTCAAATAATCCCAAAGTCTTTATTCATTAAATTTGCATTAATTCTTTTTTTTTTTTTTTTTTTTAAGAGGGAGTCTCACTCTGTCATCCAGGCTGGAGTGGAGTGCAGTGGCACAATTTCAGCTCACTGTAACCTTCGCCTCCCAGGTCCAAGTGATTCTCCTGCCTCAGCTACCCCATAGCTGGGACTACAGGCACCCACCACCATGCTTGGCTAACTTTCTTTCTTTCTTTCTTTCTTTTTTTTTTTTTTGTATTTTTAGCGGAGACGGGGTTTCACTATGTTGGCCAGGCTGACCTCAAACTTCTGACCTCGTTATCCACCCACCTTGGCCTCCTAAAGTGCTTGGATTACAGGCATGAGCCACCATGCCTGGCTGTATTAATAAGGCTGTATTTTTTTTTTTTTCTTCTGACTGAATGACTCAGAAGTTTAAAACTATGGTACCTCACACCTGTAATCCTAGCACTTTGGGAGGCTGAGGTGGGCGGATCATGAGGTCAAGAGATTGAGCCCATGCTGGCCAATGTGGTAAAACTCTCTCTACTAAAAATAAAAAAATTAGCGTACCTGTAGTCCCAGCTACTTGGGAGGCTGAAGCAGGAGAATTGCTTGAACCCAGCAAGTGGTGGTTGCAGAGAGCTGAGATTGCACCACTGCACTCCAGGCTGGCGACAGAGCAAGACTCCATCTAAAAGAAAAAAAAGACTGTGGTACTTAATTAAGACGTGTGTTTTTCAAATGAGCATTTTCTTTATTCTTCTTTTTCTAATGGCAGATAAAGTGATGCAGACAATTTGTGAATAATCTATCTTTTTGCAGATATAAAGCGTTAGTATCATCATGGTAAACATTTATTGAAAAATCCATAATTCCAGAGTATAATATTTTAAGAAAGACTTTCTAAGTCTCAAATTGTTAGTGTTAGAAAATAAGTAAAATACCTCTGGGGTTCTGAGTTTGGTTGAGATTTCATCCAGGAAAAAAGTTTTAAAATAGGCATTGAAGGAATGGGATGAGCAAAGGCTTAGTTAGAGGAGGCAGCTTCTTCTTTCTCTTTCAACTTCTTCCTTTCATTATCCTAATTTTAGATTACAATAGAAATACAGCAATATGAAAAAAGTTAAGCAATATAGAATTGTATTAATGTAAAACATTAATTAATTAAGAAGAGCTAAAGATCTTAAATATATATGCACCCAATACAGGAATACGCAGACATACAAGACTTATAAAGAGACTTAGACTCCCACATAATAATAGTGGGAGACTTCAACATTAATATTAGACAGATCAATGAGACAGAAAATTAACAACAATATACAGGACTTGAACTCAGATCTGGAATAAGTAAATGTAATTAACATTTATAGAACTCTCCACTTTAAATATACAAAATATACACTCTTATCAGTACCACATCATATCAACTTAGAAGTTTAAACGAAAAAAAAAGTAGAGGGGGCTCGGCGTGGCGCGGCGCCCGTGGAGAGATCAAGGCAGGGTCCAGTCGGAGGCTCCCAGGGCGGGGTCGAACCCGCTGTCGACTACGTGAACAGCATCGGAAGCTTAAAGAGCTGAGGCTCCCGCCCTACGGCCCCTACCATGTCTATGGAGCAGTGGTTCGAGGGGTCGCTCTGCCTGGATCCTGGAGAAACACCGCCTCCAGACGCCTTAGAACTTGGGACGCCGCCCTGCCCAGACCCCTCCTGGTCGACGCCCCCTATCAGGCCTGGGACCCACCTGAGCCGGACCCCGAAGACGCTGAGGGGCAGCTGCCTGAAGCCCCAGCCTCCACACCTTCCCCCGAACCGCTGGTCCCCGGGCCCGGGCCAGCACCACCCCGCCTACCCTTGGAAACTTTGTTCAGCCCCGTCACGGAACAGCTGCGTTACCTACTCAAGAAGGCGGATGATTTCCAGAGCTACTTGCTCTACAGCAGAGATCAAGTACAGAAAGAGCAGCTGGCCAAGGCCATGCCCACCTTCTTACAGATGTGTGAACCCTACTTCCTGTACCTGGAGGCAGCTGCGAGAAGCGTACCCCCCATCTACGGAGTCCTGCAGGAGCTGGTCCGAAAGGGGCTGTTAGAGATCTCCCAACAGCTGACCCTGCGTCTGGAACAGCTGGTCCTCATGTATGCTTCCTTTGGGTTTGTGGACCTGGAGGAGACGAACCCCCTTAGCATCTCCTGTTTCTTTTGCGGGAGGTTCTCCATCAGCATGTCCCACGAGGTGTCCATCTTCAGATACTGTGTCCCAGCTGCCTACATTGCCAGCCGCTTCCCCCGATACCTCTATAAGAGATGCGCTGGCACCTGGAAACCATCCCAGAGGCCCCTGGTCGGGGATAAGATTCCCTTGTGGATTACTACTTCCTGTGCTATCGAGATACTTGGGAGGACACAGACCAGAGTCCAGCCAATCCGTGCCCGCAGATCCAGAAGCTGTGGTCCATTGGCAGATGGGTGTCCCTGGGACCAGCCGAGGATGACCTTTATTCATGGGTTTTGTGCCCGCAGCCTCTTGGGGACTACCAGCAGCTGCTGACCATCGGCTTCGAGGAACCCTCGCCCATGCTGGCCACCGACCTGCTGGTGCAGATCCTCACGGGCCAGGCAGGCCAGGCCCGGCCTCCGAGCACAGCTGGGCCCGCGGGGTGGGCGGCGCAGGTGTCTTGAATCTGGGGAAGAGTGTAGGAGCTGGAGCTTGACAATTCCAAACTCCAGGAGAGGGGGCAGGGGAGGGGCTCACTGGTTCTTGCAGTGCACCCCGGCCTCGCCTTCCGAAGGGCCAGGCCGAGCTGACCTGTCTGCACCGAGATCGGCCCAGCCGTGGGGCCCAGAATGCGGACACGCCAGTTTTGTGTTAAATAAAAGAAAGAAAGAGGAAAAGTCATTCTCATGCCTAGGCCTCCCAAATAGCTGAGACTACAGGTGTGCATCACCAAGCCTGGCTAATTTTTGCATTTGTAGTAGAGATGGGGTTTCACCATGTTGGCCGGGCTGGTCTCAAACTCCTGATCTCAGGTGATCTACCCACCTTGGCCTCCCAAAGTGCTGAGATTACAGGCATGAACCAACATGTGGCCTATTTCTTGATATTTTAATCAATAAGTATTTACATATTTCACACAAATGAGATGCAACCATTCAACTAATCTGCAACTTGTTCTTTATATTGTTGACTGTTTACAATAGATTTGATTTTGTTATGGATATGTAATAATTACACATATCACATGGGGTACGTGTGATAATCTGATACAGACATACAATGTGTAATGATCAAATCAGGGTATTTAGGATATCCATTGCCTTAAATATTTATTATTTGTGTTGGGAACATTTTAAATCTTTCTTTGAGCCATTTTGAAATACACAATAAATTATGATTAACTATAGTCACGTTACTGTGCTATCAAACCATAGAATTTATTCCTTTTTATTTTTGCATATCTACTCAATTAAAAATGTATTTCATTGTTTTAATTACTGTATCTTTAGTTGTGAGTGAAGGTGGGCCAATTTATATATATATTATTGGTTATTCATATTTCACTTAAGAGAAAGTAATGTAACATATATTCAGTGAAGAATGAGTAAAGCAGTTTGTCTGGATTTGAGTCTTTGACTAGAGAGTTAGTAGAGTATTATATAGAGATGTAGGGGCCAGACCATGACCAAAGGGTGTGGACCTTAGTCTAAAGTCAATCAGAATCCATTAAGTGGTTTGTGTAAAGGTAATATGTACTGTGTCAAACTTATTGCAATTGGGAATCTAGAAATTGAAATCTACTTAAAATGCTTTTGTGATGTTTCAAGATCTAAAATCATCATTTAGAACTTTAGAAGATAGGTTAATTGTAGTGGGAGTCATGCAATGAAATGATTCATGGGAGGAATGTCCTCAAAGAAAAGTCGGCAGAAGATGTTGATTTAACAGGTTATGTGAAGGAGAATGGATTCCTAATTGACATAGTGGCCTGTGGGAGGGGAGAACAATATGTCTTATAGAAGCAAGACAAATTGGAAAAATGGATTTGGAGACTAAAGGCTGGGTGGAGTTACATGCATCTGTCTTAGACATTATAAATCAGAATGAGCAGATATTACTTGAGTGCTGAGAATGTGCTGGCACATGTCTGTGCTTTTCCGTGCAGTGATGCTCTAAGTACTTTAAGAGTCCTTATCTTTTCCACTAGAAAAAGTTTTAAAAAGTGGATTTTTTTTGGAGGGTGATAGAAGTAAATGGTCAAGATATTTTTGTCATGGACTAAACAAAGTGTAAGAATGTTAAGGGCTCCCAAGTCAGGCAGAGCTGGGTTCCAGTTCTGGCTTTACTTCTTTCTAGCTTTGTGACCTTGGAAAATGTATAATCATTCCCTAAGCCTTAATTAACTCCTCCCTACTACAGAAATAATAGCAATTATCAAATAACTGGTGCAACAAATAAAACAGCCTATGTAATAGTGCTCAGTGTAGGTCCTTGCATTAGTAAACATTTAATATTTAATTATTATTTTTATTATAATTATGATTGGATACAATTGTGTAAGTATTCTCAACACTTCCCTCTCCCTCTGAAGAAGATACTGGCTGTGCTCACTTAATCTTATTCCTTCCATTCTCTTCTAAAGGGTTCTGACAATTCCAGAACGGATTTTAGGCTGTGTATGATGTCAGATAAGGAGAACAGGCGCAGAAATGTAAAAGATAGAGTCAGTGGGCAGATTCTTAGGGGGAAAAAGTTGTGGATGTTAAAGATGACATTCCCCAGAAAGTCACAGTCTGTAGGGAAAGTTCTGGAGCATCAACTGCAGAGGGAAATGAAAAGAGAGGAAGAACAAGAAGGAAGAAGAGGCAGCAAAGAAAAACAAAATCTCTGGAATGAGAAATGTGGGGTTTGAGGACTGAGAGTTTCTGGAGAACTTAGGGATTCTAGAGAATTGAGAAGAAAGGGATTTTGCTGTTTTGGTGAACCATACATTTACATGTCATTTTCATGTTCTTTGATAAATGTAAGTAGAAGATTTGGGTCATGAAGCTTATATTCTACTGTGTGTTGTGCACTACTGTTGCTGCTATTGGTGGTGTCAGGCAGGGGGCCATGGGGTAACTGGTGAAGAGCCTCCTCCATGCCTTTCAATCATGTATCACCGACTCATAACACAGTGCCTGACACGTAGTATTTACTAAGAAAATATTTGTCAAACTAAAGCATAGTGATAGCAGACTGAGCTCTGCTTTCCTTTTTTGTCTAATTTCTCTTAACAGCAGCACCACTATTTTTCAAATTCCTCCATCAACCCCCAAAATAAAATGTTTGGTGTCATCTATGAAGCTTCCTTCATATCCATCATATCCAGATGGTATCAATCCATCACCAAATCTCATCCATGTGTATTCAGAAAACTCTTCTTCACTCTCCCTGTCATTGCTGTGGTCCAGAGGTCAAGCTCAAAGTCCTACTTGGGTTGGGCAGGTAACAGAGCTCTCTGGTGTGACAAAACAGGGTGTGGTCGTGCTTTAAGAACTGGAAATATTTGGGATTTGGAGCGGAAGAATACATAACATCCCTCCAAAGTCTTTCTCTTAATTCTGATTCAGTTGAGATAGACAAGGAAGTCTAGCTGAGGAAGATTTAAATGTTTGTTTTATTAGTGCTAGAGCTGTTGGGACACTTGTCTTGGGTGTGTGGCAAAGATACTGAACTCCAGAAATACTGAATATTATTGCCCATAAGCAGGCAGATTTGCCCATCCACAGGCCTGTTTGGATTATGGCAGGCCTCTTTCCAGGGGGCAGAACTGTAAAATTACATCTGTGTTAAAGATAGACAATAATATGTACACTGTAGGTAGATTGGTTCCCAAAAAGGAGGGAACGGAAAAGATCTCAGCTCTGTTTGTCCAGTTCCTTGTCCCGAATTCATTGATCTAATAATATACTCAATTTCTCCCAGCCTCTGCCCTGTGATCTGAATGTTTACATCTCCCCAAAATGTATATGTGGAAATCCCCACCCCTAAGGTAATGGCATTAGGATGTAAGGCCCTTGGGAGGCAATTATGTTATGGGAGCAGAGCCTTCATGAATGAGATTAGTGTTTTTATAAAAGAGGCCCCAGAGAGACCCCTTGGCTTTCCACCATGTGAAATTAAAGTGAGAAGACAGCTGTCTATGAAAAAGCAGGACCTCATCTGCCACTGAACCTGCCAGGTGCCTTAGTCTTGGATTTCTCAGTCTGCAAAACATTGAGAAATAAGTTTTTGTTGTTTAAAAGGTATCCAGTTGGAGGTATTTTGTTACAGCAGCCTGAAAGGACCAAGATGCTCTGCCATCATCCTAGATCATTATTGTTGTTTTTGTTGCTTTTCACCCATTGCATTTAAACAGTAAGCCTGCGCTCAATCAGGAGTATGGCTTTTCCTCCTGGGGGAGAAGATGGACTTCTTGAGAAGCTTCCCTCTTCATAAGGCCACTCCCCCTGTATCAATTATTGATCCTTCTGGAACCATTAGTTGTCAAGTGTAGATCTAGCACCCAGAAGGCTCTGATATAAGTCAGAACTGTTTACTAATTAAATAAGCATTTCCCGACTAGCGCTGACCATAATGTCCAAAATTGCTTGGCAGAATTTTGCAGTGAGAATGAATGAGACATGATATTCTGGTAATAAACTTGCATCAACACAGAGATGTTCCAAACTTGAGTGTAACTGCCTTCTTATTATACAATTTCCAGGGAGATTCCATGGATTTCAAGTCCCAAGTCAAATTATATTGCTGAAGTAAAATTAAAATAAAAGGACTTCAAATCTTTCCTAATTTCTCTTTCTGGCCTGGGTAGAGTTACGTTTTCTTTAGCATCTGTGGCCAGATTTTTTTAATATAAATATATGGGTTTCTTTCAGTTGTATCTGTTACATTTTTTACACCCTTGCCTTTTTGAAAAAGTGTCCAACACGTCAATAGAACAAAAAAATTATCCAAGCACCAATTTCACATCCATTCAGTTTGGAAAACGGGTTAATTCCCATTTCCTAGACCACTGATCTCAAACAGAAGTGTGTATCCAGGACTGTGCACTTAGTGTTGCTGAAGTCTCAACAGTATTTAAGAGAAGGAGGTTAGATGGAGACTTTTTCTTAGTTCAAACTTGCTGTGACTCCTGCCTATGATTTCAGTTCTCTCAAATCCATCAACAGTGAATCTGAAAGCCTGAGATCTCTGCCAGCAAGAGTCCATTTTGTCACTATCCCATGATCAGAACTGCAGAGGGAAACCTGTCTATGCACTCTATTATTTTCGTAGCTCAGAAATTACGATGGTGGTGACTTTGGCCCACAGGTCTCGTTTCAGGTGCGTTTATTTTCCTTCTGCATATTTAAACTCCTTTAATTTCTATTTCTCCCTTGAGTCATGTGCCTCAGGCACCCTAAAGCTTAATAGGTATGGAATCTACCTAATGTTACCGTGTTTCAATATTTTGTAAGCAGGCATTTTCCACCCTGAACCTGTTCATTTTTTTCAGTATTAACTGCCTAAACCCAGAAACCTGCCACTAGAAAAAAATTTTTCTTAGTACCTGAGAATCACCCTTAATAGATTTCTGAACTGAAGGTTCTTTTGATTATTCTGAAATCTGGACCCTTTAGGGGCCTGCTTTTTAAGATTTTGTGCCCAGTTTTTAAATGTTTCAACTCTTGAGTAACATTATTTTCTCCCATCTATTTTTCTGTAGCTGTAGGATATTTGTCTCTAGTTTCATTTCTCTCTACCATTCCAGTATATCCCTTCAGTGAAGCTCAGTTGAATTTTTAAGTTTAAATTGCTTTGTAAGTTGTTTCCTTTTCTTCTACAGCACTGTGTGTCTAATTGAGTTTTTCCCTTCAGATTATCCTTTGTATTTCTGCTTTATTCATTCAGATTTTTCTGTAGATGCTGATAGTGATATATTCTAGAACTGCCAGAACATCTATTTGTCAAATATTCCATAATGTCAGATTTATACTCTTTGAGTTGGATAATCCCTTCCAGGAGAGATTCTCCAATTAGACCAGCATCTAACACAGCTTGCATCTGCTTTTGTCCTGCCTGGCTCCACTTTTATATGCCCCATCTTTGCTATGACATCCTGTTAGGTTCCAACCTGAGCTGGGGTTGGGTGGTGGGTACTTGAAAGAACACTTGGGGAACCGTAGGCAGGTGGGACATGGCTTTATTATGCACTGCCACTCTCACAGTGTCAGGGAGACATTTATGTACGTCACAGACAGTAGTGGCTCAGAGTCAGGTGACGAGCCCACACACAACATAGTTACATACCTGTGGTTATATAATGCACAAAATTGTGTGCTTGCGCTCCAATCCAGCTGTGCCATGCTGCACCAGACATTTACCTCGGCCTACTCTTCACTGTCACGCAGCCATTTTCCTTACACTCCACTTGCTGAGCTGAGGGGGTCCTCTTGGTGGGGAAATGTGCCCATAGGTCAACACCCAGGACCCATAGACCACAGCAACAACACAGGGAGCAGCCACCTACAACTAATATTTCTGCTATACTGCCTATGAGTATCAGGGCCTGACATAGGCCAGAGCCCAGGGACACCTACCATCTCTGTAGGAGGTCATCAGTAAGTCTCTCAACTGCTTTAATTGCCTGTGACATCCCTTTCAAGGCTGCTGTTATGTTTTGTTGATTGTCTGGAATAAAGGTACAACATTGTGTCCGTACAAGGGCACTTTGAGCAGCTGTTACTATATACCTAAGGCCATCTGGTTTTGCAACACCACCTTTCTGGTTTTATCAACCTCATTGGTGAACAGGAGAAAGCTGATTCAGGTATAATTCAGGGCTTGAGCTGTGTGCTCTGCAAGGGCTGTAACCTGCATTTCTACAGTGATAATACCTGCTCCAGGGATGGTCAAATCTAAGGGGTACAGGCACCAAGGGGAGGAATGCAGCACCTCCCAGTTGTGCAGGCATCTAGGCAAACCTGGGTTTTTTGTTCTCCTACCTTTAGGGGCATTGGGGCAGTCAACAATGGATTACTGTTGGGCCCCATACCTGTTTGGAGGAGGTCGTCCTTGGTGTGTATCTATAACTGAATGGAGGCAGTGGCCTGGTGCAGGAGTGCCTTCCCTGTGGCTGGGCCACTTTTTTTGTGGCCACTCATTCAAGGTCTGGAGCAGCAGGTCTAGCCTTGAACTCCAGCCCCGCAAAGATGGGCGAGTAACATACAAGTGTAACCCACTTTTCAAGATACCATTATATTGTTCAATCATGCCAGCAGCCTGTGGGTTTTATGGAACATGAAACCCCTATTTTATGTCCATCTGTCCTGCCCACTGTTTTATCTGCTGTCCAGCGAAATGTGTTTCTCTACCATTTTCAACAGCTAAGGGGCAACTATAGAGAGCACACAAGTGTTGCAGGGCCTGAATAGTATGTTGTTGGTTGTTCACCTAAACAACAGGCTAGTGGCCATTTCTACAGACATCAGCACATGTGTGTGTCCCTACGATTTTAACCGCGGCCCAGTGTAATTTATCTGCCATCTGGTCAAGAGCATCTGCCCTGTTGTCACTTGTTATGTGACACTGGGCAGCTGCCTCCATCTGGGATATGCCTGTGTGCACTCTGGGCACTTACCACAGGCCTTCCAAATATCCTGCGTGGGCGAGGACAGACCACAGCCCTTATTGATCTGTTGCATCAGTTTATCCCCTGTGTGACCCAATTTCCAGTGTAGCCATAGGGCCACATTCACTCCAACCACTGGTCTCGGGCTAAGGCATCTACCTTGTCACTGCTAGGGGTAGCCAAAGGTACATGACCAGTCACATAATAAAGAGTTTTACCCTTTTGGTGGCCCATTTCCCATGTGTCTTGCCACATGCCTTGGCCCCAAGTGGGTCGGTGGCTAACCAATGAATTCTGTGACTTCCAGGTAGTTAACCACACTGTTAGGTCTTGATAAATTGCCCAGCTATCAGTGCAGATGACCAGATTTGTCTCCTTGGTGATCACCATCTACAATACCTTGAGTTCCACACGTTGACTACTTCGTCCACACACAGTGTCAAACCATGTGGTGTCAGTACTAGGCTGGACTGTGATTGGAGTCCAGGCAGCAGTGGCACTCTGGCTGGACCTATCTGTATACCATGCCCTGTCAGAAATGGGGAGGCACCTTTCCTTAAATGGTGATGGCTCAGGGTCCAGGGGTGACTCAGGCCAATCCATGACCTTTCTTGCATTAGTACTACAGGTCCCAAGACTTCGTGTAATTCTACTGATAAGGGGCTTGTACTCATATTACTCTGCTAATCTAAGTAGGCACCCCACTTTGCTAAAGTGGATGTCTGTGCCATCCCAGTCTATTACTCATGAATGTATGCACCCCACTATTGGGTCTGCATGATAACTGTAGCCTGTTCTGTCAAACTCTCACAAGCCAGAAGGTAGCATATGTAGCTGCTAATTGCTTCTCTATCAATGAATACCAGAGCTTGGCTCCCTTCCAAATTTGGGAGCAAGAGCCTACTAGTGTTCTAAAGTGCTCCATGTACTGCCATAGGCTCCAGCTAAAGCCATGTTTTCCCATGCATATCGATTTCAAATGGGTGTCCCTGGTCAACCACTTGTAGGGCCTGTGCTTGCTAAATAGCCCACCTGGCTGCCAAAAAGCCTGTCTCAGTCTCATCATCCCAATCCCAGGTAAGCCCCCTTTTTGTCAACCGGTAGAACAGTTTTATCATTTGAGCTAAATGATGCACGAATCCTCATCAATACTCTAGGAGACCCACAAAGGTCTGCAGTGGCCTCACCTTGGTAGGCCAGGGATGTACCTGAATTTTGTCTATGATGGCCTCTGGTATGGCTTTCATCTTATCTGGCCAGATAACACCCAAGAATTTGGCAAACAATCCAGGCCCTTGGACCTTGGATTCGTTGATGGCCCAACCACATGCTGCCAAAGGTTGTGCAAGAGGGGTGCCATCACTTCTAAATCTGCAACAGAATCAGAGTTTAATGTAATATCATCAGTACAATAAAATAGGCAGATTCCCTTTGGGCATTTCTAGGCATCTAAATGTATGGCAACGAGACCATGACATATGGTGCAGCTATGCAAGCAGCCCTGTGGCAACACTGTGAAAGTTCACTGTCGCCCTTCCCATGTGAAGCAAACTGTTCCCAGCTCTCTAGAGCAATGCCAATGGAAAAGAACGCATTAGCCAAGTCCACTACATAGTGGTACTGTCCCAATTCCATCATCAAGCAGTTCATCAAATCTGTGATAGATGGTACAGCTGCATGTAAAGGGGATGTTACTTTATGTAGTTCTTGATAGTCCACTGTCATCCATCAACTCCCACCAGGCTTTCTTACTGGCCATACCAGAGAACTGTAGGAGCTGTGGGTGCCATGCACTAGCTATGCCTCCTCTAACTTCTAAATAGTCTCAGTTATCTCCGTATGCCCCCCTGGTAAGTGGTATTGACAAGTCGAAGTAACCCATTGGGGTTGTGGCAGAACCTGGGCCGGTGATGTGTATGTCCCTGTAGTACCAGCTTTACTCCAAGTACTTGGAGTCTGAATTCTCCAGCCATGGTGTGTAAGTCCAGATTGTGTAAGTCTAGACTGTGCAAAGTGTCCACCCCCAGAATGTATCAGGTATGAGAGACATATATAGTGTATAAGCAGGGAGCCAAGCAGCTGATGACCAGGTGCAGAGATACAGGTTTGACTTTTCACTGACTGGCCTCCATAGTTGTCTATGTATGCAGCCTTGCCTAGAAACTTATCTGGGTTCTCATAGATGAGGCTACAATTCATGTTGGTATCTACCAGCTCCAGTGCCCACTGTACATCGTGGGGGACCAGTGGATCGCCAATTTCACATGTGGCCTCTGGTCATCCAGTGTCCCCCCAGGCCCAAGCAGGGCATCTTGGCCAGTTCCCTAGTCAAACAAAAAAGGCTCTATTCCCCTGCCTGTCTGCAAGCAATTTTTGAGCTGGAGCATCTGGGCAGAACTGGGTGGAGCCGCATTGTCCCGCCCCCTCTTGAGCATTTTCCAGAATTACTGCTCCAGGGACAACTGCCTCCACAAAGTTAATAGCACTTCCTTGGGTGCTTAATGGGTTATCGTGAAAGGGGAACCTATCAGTTTTCTCTAGGACAACCCCAGCCAACATCAGATCAATCCAAGTCTGCAGGCAGGTCACCTCCTAGGCCCCCTTTTTGTTCTCTGGGTTGGCTCCCTGTGGGAGGGATACCTTTCCCTTTATGGCACAGACTCCCTGCTTCTGCTGCTGGCTTTTTGCTTTCCTGAGGGCTGCCATGGCAGTAGTCACCTCATGTATGTGGCGCCCCATGTATGGAGCAAGGACAGTGGCCAGAGAGCTGAGAGCACTTGGGGGTACAGAGCCCAACACAAGATCCCTCATGTGGGAGGTAAAGGTTTCATAGCCTGCTGCATACGCATCTCCTGAATTACCTGCACCAGCTCTGCATATGATTGCCATTTACTCATAGTTTCTGGTATTTGTGCGGCATCCTTCCACACTGTCCGTATGGCTGCCATCAGCCATTCAATCAGGGTGTGGGCACCTTGCCCTTGTGCCAACCACCTGCTTACCTGCCACCGCGGATGGAGGCAGGAGCGAGTTTTGATAGAAGCCAACTTTTCCATCTTGGCTGCAGGACAGGAAATACTGTCAGCGCCTTCCTCCCAGAGGCAGAGCATCCAGGCAGGCAGCGGCTTCCCCAACGCTGCTGACACTGTTTGCCTAAATCCCGCGACTTAGTGGGGATGTAGGCACTATAGGAAGTGTGCTCCATCGTGGTAGGGGGTCCCTAAGTGGCTGTTCATGCTCTATTTTCTGGTGGACCAAGGGGTGAGCTCGCAGTGGGGGTTTTTCTTTCTCCTTGGTGTCAGATCAAGCGGAAGTCTCTGTCCGGGAAGGCGGGCTCGAGCCCACACTTCATCAGTCCCCAATTATCCTTTCGAGCTGTGTATCCAGGCCTCCAGGTGCTCTGCTTGTGCCTGTGCTGCAGAGACGGGGCATGCACTTCCCGCAGTGCAGTCAGAAACGGCCATCTGCCGGCAAGGGCACGCTCCTTGCTCCTTCTCGGTGCTGTGAGCTTCCGGGTGCTTCAGCGCTTCCTCCATGCTTAGGAGAGACCCTCCCACCACCACCAGAGTCTCCACTGGGGCCCATTCCAGCAGCACAGCTGCCCCCGGGTACCATAACGCATGCTGGGACCGCACGGCAGATCCGGGATCATCGGGGCCGAGGACTCACACCTCAGTATCCTGCCAACTACACCAACCGGTAGGTTCCAACCTGAGCTGGGGTTTGAGGGGAGTTGGTGGACAGGGGTAGCTGAGAGAACACTCGGGGGTCCGTAGGCAGGTGAGACATGGCTTTATCATGCATCGCCACTCTCACAGGCACCTCACAGACAGTGGTGGCTCAGAGTCAGATGATGAGCCCACCCATAACACGGTCGCAGAGCTGTGATTATGTAACGCACTGACTGTGCGCCTTCGCTCCAATCCCATTGTATCGTGCTGCACCAGACGTTTGCCTCGGCCGACGCTGAATCGCCACCGGGCCATTTTCCTCACACATCCTCAGAGTCAAATTGCACCCATATTTATGGCAGGTGCTTTTGATGCACTGTGTCATTCTGAAACCCAGTTCTTCAATTGAGTTTCATTATAATGATCTTTTGTCCTCTTAAATCTAGGCAGATTTTAATTTTCTTTAACAATTTGGTATTGTCCTAACCTTAGCAGTTGAGTAGTTTGAGTTCTAAAACTGTATTTTCAGCTTAAGAAGCTACCTTTTAGTTCTCAGGATCTGTTATCGTTGAGGGTAACATTTCTATTTTCTGAGATTGTACCTCTCTCTCTTTCTGATATCACTGGCCTCCAGGAGTTTTTAGAAATCTCTCTCTTTTTGTTTTCTAACGCCTTTTTCTTTCTTTCTTTCTTTCTTTCTTTCTTTCTTTTTTTTAGCAGCAGACAGTTCTGGCTGTGTTCTGTCCATTCTCACTTTCAGAATCTCATTTTCTCCATTGTTGCTGTCTATACTGTCTTCTGCATTTCAGTTTTCTCTTGTGAAATGTTTCTCTTTCTCCAGCTTGATCTCTGCCTTTAGTTTTAATTTTTCCACTTGGAAAACGAGTTTGAAAAACAAATTTGAGTCAGATTTTAGAGGTCCCTGAATGTAAAAGGGCCTTGTAGCTTACTCTAACATGGTTGCACATTAGAATTCCCTGGGGAGCTTTAAAAAAAAAAAAAAAAAAAAAAAAGCCAATGCCCAAGGCTCACGTCCAGAGACTCTAAGTTGATATGGATAAAACCTGGGTATTGGGGTTTTAAAATGTCTCTCCAGGTGTTTCTAATTGTGAAGCACTGTGATGGTCCTGAAATTTTACACTATTTGTTAGCTAAAATGTTAGTTTGCCACAGTTTCAAGAGTGCTGGTATAAAATATGAAACTCCTGACTCAGAGATTAAAAACGGTTTATTACAGAAATAAAAATACTCAGAGTACTAACAATTTTTTTGTGCTGGTTCCTTGAGCCCTAATTCCTACAGGGTGATATAAAGAGGGCCAGGGCCAGATGACACATACTAGGTATAATTGCAGGAGAGTATCCCTGAGTTTACAGGGACCTGAATAATTTATACTGGAAAGTAATATGCCTACCACTTTTTTTTTTTTTGAGTTAGAGAAACTATCTCTATCTTTCAAAGCCTTAAGCAATCCTGCCATTTTCTTTGAAAGGAGACACTATATCTTCTATATAAGCATCACTGAAAAAAAAATCTGAGAAAGAGGGCAGTCTTTTGTTTCACAAATGAGCAAAATGAGGCAGACCTGTGGGAAATTGATTCCTCATAGAATTGAGACTGCCACTGTTGAAAGAGGGAATACTGAAATTGTTTTAAGCAGGTGAATAAAAGAAACACTTTAAATAATATGGTTTTTACCAGGAAAGCAAGCAAGCAGAATAACAGCTTTGAAGCTATTATGTGATTCTGGCAAAAGTTGAAAAAGGCTCTGGCCAGGTGGTGGTAGAAGACAGGGCTTGAGATAAGGGGAAATTACAAAGAAAAATTGAAGAGCACAGGTTAATAATTAGATGTGAGTAGAGGAAGATACTCATGATGAAATACAGTTGTCGTTTTTTTGTTTTGTTTTGTTTTGTTTTTTTTTTGGTGGGAAGATCTGTATTGATATTTTTGATTTCTTTAATAGATATATAGCTATTCAGGTTGTCTATTTCTTTTGGAGTGAGTCTTTGTAGTTTATATCATTTAGGGAATTTATCCATTTTATCTATACTGTTGAAATTACAGACATAAAGTGCTGTGTAATATTGCCTTGTTATCCACTTAATATCTTTAGAATCTGTAGGAATGTCACTTCTGCCACTCCTGATGATGATATTTGCCTCTTCTCTCTTTTTCCTCATTAGTCTACCTTGATGTTTATTAATGTTATTAATCTTCTTTTTAAAAAATCCCAGCTTTGTTTTCATTAGCTTTTCTCAATTAGTCTTCTACTTTCTATTTTATTCACTATCTGTATTATTTCCCTTCTTCTGCTTACCTGGTATTTTATTTTCTCTTCTTTTTCTAGTTTCTTAAGGTGGAAACGAAAGTCAATAATTTGAGAACGTTTTCCCCTAATATGACTGTTTAGGCTATAAATTTCCCTTTAAATATTGCGTTAAATACATTCCACAAATTGGAGTAGGCTGTATTTTTATTTTCATTTAGTAAAAAATATTTTAAAGTTTTCTTTACGGTATCTTTTGGTCCATAGGGTGTTTAGAAATGTAGTATTTAGTAGAGACAGGGTTTCACCATGTTGATCAGACTGGTCTCAAACTCCTGACCTCAAGTGATCCACCTGCCTTGGCCTCCCACAGTGCTGGAATTACAGGCAAGAGCCACCATGCCCAGCCCAGAAACTCTTTAAGAGGCTCTTGCCTGTAATTCCAGCACTTTGGGAGGCCAAGGCAGGTGGATCACTTGAGGTCAGGAGTTTGAGACCAGTCTGATCAACATGGTGAAACCCTGTCTCTACTAAATACAAAAATTAACCTGGCATGGTGGTGGACACCTTAATCCCAGCTACTTGGGAGGCTGAGGCAGGAGGATTGCTTGAACCCAGAGGTGGAGGTTGCAGTGAGCTATTATGCCATTGCACTCCAGCCTATGTGACAGAGCAAGACTCCCTCTCAAAAAAAGAAAAGTTTCTGGACATTTCCTGTAACTGATTTCCAATTTTATTCTATTGTGGTTATAGAGAGCATATTTTGCATGTTTGAAATCTTAAAGATCTATTGAGACTTATTTACCCAGATATGTTCTGTTGTAATAAATGCTATGTGTTCAGATGAAATGAATAGAATTCTGCCATTATGTCTGAGTATTCTGGACATGTGTATTAGTTCAAACTGAAAGTGTTGTTCAGATCTTTTATATTCTTATTGATTTTTCTGTGTACTTAGTATCAAGAAACTGAAGCTGCAATCTTTGACTGTAATTGGATTTGTCTGTTTCTTCTTGCAGTTCCTTCTTATTTTGCTATGTGTATTTTTATGTATTAATACGTTAAGTGCATAAAAACTTACAATTGTTATATTCTCTTAATGAATTGATTCGTTTAGCACTATGAAATAAATCTTTTAGTTTCTGGTAATATTTCTTTGCTGTGACGTCTGCTTTGTCTGGTATTAACTTTAGCTTTCTTTTGATGTTTCAGCATGATATATTTTTCTTCCATTCTTTTACTTTTAACCTATTTCTTTCCTCATGGAACTTAAACCAGGTTTCCTTTTGACAACTCATATTTAGACCTTCCTTCTTAACTTAATTTGCAATTTCTGCCTTTAATTGGAGTGTTTATTTTCATTTAATGTGATTCTTTTTTTTCTTTTTCTTCCCCCACCCAGGCTGGAGTGAAGTGGCACGATCTCTGTTCACCCCAACCTCCACTCCCGGGGTTTAAGTAATTCTTCTGTCTCAGCCTCCTGAGTAGCTGGGATTATAGACACCCACCACCATAGCCAGCTAATTTTCGTATTATTAGTAGAGACAGGGTTTTATCACCTTGGCCAGGCTGAGGTCCAACTCCTGACCTCAGATGATCCACCTTCCTTCATTTCCCAATATGCTAGGATTACAGGCATAATGTGATTCTTGAGATAACTGGTTTAAATATTTCTTTTGCTATGTTTTTATCTTACCTATTCTTTGATTTTTAAATCTTCTGATTTCTTAGGATTAATTGAGAATTTTCATTATTCCTTTTTTTGATAACTGTTTTAATGTTCTTGTGTACTAATTCTAACATCCATGTCCTTTCCAGGTATATTTTAATTGATTTCTCCTTCATTATTGATTGTATTTTACTGTGTCTTTGCATGTAGGATAATTTTTGGTTGGTTACCAGCATAAGCCAAGTAGCAAATGTAAGAAATCATATTTGCTTATTCTGCTTGCCTTGTGTTTTACATTCCATTGCCTGCAGAATTTTGCAAAGTCCCTGATTTCAGTGACTAAACTAATGCCTGAAGACAATAAGCAGGTTAGAGCATAGGTTCCTCCATCTCTTGCTTGAATCGCTGTATTTTTGAATTTCGATTATCCTAGCCCTTGTTTCGTCCGGTATATAACCAGATCTGTAATCTGTAACCAGATGTACTCTTGCACCTGAACTTTGATGATTTTGTTCTAAAGTAACTTCTGAGCGTGTTTAATATAACTTTGGAGCACATGCAGACACTCTACCATTTGATATTTAAGTTGTGGGCTGAAACACTGCTTCAGAGCAGTTAAACAGAAACTCTTTGAAAGAGTCTCCAGGTTCCAAACCTTGGTAAGGCTCTGAGCAAAACTGATTTTAATCCTTTAAAAGCCTGAGTTTTTCTTTAGTCGACATGATACATTGTGAATTTTTTTTTCTTGTAGGGTTTTGGATATTTTGTATTCTTTTTGTTTGTTTGTTTGTTTTAGAAACAGGGTCATGCTCTGTCACCCAGGCTAGAGTGCGATGGCACGGTGATAGCTCACTGTAGCCTTGACTCCTGGGTTCAAGTGATCCTCCTGCCTCAGTCTCCCAAGTAGCTAGGACTACAGGCACACACCAGCGTGCCTAGCTAATTTTTAGTTTTTTTTGAGAGATGGGGGTCTTACTATGTTGACTAGGCTGATCTCAAACCCCCAGCCTCAAGTGATCTGCTCTCTTCGGCCTCCCAAAGTGTTGGGATTACAGGCATGAGCCAACCTGCCTCGCCCATTCTTACATTCTTATAAATATTATTCTTGAGATTTTTTTTTTTTCTGGGCCACAATTAAAGTTACTTGGAAACACTTTGATACTTTCACATCTTGCTTTTAAGATGTGTTAGACAGAATCAGAGTAGCCTTATTTCTAGATATAACTTTGTCCTACTACTGAGTCTAACTCAGTAGTATTCTACTCAGTGCCCCCGGAATTATGAGATCCCTCACTCTGGCTGGGGCAGTTAGCAACTGTTCCAGGCTGTTTGTAAACTCCAACACTGTTTCCTCTAATCCTTTCTAATGGTGCTTTCTGCAGCCACATTTTTCTCACTGTCATGTGCTAAATGGTACTCAGTTGAAGACAGAAAGGGAAATCTGCAGATTTCTGGAGCTCTCTATGTGCAACTCCCTCCTTTCCAGTACTCTGCTTTGCAAACTCTAGCCACCTTGGCCTCCCTGCTAGTTATATCTCCTATAACTTGAGGTATTTTCTTTTTACTCTTTGTGTTAGTCAAGGTTCTCCAGAGGAACAGAACCAATTGGATTTATTTATTTCATTGTTATAAGAATTGGCTCACCTGATTACGGAGGCTGGGAAGTCCCACTTACTGTTGTCTACAAGCTGGAGAACAAGGAAAGCCAGTAGTGTAATTCAGTTAAAATCTAAAGTCTGAGTTTGAAGGCCTGGGAACAAGGGGAGCCAATGGTGCTAAGTCCTGGTCTGAGTCCAAAGGTCCAGAAACACGGAACATCAATGTTGAAGGGCAGAAGCAGATAAATGTCCCTAGTCCAGTCAAGTTGACGAATAAAATGTACCATCACACTCTCTTAATTATCCTTTGGCAGAGACGGGAATGGTTTATGAAGAGAGAATCTTAATTGTGTTACAGTTCAATTTATGATTGTTTCTTCATCATTACTACTTTTTGCATCATGATTAAAAAGTCCTCACTCATCTCAAGGTCATGAAGATATTCTATGTTTTCTAACATATTTTGTATTAATAGCATAGTTACTTCAATGTGTTACTCACAAACCTATAAACTTCTTGAGGGAGACACTGTGCTATACTTAAAACTCCAGCAGTTAGAGCACTGTGTGGCACACAGTAATCATTTAAAAACTGAGTGATCAAATGTCCTAATTTTTGCTGTTTTATATCGTGACCTTGAGTACATCATCTAACTTTATCTTAACTTCTGCATCATTAAAATTTAAAGCCTTCCTTTTTTAAGTTCTAAAAATCTATAAAAAGGATTTTCACTAAATACTTTTAGTGCCCTGTAACCACATTTTAATTACAACTACATTAGTCAGATGGGGATGGGATATACAAATAACTGGCCAATGGTTTTAAATAATTGATAATATAGATTTGTTTATCATTTGTTCACCAAGGAGATGATACTACTTTCCTTTTCCCTTTCCTTTTTATTTTTGCCTCCCCTTCCCTTCCCATCTCTTCCATTCTATTAATCTTTTCACATCTCTGAAGAATTAGCATTGCCCAGGGAAACATGCCTTTGACGTTGGCATTGGTCAAAACTTCAATAATTATTAAACTTCCACTACATGCCCAACACTATTTTAGGACTAGTAATGAATTAGACTAAATTCTCTGCTAATGTTGATAAAATTCAAGTGAAAAGCAAAAAAAAAAAAAAAAAAAAAAAAATGACTTAAAGAAATAATGATTGCCGAGTTCCTGATATTTAATATCACAAGTACCAAGTTCTTGGTACTTGTGAAATGGTGTTTATTCTTATTACCACCAAATTCTTTTTTGTATGTAAGTAAGCAATTTTCATTTTTTTAAGTGAAAATTTCTGAATTCCAGGTAGGTTGGGCAGAAGTCAGATTCCTTGACAAAGTATACAGTTGTATGCTGCTCATTGGTAATGCTTTTGAGATACCCAAGTGATAACTCAAAATTTGAATTGAGAATTGAGGATTAGCCTCTCCACTGACAAGGACACTTATCTGCGGGTGACACTTCTGAATGTGGAAGAAATACCTTTTCAGGTTGGGTGCAGTGGCTTATGCCTGTAATCTCAGAAGTTTGGGAGTCCAAGTCGGGTGGATCACATGAGGTCAACAGTTCAAGACCAGCCTGGATGACGTGGTGAAACCCCATCTCTACTAAAAATGCAAACAATTAGCCAGTGTAGTGGCAGGCACCTGTAATCCCTGCTACTAGGGAGGTAGAGGTGTGAAAATCACTTGAACCTGGGAGGCAGAGATCTGAGATCATGTAGTGAGCTGAGATCATGTTATTGCACTCCAGCCTGGGCAGGCAGCAGAATGAGACTTGATCGCCCCCCTTCTAACCTCCCCACCTCACAAAAAACCCTTTCCCTTACTTTACTACACTGCACATATGGTCTTTTTGCTTTACTTGTCACATGGGTGGCTTTGACAATGTTTCTGTTGTTCTTAGATAATTTACTTAGTAGAGTAACGAGAAAGAAGGTGCACATTCATTTCACTTTTAAGCTATAGAACTTTCTACACTGTTTTTGTGGTATGTTTTAAACCAAAGGCTGTCATGAACATGAAAAGAAAGCACAAGAAAAATTCCACCCATAGCAGATTTTTCTTTATTAGTGTAGATTAATTATATTTCATAATAGCAATATGAAAGTCAAGCAAAATGATTTGCAGTTGATTTATGCAGTTCTTGTGAATTACCTTGCTTTTGGCCTGACAATAGCCACCTGAGGTATGGTCTTTGGTAACTACTCAGGAAAGTGCTGCCTAGCAGGCTGCTATGCTTAAATCATCTAGTTTTGTTATTTCACTCGGCAGTAATGTGACCTTGAAGAAGAACTTAATGCCAAACTCTCCTTTCGGAAGTAAAGTTCAGAGTCTTAAAGGGGTGGAGATCTCACTTTAGGAAGCTTCTGATAATTATGTAGATTACTGCCACCTCAATATGATAAAGTTGCAAACCACCTTTATATTCTCTTACTATAAAGCAAAAAGCAGTACTGAACTGGAAGTGCATTTGAAAGATTTTTTCTAATATTTTTATGTTTTGGACGGAGTTTTTTGGTAAATGAATATATTACTATATATGGAACTAATACACACATATAGCTAACTCTTGGGTTTTTGGTGAGGCCATCAAGAGTCCATAGATTATTTGAGACAGACAGTTCCCTTGATGACAGATCAATTTCAATGAAGCCAAAACATTAACTCTTTTTTATGTGCTAGTTAGTGCCACACAAAAACACACACTCTTCCTTGGCCACAGGCTGCATTGAAGTTTCTGGTTAGCTTTTCCTTATATGCTTATTCAAAATTGAAGGTTGGAGCAAACACATGTATTAATAGAAATCAACTTGAAGTTGCATCTTGTGACAGATCTGTGGGATTTTGTCTGTGAAATTATCTTACCACTAATTAACCCTTTTAACAGTGAAATAAGGGGGGAAATGAGAAAGCAATTAAATATATATTCAGAAATATGGTACATGTAATTGTTTTGGATTTTTTTTCTAAATTACTTAGAAGGGTTTATTAGTTGCGTGTATACCAGTGACATTTTAATTAAAAAAATCATGGTGCTTTCACAGAATAGCCTGTTAAAATAATTATACAAGTATTTTCTCTTTAGATGTCAATAGATGCAACTAAATTAGGTTATATTGTTTTCAAAGTAAATGTGGTAACTCATTGTCTAATTCACATATTTGGTTGATCAACCACAGTTACTAGAGGCAGCACAATATTGCTGGGAGAGAATGGGTTTTGGAATAGAAAAATTTTGATTTGAATTCTCATTCTTCTATTTGCCTATTCCTTGAACTATAATAGTCTTTCTGGTACCAGAAGGTCAATAATATCTACTTTCTAAAGGTGCAGTAAAGATTGTATTTAATGCCCTTAGCATCAAAGCAGGAACATAGTTGTTGTTCAGTGAATTACTTTTCCTCCTAGGATTTTAAAGAGGTGTAACAAGGGAGATTTACCTATACCTAGGATGAACATCTGACCTTCCAAACCCTCTATAACAATATATTAATAAAAAGTAAAAATAAGAACAGTTTGACTTCTCAGGTACCTGGAAGGGATGCCTTTTTCTTAAAACCTTTTGTCTGTGTGTCTTTAAATAAAGTATATAAGGATATAAGTAAGATTTCTTATAAAATATCTTTAGAAAATTTTTACAATAAACTCAGTCAGAAGGCTCATTAGTTACTTTGTTTTTTTGCTTTGAAGAGAGTGGCTATAGACTTCTGAGTCTGAGTTCAGGAAAAGAAGATATTTCACATTTATGCCCAATACTAGTAATTGCTATGTCTGTGTTGCATATTTTCTGCATCACTCTTAGTGATGTATACTTCCTATACCTAGGTGCAGTAAAGATTGTATTTAAGGCCCTTAGCATCAAAGCAGGAACATAGTCGTTGTTCAGTTACATTACTTTTCCTCCTAGGATTTTAAAGAGGTGTAACAAGGGAGATTTACCTATACCTAGGATTTCTGTCATTACCATGAGTATTGGAGAGATTATAACTGTAAGAAAAAAGATCATCATGGCGGGGCATGATAGTTCATGCCTGTAATCCCAGCACTTTGGGAGGCCAATGTGGGTGGAACATAAAGTCAGGAGTTTGAGACCCGCCTGGCCAATCTGGTGAAACTCTGTCTCTACTAAAAATACAAAAATTAGCCAGGCATGGTGGCAGGTGCCAGTAAGCACAGCTACTCAGGAGGCTGAGGCAGGAAAATTGCTTGAACCTGGGATATGGAGGTTGCAGTGAGCAGAGACATTGCACTCCATTATGGACAACAGAGTGAGACTCCATTGGGGAAAAAAAAAAAGAAAAAGAAAAGAAAAAAGATCATCATGCTACTGTAACTTAGTGATGCAGAAAATATGCAACACAGACATAGTAATTACTAGTATTGGGCATAAATGTGAAATATC
The DNA here is from genome assembly GCF_048565385.1 of Saimiri boliviensis. Lineage (NCBI taxonomy): Eukaryota > Metazoa > Chordata > Mammalia > Primates > Cebidae > Saimiri > Saimiri boliviensis. Next base: position 47,196,845 of record NC_133452.1, read on the forward strand.
TTCTTTTCCTGAACTCAGACTCAGAAGTCTATAGCCACTCTCTTCAAAGCAAAAAACAAAGTAACTAATGAGCCTTCTGATTGAGTTCATTTTAAAAATTTTCTAAAGATATTTTATAAGAAATCTTACTTATATCCTTATATATTTTATTTAAAGACACGCAGACAAAAGGTTTTAAGGAAAAGGCGTCCCTTCTATGTACCTGAGAAGTCAAACTGTTCTTATTTTTTCTTTTTATTAATATATTGTTATAGAGGGTTTGGAAGGTCAGATGTTCATATTTTTATTCTTCTCATTTCATTATTTATGCCTATTCTTTTCTTCTAGGACTTGTTTTGAAAAAAGGTAGAGAAAAAGAATACATAGACTTGGACTATGAATCCTCATTTTTTGGTGTGTAAAACATTTTTAAAACCATCTCTTGATTTATTTCTATGTCAAGTTTCCAATAAATGCTTTGCAGAAAACCATGTGCCCTTTAGAGCACTTAAATTAGTGTTTTGGTTTTCAGTGAGGAAGAGCAAAATTCATGTGGGTTGTTGCTGGAACAAGATGTACATTTGAGACTCTGGAAATCTACTGTGATTTTTATCCCATTTCCACCCACTGCCTTTTTGTAGCTATGACTGTCATGATTGGAAAATTGTGTTTGTGTTGTTTGTTTAATTTATCTTTTTAAAAAATTATATACTTTAAGTTCTGTGATACATGTGCAGAATGTGCAGGTTTAATACCTAAGTACACATGTGCCATGGAGGTTTGCTGCACCAGTCAACCCTTCATCTACATTAGGTATTTGTCCTAATGCTATTCCTCCCGTAGTCCCCCACCCCCTGACAGGGCCCGTGTGTGATGTTCCCCTTCTTGTGTCCATGTGTTCTTGTTATTCAACTCCTACTTATGAGCGAGAACATGTGGTGTTTGGTTTTCTGTTCCTGTGTTAGTTTGCTGAGAATGATGGTTTCCAGCTTCATCCATGTCCCTGGAAAGGACATGAACTCATCCTTTTTTGTGGCTGCGTAGTAATTCCATAGTAAATATGTGTCACATTTTCTTTATGCAGTCTAGCATTGATGGGCATTTGGGTTGGTTCCAAGTCTTTGCTATTGTGAGCAGTGTCACAGTAAACATATGTGTGCGTGTGCCTTTATAGCAGAATGATTTATAATTTTTTGGGTGTATACCCAGTAACAGGATTGTTAGGTCAAATAGTATTTCTAGTTCTAGATCCTTAAGGAATCACCACACGGTTTTCCACAATGGTTGAACTAATTTACACTCCCATCAACAGTGTAAAATTGTTCCTCTTTCTCCACATCCTCTCCAGCATCTGTTGTCTCCAGTTTTTTAGTGATTGCCATTCTAACTGGCATGAGATAGTATCTCACTGTGGTTTTGATTTGCATTTCTCTAATGACCAGTGAGGATGAGCTTTTTTTCATATGTTTGTTGGCTACATAAATGTCTTCTTTTGAAAAGTGTCTGTTCATATCCTTCACCTGCTTTTGGATGGGGTTTGTTTTTTTTCTTCTAAATTTATTTAAGTTTTTTTTTATAGATTCTGGATATTAGTCCTTTCTCAGATGGATAGATTGCAAAAATTGTCTCCCATTCTGTAGGTTCCCTGTTCACTCTGATGATAGTTTCTTTTGCTGTACAGAAGCTCTTTAGTTTAATTAGATCCCATTTGTCAGTTTTGGCTTTTGTTGCCATTGCTTTTGGTGTTTTAGTCATAAGCCTTTGCCCATACTTATGTTCTGAATGGTATTGCCTAGATTTTCTTCTAAGGTTGTTATGGTTTTAGGTTTTACATTTAAATCTTTAATCCATCTTCAGTTAATTTTTGTATAAGGTGTAAGGAAATGGTCCAGTTTCAGTTTTCTGCATTTGGTAACCAGTTTTTTCACAGCATTTATTAAATAAGGAATCCTTTCCCCATTGCTTGTTTTTGTCAGGTTTGTCAAAGATCAGATGGTTGTAGATGTGTGATGTTATTTCAGAGGCCTCTGTTTTCTTCCATTGGTCTATATCTGTTTTGGTATCAGTACCATGCTGTTTTGGTTACTGTGGCCTTGCAGTATACTTTGAAGTCAGGTAGAGTGATGCCTTTAGGTTTGTCTAGAAGAAATTGATACATTCCTGGGCACATACACCCTCCCAAGACTAAACCAGGAAGAAGTTGAATCCCTGAATAGACCAGTAACAAGTTCTAAAATTGAGGCAGTAATTGATAGCCTACCAACCAAAAAAAGCTCAGGACCAGACAGATTCACAGCTGAATGCTACCAGAGGTACAAAGAGGAGCTGCTATCATTCCTTCTGAAACTATTCTAAACAATAGAAAAAGAGGGGCTTCTCCCTAACCCATTTTATGAGGCCAGCATCATTCTTATACCAAAACCTGGCAGAGACACATCGAAAAAAAAAAAATTTCAGGCCAATATCCCTGATAAACATCAATGCAAAAATCCTCAATAAAATACTTGCAAACTGAATGCAGCAGCACATCAAAAAGCTTATCCACCACCATCAAATTGGCTTCATTCCTGGAATGCAAGACTGGTTGAACATACACAAATCAATAAACATAATCTATCACACAACCAGAACCACTGACAAAAAAACACATTATTATCTCAATATATGCAGAAAAGGCCTTCGATAAAATTTAACACCCCTTCATGGTAATAACTCTCAGTCAACTAGGTATTGATGGAACTTATCTCAAGCTAATAAGAGTTATTTATGACAAACCCACTGCCAATATGATACTGCATGGGCAAAAGCTGGAAGCATTCCCTTTGAAAACTAGCACAAAACGAGGACACCCTCTCTCACCACTCCTATTCGACATAGTGTTGGAAGTTCTGGCCAGGGCAATCAGGCAAGGGACAGCAATAAAGGATATTCAAATAGGAAGAGAGGAAGTCAAATTGTCTCTGCAGATAACATGATTGTATATTTAGAAAACCTCATCATCTCAGCCTCAAATCTCCTTAAGCTGATTAGCAACTTCAGCAAAGTCTCAGGATACAAAATCAGTGTTGAAAAATCACAGTCATTCCTATACACCAGTTACAGACAAACAGAGAGCCAAATTATGAGTGAGCTCCCTTTCACAATTGCTACAGAGAGAATAAAATACCTAAGAATACAACTTACAAGGGATGTGAAAGACCTCTTCATGGAGAACTACAAACCACTGCTCAAGAAAATAAGAGAGGACACAAACAAATGGAAAAACGGTCCATGCTCATTGATAGAAATAATCAATATTGTGAAAATGGCCATACTGCCCAAAGTAATTTATAGATTCAATGCTATTCCCATCAAGCCACCATTGACTTTCTTCACAGAATGAGAAAAACTACTTTAAATTTCATATGGAACCAAAAAAGAGCCCATATGGCCAAGACAATCGTAAGCAAAAAGAACAAAGCTGGAGGCATCATGTTTAATTTATCTTTAAAAGGAATTGAAATCTGTAGGCAAAATGACTTTTCAGTGTGGTAAAGCATGAATGTTGGCAGTTTAGGATGTGAAATTACTCTTTTGAAATAGTATTGAGTCAATACCGTACAAACTAATTAGTTCTGTGCTCCTGCGAAATCTTAAAATTAGAACTTCTTATAAAACCCCATGAAATTTCTCCTTGATAGTAGTGGATCCCCAGAAACATTACTAAGGTGACAGTATATTTGATCTGTATCTTCATTTTTATTTTGATATCTACTCAGCATTATTTAGATTCCCCATGTCTTTCCAAATTGGTAATATGTTACTTCTCTGTTGCTTGAATTTAATTTGCTTTTAGAGAATTGCTTCAATAGCTATTATATTTCACCCTAGGAGTATCTTAATTTTACAGGTGAAAAGAAATTAGCTGCATCTTGTAAATGAAGCTTAGTAAGAGGATACGAATGATAGGATGATGTATATGCTAATGATTAAAGCACAGTTATTGTTAGATTTGGTCTCAGCATTGGAACCACAGCTTAGGAATACAGCAGTTTTTGTGATAAACAAAACCTTAAACTGGAAGACATAACATTTGGCATCTAGTCTTAAATCTATCACAAATTTGCTTTATGATTTTGATTAGTTAATCTATCTAGGCTCAGTTTCATTAGCTATTAAATTATTGTGTGCTATATACTTCTTTTTTCTTCTTTAATTTTATGATTTCGGTTGACTCCAAAGGTCATCAGATTAGAGTCCAGAAGCACCCCTGGGTACAAAGGATTTAGTTTGAAATGATACTAGAAATTAGGATGAAAAACAACAGTCAGGGCACATTGAATATTAAAGTCAGATATTCTTGCAGGACTCAAGAGGAAACATATATTCAAGGACAAGGTAGACCAGAGAGTTCCAAGTCTGAGAAGTCTGGCCTTCGGGCAATGACGTAAACCTTCGGTGTAGGGCAAGTGAAGAGACAGAGAAATTTAAGGTACTAGCTCCAAGTAATCTTCAGTAGTTGAGGTAACACCCTGCCTCACACAATCCCTTATACAATTTTTGTTCGGGCAGTTACAAATTTCAATTGTGTCTGGCCTTGTAATTGAAAGGAGAAATAGAAAGCAGGAGCACCTAGCAAACATAAATTGAGTCTAGGTATAGAAGAAGCCATGTTATTCCTTATATTATGTAAATCCTAATATGTAAATCAAACCAGCTTTTTCTTTCATTTAGAGTTTTTAATGAAAATTGCTTTCTTCTATGTTGTCGAATTGGGGCAAGCTTGATATCTAAGTTCATATAGTGTGAAACATAAGTTAAATCACTGATTGTCGTGGTGGAAATAACTTAATTCTTAAAAAAGCACTGTCATGTCACATCAATGTTTTGAATCTCCATGAATCTGAAGCTAGGAATATAAGCTAGAAATCTGGCATCATTATAAAAAGTGAGAGTTGATTTTCAGAGTTTTTTCCTCTAAATTTAGAAATATGTAAGAGAGAACAGACAATACAGGTATGATTTTTATAAATGAAAAAGTGAAAGGGAACAATCCAACTCCTGAGCAAAAAGATTAATTGAGGTACCATTGGATATGGTGGGTCCAACTGAAGATCATGCCATCCTCCCTTCCGCTGACGTCCCCTTTCCTTTTCTCTGAAGTCCCTCTTGCCTTTCTTATTTCTTTCAGGCATCCAAATTTAAAACTCAAAACTTATCCTTAACTTCTTCCTCTCTCTGGCATTTTGTAGCCAGGAAGGTACTAAGTCCTGTGTGTTCTCCGTCTAAAATGATCTAGCATTGAACCTCTTCTTTCACGCCAGTTGTCATCCTAAGCAGCTCTCCGCCCACACTCCCTGAGCTGCCACTGCCTTCCTACTTCGTTCTCATCATACTCTAATTCAGTGGTCACTTCTTTAAATTCCTTTATTAATTTTCCAGCTCTTCACTTTATGTCTTGAAAAGTTCTAGTGATAAAATAAACTGCATTTATGAGATTTTGTTAGTTTATATTTTCTAAATCCAAGATCTATGATGTGTAACTGCAATAAAATTCTTGAATGACATGCAATAATCAGCATAACCATGTCACGTGTAAGGCTTTTTAAACAACCTGTCTTATCCTTCCTTTATCAACTAGGCATTTTGCAACTACAGGCTGTACGCCACTGTTCTAATTCATTTGGGTGAAATACCAATTCCATTATTTTAAAGGGTACTATATAGTTTATTTTTCAAACTGGATCACTTTAAACTGTAAAAAGGGGTACTTATAATTATAATTATGGCTGGACAGTGGTGTAAACTGGAACTGTTCTAGGCAAAGTGGGAAGTGGGATAACCCTAGTCATCCACTTCTTACAACCTCAGTGCCTTCTACCACCTAGAAATAGAACAAAAAAAAATTTTTTTAGCTTGGCATTTAGGAAATTCATATTAGGCTCTTTGCCTCTCTTTATTGGGTGGACTCACTGATCACCTTGCCTATTTGCTTAAATGTTTCTGTTCTTGCACATTTGTTTATGGTATCCTGTCTCTTTTCCTTTTACATTGTTTTACATCAGTTTACCTTTTTAACCCCTATACAACTTTTAAAGTAGAGTTTATCCCAGTATTTCTCATAAAGCTCCCCTACTTTAATATACTATTAAGCATTCTTTTCTTTGAAGTCCTAAGTACTGGTTGATCAGTTGACCCCTACAGGGTATCTTTGTAACAGGTTTTTAGGCCTAATTTTCTGATCTCGAGTGGATTTCAGATTACCAAAGGCATAGAGTTTATCTTAGACTTCTGTTTGGGACTTTAGGGTTCCCTTTACTCTTTCTTCCCACTCTCATTGTCTAGACACTGGTTCACTTATGAGGAACTCTGGAAGTGATGTCAAAAGAAGGAAGAGATTCCAAGACCTTAGACTAGAAGAGGAAATATTTGTCTGAAATTAGAAACATGGAGGCTAGAGAGATAAACAAAGCTATAAACCCAGTGGATGCACCAATGGCTAATAGAAGGGGAGTTGGGGCAAAGCATCATCAAAGACAGGCCATGGAGAAGAGAGTAAGTAGCCTGGGAAAGATCATGGGAGAATTTGAGAGGCATGGAAGCAGTCGAGTTCTGAGCATTGTCTACCACTGGAAGCTTTTTGTGCAACATGACCCACAGTCTAGCAGTTTTAACATCATCTGGGAACTTATTAGAAATGCAGATCCCTAGGCCTCACTCTTCATATTAAAAGATCTTTAGGTGATTCTTTTGGGAAGCACTGGCCTAGAGCATCAGCTTATCTTTGTGTACAGATTTTATAGTTGAGCTGGGACCTGGCACGTAAATGGATCTTTCTGAGTTGAATATTCAAATGTGATATTCAGGATATCCAATAATAAATATGAGTTGATTAACCATTGGGTTGAGAATCTACTTTTATTTCCTCATTGGCTTTTTTAGTGCTTGAAATGATAGCGTACATCTTGTATAGACTTTCTACAAAAGTAGGGATAGAGGAGATTTGAGCTCAATATGTGTTAGAATAATATTTTTCAGATAACAAACTGTGACTTAATAAGAGTTGGGTGGAGAATAACTAAAATAATCTAATTATGGAGGTACTTGAGTTTTCAAGTGTCTGTTCATTTTGTTAAGATCTGTAACTTTTTTGACCTTAAATCTATTCTTGCCAGTTTTAAGTGCTTCAAGACAGGAAAACAGTTGGCCATCTGGTTTTACTAAACACTTTCTCACGTACAAGGACAAGATGTATTACTTGGAGGAGCTAAGAAGTGCACTGTTGAAAGAATTTAGGACACTTCTCTGTACAAACTATTTCTCCAGGATGAAGAGCTTGGCCTGTATCAAAAATTAAAAGAATTTTTGTTGGAAATACTTCTGACTTTTTCTTCATATGCTTCAGCTATCTGTAATGGTATATAAATAAGCATTTAATTAATTACAAAAAGTATCTCACAGTGTGAGCTACATATAGCCTCTCACCTACCCTTCCCTTCATGGAATAGCAAACCTTGCTATCTAAATTTGTTAAGTAGACTCTGCTTTACTATTCATGTTATTTTTCTTATTAAATCAAGGATGACTTTGGCTAGATAAATTCTGTTACTTAAGAAAAAATGAAATTGCATCTTGAAAAAGGCTAATGATAAATTTCTGATAAAATATTAACTGTGTTGTTCTGTAGGAAAAGAAGGCAACATAAAACACACTGCACAAAATTCAGGGTATTGTGCTAAACATAGTTTTGCTATAAATATAAGAGGCAATAAAAATAAAAGCCTTTCAACATTACTAACTCTATACTTAAGTCTCTTTTCCTTTCTCCATGATTTGGTCTAAATAGTCTCCAATAGACATTATTTTTTCCCGGTGATTCTTGTCATAGAATGCTTTGATTAGAGAGAATAGTAGCTGAAAAAATGACCAAAATATAGGGTCAAACTACCAATTTATATCTTGGAGAATAGATTAAAACAGATGTCAGCTGGCATATACACTGTCCAGCCACAGACAGGATTACTCAGCAAATACTTAGTAGATAGTGTTTCTTGATTTTTCTATTTGATCCAATTGTTTGTTTAACCAATAATTTGCTCTGAGGCAGCATCATACAGTCATTTATCAAAATATTGACCATTGTATGATATTAGCCAGTTGCTAAATTTTAAATATAATTCAACAGGGGAAGCCAGATATGCAAACTGGGGATCAATAGAACTAGTGAAAACAGTAGCAATGATGCACTCAGATTCACTAAGATTGGAGATGTATTTACAGAGAATTTGTGACTTCCAGAATTCCTTGGGATTTTCTTTAGAGAACCTATTTGAAGTCAGGGATAATGATACAGAGAGGCATCAACAAACAAAACATTTATAAAACCAAGCAACTTCTTGTTGTGCATAGTACAGCTTGACACTTCTGTGCAGAGTGGAATTGCTGGCATTGTGTGTATCTCTCCATTCCTGCCATGACACCAGTGTGGCCACCTCAACTGCTCCTCAGGCTCCTTGTTCTGTGTTAGGCAGTCCTCAAAGATATTGAGACCCTTACTATACAATGTCAGCGGGCCTCTCTTGAATTGGTCGTAAGCCATGTGGGGTAAAGGGATGCATATTCTTTGCATAAATGGAACCATTCTTCTTATGTCACCCAGGGGTCTCTTGCCTATCCTCCCTGAAAGGGTGGTGTGTGAAGGGCAGGAGTGTGGTCAACATTGTTATAAGATGTGTTATCCTCTTTTACACTGTAAAATTCTGAACAATAAATTTCCCATGATCTAAAAAAAGAATTATCGCTCACATTTCCTGCATGCTCTGGATAAGACGCATTTGTGGTCATCATCATTCTTTGAGAAAAATATTAGCAACCTTTGAAAGAATTATTGTAAGCAAATGACCACAGCAGCATGAGGTATAGTTCTGCATTGTGAGTAATAATTTAACTCTATTAGGTAACTGTTATTAAGGAAGCTGCAGAAGCAAGAAGACATGTGTTGTTTTCATATAAATGGACTCTGAAAACCATGGCCTTGTGATAATACAGTCTTTCAGTGAGAAATATAAAATTAGAACATTTTGACAATAAAGAACACATAGCTGTGGTTCTGAGACCCGAACAGGAAGAGATGGCACGTGGATATTATGAAGAATCTTCCCACAAACTTATTGGACAATAAACAGCTCAGTACCTGTTATTCCAAATCTTTATCAAAAAGTCACTAATCTTTGTAGGGACCCACGAATTTTGTAGCATATTTAAAAGTCAAATGATTTATGTAGATAGGGGTTTTGCCAAAATATTTTCCCAAGGCCTTGCACATCTCAGAGGGGTCCTTGATTGCATAAATATTTTCAGTCACAATTTGGGTTTTGGTGCTATCATTTTGATATAGTTCATTTTAACAATGAGGAGCAAGTGAGGAACAAAACAAAAACAAAATGGTAAACGTTGCTAAATTTCCTCTATGGTAATTTTTGTTTTTGTTTTGTTTTTTAGATTCAGTTTGCATGTGCAGGTTTGTTATACAGGTCAGTCGTGTAATGGTGGGGTTTGGGATTCTAGCAACCCATCACCTAGATTGTAAACATAGTGCCCAATAGTAGATTTTCAACACTTAGCCCCCTCTATTGTGCCCCCTTTTGGAGTTATGCCCATGTGTACTCACTGTTATGTCACATCGTTATGTTCATGTGTACACACTTATGAGAACATGCAGCATTTGATTTTCTATTTTTGCATTAATTCACTTACAATAATGGACTCCAGCTGCATTTATGTTGCTGCAAAGGATATGATTTCATTCTCTTTTGTGGCTGCATAGTATTCCATGGTGCATATATACCACATTTTCTTTATCCAGTCTACCATTGATGAGCACTTGTCTATGGCATTTTTTGATGAGAGTTGGGCTTTGGAATTAGGCAGAGTTGGAACTTGAAGTGAAGACATATGGGAGTGGAGCCTTAGCTATGCCATTTTTGTGGAAACCCTGGCAAGTCTCTTACTGCAGCAAGTCAGTTACTTCATCTCCTCAGAAAATTGTATATAAAGATGGAATAGAATAATTGTGTAAGTAATTAGCACATTTAGTACATTGTAAGAATTCTATTTTGGTGAGATATTTTCATATATTATTGTTAAATGGATAGGGCAAATGCACCAAAATTGAATTCTTAAGATAATAGTATAATTAATCAACAATCTATTTTTTATATCTTGCCAGAAAACTAGATATTTAATATAACTTTAGTTTATGCCCTGAAAAAATGGAATATAAACAGGGTTGGTGGCTAATTTTCAGTAAGTTTATAATTGCTATTATATTTTATTTAATGTTTTACCTGTGGCATCTCTGGGGTTGACATATTGGTATAATTTCCGGAGTTATCAGGTGATTTTCCTGAACTGTAGGTAGTGATTCTGAGGGGAGTTGGTGAAAATGTAGAAAGAGGCTTTCTGTCTTTTATTACACCAAAATATTTGAGACTTATTTGAATAAAATCAACACTAACTGAATTATACACTCACTTTCATTAAATTCAGGTTGCTTGAAATGGATATTTGCCTTTTTTGAGGGGTTGAACAACATCAGAAACCTCTTCTTATATTCCTGGAATTGGCTACATAATTGGTCCTGGTGAGAGACAGACCCTGTCATGCATAACAGAGACAGAAAATGCTCGGTATTTGTTTTCCCAAGGTACTTCTCATCAAGGATGTGGGCACATGACTTTCTTTAAATAATTAGATGAAAACATTTTCTTCCAACTTTAAATAAAAATCAATTGATTCAAAGGAGCAGACCCTGGAGAAAATCCATTTTGGTGCTGAGTAGTGGCAGTAGAAGTGGCAGTAATACTGAGTTTCTTGAGACAGCTGTGGCTTTCAATGTTTAGTGCCAGAAGCAATGGCACAGCAACCCAAGATATCCAGCATTTAGTGGTGAACGCAGTGGTGACTTCTCTGGATGGGTTTTGCGAGTTGGCCATGCTTTTTTGCCCTCATTTCCACCTGTTCTCCAATTCAGAGCACTGTGAGCAACCCCAGTAACTTCTTAATCATTTCTCTTTTTCCCTAAAATCAGGTTGGTATCTTTTATTTGCAACTTTGAAACCTGATGTGTGCTTCATGCTCCATCTGTTCTACTTTATTGCTACACAGGAGCCCTTCCCTGATCTTCTTTCCCTTTAGGGTGTCCCTGATGCTTTTCTTATCCTGATCCCTCCCACCCCTTCCCTCAATCCTCACTCCTAGTGGGAGATAGAAGACACTGTGATATGCCTTGTAATCCCACATCTCACATTGAGAACTAGCCCTGATGCCACCAGAAAGCAACTTTCTCACATATAGGTTATTGAATGATGCATAAAGAAGACACCACTATATCTGAACAGATGAAACTCATCCACAGGTTTTGTGATATTATATTTCACTTACATTCTTTTTTACATTACATTAGCAATTACATTACTTGCTATGCCATCAAATGCCTGCATTTATTTTAAGGTAATTTCCTCAGTTGAACTGTTGCATGACACAGCTTCAATTGTTTAAAGACACGAAATCCCAGAAGGCTTTAATTTTATTGACATTAGCCCCTCCCTCCAATCTCTGGGAGGTTAACAATTGTTCATATAAGAGGACTGTCGAATTCCTGATGCTTTCCATTTTGGTATTTGTACTGGTTTCTTCCAATCAAAATTCCAACTAATTTAGAATTTATGGAAAGGTTATTATGCTGACATTGAAACTTATTTGATGGTAAATGCGGCAAAGCTTTCTTTTAAATACCACAGGAGAAAAATTCTAACCAAAAATCATTTTATGGATTTTTAATTCTTTTTTTAAAGCAATAATTTTTGAACACTAAAAACAACAAAAGGTTACACTAAAAATCAACTCCAGGCAATTAGTTTGAGCAGTGAATCTTGTTCTAAAACCAGCAAAACAATTTTGAGTGCTTTTAAAAAAATCCAGTTATTGACTTAGTACCATAAAATATATTGTATCATCATACATGCAAATCACTGACTTCTACACAAAATGAGATCCCTTGTAGTATCTATACAAATGAGCTTGAAAATGAAGTAGCAACTCAGAGAGGGACAACAGCTTCACCCAAATATTTTCTGTTTTTCAAAAAGAAAGTCATATTATATAAACCATTAGAGTTGGCTCTTTAGTTATTCAGTGAAAAACATGGTAAGGAGGATGTATTTTTCTATTGCTGCTATAAAAAATTATCACACATTTATTGACTTAAAACACAAATGTATTATCTTACAGTTCTGAAGATTAGAAATCTGACATCAATCGCACTGTGCTAAAATCAAGATGTCAGCACGGCTACATTGTTTTTATTGGAGGGTCTAGGAGAAGATGGATTTATTCTTTCTTTTTCCAGCTTTGAGAAGCTCCTGGCCCCCATTCTCTATCTGTGAAGCCAGCAGTGCTGTATCTTTGCCACCATTCCTCAAGAATCACATCTCTTTGTAACTCTAATTCCCTCTTCCACTTAAAAAAGTATTTTTGTTGGCCGGGTGATGTCGCTCATGCCTGTAATCCAAGCACTTTGAGAGGCCAAGGTGGGTGGATCACGAGGTCAGGAGTTCGAGATCAGTCTGGCCAAGATGGTGAAACCCTGTCTCTACTAAAAAATACAAAAATTAGCCAGGTGTGGTGGCGGGTGCCTGCAATCCCAGCTGCTTGGGAGGCTGAGGCAGGAGAATCGCTTGAACCTGGGAGGTGGAGGTTGCAGTCAGCCAAGATTGCACCACTGCACTCTAGCCTGAGAGACAGAGCAAGACTCCGTCTCAAGAGAAAAATAAAAAATATTCTCGTGATTACATTGGACCTACCTGGATAATTCAGCATAGTTTAGCTAATCATGATCAGTTAGTTAGAAACCTTAATTCCATCTGAAACTTAGTTTCCTTCTGCCATGTACTCTAATATATTCATACATTCCAGAGCTTAGGATATAGACACCTTTGGGGCAGGGCATATTTATGCCTGCAAGAGAAGAAGGTAATAATACGGTGTTAGATAAAACAGGTGGAAATGCTAGGGCTACATGAAGAATGATTCTTTGAGTATCCCTAAGGACACTGAGGATGTCCCAAGCCCTGCTACACAAAGTGTGGGCCATCTTTCAGAGCATGGGCCACAGGAACCCAGGAACTTATTAGAAAGGTAGAATGTTGGGTCCTACCACAGACCTACTGATGTGGGATCTGCAGTTTAACAAATTCTTCAGGCGAGATTCATATGGATATTAAAATATGAAGAAGGGCTCTATTCACTTTCTTCAACCAGAGAAGAAATTATGTACTTCAATTGTTTCTGATGCTGTTACTGGATTACCACTACGTTTTCATGTGAAGAAATTGTATGGTAACTGAAAGAAACTTGAAAATCTCAGCAATGCAAGATGTAGAAGCATCCTCCTCTCAGCCATTTCACTCTTGCTGCAGGCCCATGTCTTCATTTGGTTTTAGTGACCTTCTGCTTCTAATAAAAAATTGTAATTTTCTTGTTCCTTTTTGGGAAGAGAGGAAAAATGACACTACAGACAGTGAACTGTTAAACTTCCAGAAGATGAAAAGAGGGGCCTTGGGAACAACACACTTGAAAACATAATCCTGATTTCCAGCAAAATTGTAGAATGGAGTAATAAAAATACTTGAGCACTTAGAAGAATTTGGGAGAACTGTGACATCAAAAGGCTTCAAAATGAGTTCTCTGAGAACTAAACATAATAAAATCTATATCATTTTATAATATTAATATAGTAAATCAGGAAAATATGCATATAATGTATCTTAACTCGAGCAAAGCACTTGATATGCATGGTAAAATACTGGATATGATTTGTGAATAAACTGATAAAATGTAGGGTAATGATATAACTGATCAATTCTGATCTGGTTAAAAACAATGTTTTGCTTCTGGTTGCAATATTTTTAAAGTTACATTGATAAAATGCTATGTAGGAGAAAAGACTGAAAATTCTGTTGGAAAAAACTGGAAACTGTGTCTTCTGGGGAATGTTACAGTGAAATAAAGAAGTAAAAGGGAACGTGTAAAATAGACATTGTTTTAAAACCCTTATGCAATCTCAAGGACAGTCTTGTTGTTCTAATAGACTGATACAGAGAAAAAGTAGGAAAGCTACAAAGCGGTGAATTGTAGTTTAACATAAGCATTTTCTGATTGGCAGGAATGTCTAATGATGAAATGGACTTCTCTTGGTGAGGATGCATTTCTATTATGAGAGGCTAAATGACCTTTGGTCACGGATGCTGGGGAAAGCAGTCTTTATGGCATAATGGAATTCCTTAAAGAAACTCAAGCATGTTAGGGCCTAGGCAGGCAAATTTTTGTTTTTAATCTGTTATATTATTTAGAAAATATTTGTTGACTTGGCATTTGTTAAATTCTGTGGAGTTAATATCACTTTAGTTTGCTTTTGTCAAGTCAAATGAGACAAAGTGACAGAAGATGATGGAACCAGCTCAAGAGATACTGGAAAAAAACAGGACTTTTCAAGACATTTAGAAGATTCAGAAATTTATAGTTAACTCCTAGTTGCTAAGTTTCTATGCAATACAATTATCTTATTGATTGCTCTTTTACAGTGAATAAGTAAAACAACCTTAAAGATGCTAATGAAGCAGAATTGTATTTGAATTTTCTTTAATTTTTAATAATTCCAGTGGATTATATTGTTGGAAAATATTTTGCTCAGTCACTCACTCCTATGTGTTATTTTTAGGAACAAAAATTTTGTGATGACAAATAAGACATGTCATCACAAATGTGAGGACTCAGAACTTATAATAATAATTGATATTTTAAATTTACAAATAGGTGAATTATTGCCATTAGAGATGTTACACTGTTATTCAAAGACATAGCTTTACTTTTGATGTGATGCGATAATGTAAACATTACCTCTTGAATAGGATGATTTTCTAAGGGAGATGTGTGGATTCAGAAGAAGGGTCTGACAGGTATGATAGTTCATGTTTTAGGACATGCAAAGAGTGAAGGAAATGGATACTATAGCTTCGTGACAGACAACATCTCTTGAAAGGAAGCAGATGTAACAGGCTCCATGTGTGTTTTAGGAACATTGCCGTTTCTAATGACCTTCATATTGAATCAAAGTTTGTATCACAATTAAACAAAGTTCTGAAAAAGTTACCAAGTGGCTGCAAAATGTAGCAAAACTAAACAAAAACACTTGAATTGATGTTTGTTATAACTCCCTCCACCCCCAATTGTCCCTAGTAAATTTGAGGACAAAGCCAGTGATCTGCTTAAACAAAGTGATTGTTCTGTGCATGACAATGTGAAATATTAGTCTAATTTTTCCCATATGTTGGACATACTAAGTTTATTGTTCAGAATACTTTGATGGGGGAAAAAGGCAATGCAGTAAAAACGAGTAATGATTCTTGTAAATTCATTATAATCCTTAATCAATCTCCCACTATGGTATGTTGCTCTTAGTTATTAACACTGCTAGCTCTCTAAGGTAGGACCTCCAAACTGTGTATGTGTGTGTTTGTGTCTGTATTAAAACTGAATATATATATTCAGTCCTCATTTTGGAGCACATGTGAAAAAGTCTCTCAAGCATACATATAATTTCTGTAGGAGCAGAGTCCTGGGTTATTGGATATGCACAAGTTCTGCTTTACCATGTAATGCCAAACTATTTTCCAAATTGTTCCGATTTCCCCTCTTCCTCATGTTATGTAAGTGTTATAGTTGATCCTTATCATCTCCAACATTTGATATTATTAGTATTCTTAATTTTTGCCATTTGAATTGACATAAATATTTAATCATAAATGTGAACATTCATAGACATTTTTTAAACAAAAGGAGATGTTAATAAAATGACAAGGAAAAATTGATGCTTATTGATCCAACAAATAGTAGGTGCCTTCTGGGTGCCTAGCATGTGGTATTTAAACGTGTGTATATAAAGAAAAGATATTTAAAAATGTTCCCATTCTAAGGAGATTACAATGTACATGAAACTGAGGCATTCAAATAATAGTACCAGACAGTGATATCATTTTTCAGTTTTTCCTCTTTTCTCCCTCACAGTCTTTGTTTCTATGTCTTAGGATATACCAAGAAAGAAACCTAAGTGCTTTCTACTTTCAAAATGACCTTCTGAGACAGACAGAATCTGTCTATTCTGTTTTCTCCCAGCTTTCTATCAGCTTTCATCCGGACTGCCCCCTTCATCTCTTGTTGCAGAATGACCCAGACCTGAATGTGGGCAGGGACAGGAAAATGAGTGAGGCTTTTTTTTTTTTTTTTTTTTTTTAATGTGAGTGAAAAGATGTAGAAAAGTAGAAGACTGGGGAAGACTTGGTTTAAACTATCCTGTTCAGGGCCTTAAGTGTCAATTTGGAAGAGTTTAAACTTCTATAGACAACAGAGAGCATCTAAAGGATTAAAAAAAATTCTGAATAACTGATTTACTCAGAGGGGACTTTACTTAGGAGATATTTGTTGAAGCTAAATGTATGAAGAAAAAATATAAGTTGATATTTGTTGAAGCTAAATGTAAAAACAAAAAAATATATGTCCCAAGAATAATTTAAAAATTTTTAAAATTTTAGTTAATTAATATATTTATTTTGAGACAGAGTCTTACTCTGTGCCCTGGCTAGAATGCAGAGGCACAATCATGGCCCACTGTACCACTACCTCCATGGTTAAAGTGATCTTCCCACCTGAGCCTTCCTGAATAACTGGGACTACAGGCACACACCACCATGCCCAGCAATTGTTTTTTTTTTTTTTTTTTGGTTTTGTAGAGAGAGTCTCATTACATTGCCCAGGCTGGTCTCAAACTCCTGGGCTCAAGCAATCCTCCTGCCTTGGCCTCCCAAAGTGCTGGCATTACAGGCATGAGCCACCACACCTAGCCAGGAATACATTTTAATGGAGAAAATCAGAGTAAATGAGCATGTGGTACCAAAAATCAGTATCTAAGACAGTCTTTAAACTAGTATTTCCAATAAATACAGCAGATTAACCAGACTATACTGTCCTAGGAAAAGAATAATAAAATTAACATTCTTTACCTCTTACCTGGCATAAATTATCCTGGGGAAATTTAATGCCTACCCTAGAGCAGTGTTCTGTTTCCGAATAGTTGATTGCTGTGTTTTTAAACTTTTGTTTTGAGTCGTTTTCACGTCAAACATGATTATCTTGTTTCCTAATTTGTATATAGCACAAATTCCTAGCAAATCCTGTAGCTCAATATTCACTGATTTGGACTTTTAGTTTATGCAGCTAAACATGTTTTTGGAAAGACTGTGAAGATCAGCACGAAGACTCAGAGTCCAAATGAAGTGTGGGATGAATGAAAATCATGCAGTAGACTGAATGACATTCAAAATGTTTTATTTCTAGTTATTTATAGCATCATTTTTATGTGACTGCTTTCCTATGAGAATCCTTTCTAGTGAATTGTGAGAAAGAGTGTTATTAGTAAAGATAAAAGAGAATTGTAAATTCTGGAATGCATATATATATATATACATATGTGTATATATGTACACATGTATGTGTGTACACACACACACATATATGTATAGATTTCATTAAATTTAAACTATTCAAGAGTGTTTTAGGGATTATACATTTATCCTACCATTAAATGTGTAACTTTAAATATGTGATTGATTAACCAAACTGTCAGAGCCTTTTATTGCTTGCAAGATGAATATGATTAATTCTTCTGGAAGTAGGTGCCATTGTGTAGTACTTCCACTTAGGAATAAAGGAATAAAAAATACAGTTCTTTATCTTAAAATGGAATGATGCTAATTTCATTACTGTTTCTATTCCATTTATGCAGCTCAAAATAACCCTCAATATTCTGAAATAATTTCCATAGTGGATATGTCCTTCCACTGGAAGAACTATTGAATGCCAATTTAGTGTTGGTAGAACTTGAAAATTCTCTGGCAAATTTATATAGAAACAAATAATAATTTAGACCTATTTTTGGTTATTCTTTTGAAGTGACTCAACATTTCGTTGAGCTGCATAAGGAGATCTGCTGTGGTTTAACATTAACAATGGGAAGAAGGGGAATAAAAATATCATGGCAGAAACCAGCCTGGAAACTCTTTCATGTTGTAAATGGTGTATGGCATTGTCTTTTGCTTCATTATGTGAAGTTTGCAAGCTTAACTTTGAAAAGTAGATATTAACTTTTCAAAAGTAAATAATAAAACCAAAACATACACACAATTTTAACAATGTAATTTTGTTTGCCTCAATTAAACCTGGAGCATATCTGCTTCTAATGATTGAAAGAAGTCATTTTATGACTTTATTAGAACAGGTTGTTTTCATATTTTATTTATTCATATTTTCTATTCCCTTTTATTCCCATTCCCTTCTCCCATCTCCACATAGTCAATACTCCTAATGTATCTGATGTGTGACTTTTTCATTGTATGTCTGAAATATTTTATTCAGTTGTCACTGTTAGATTTCTAAAATCAACTAAGCTAAATCTCTACTTTACTTTTTCAATAATATTATTCTTTATCTTCTAAAAAGCAGTGTATTCTGACTTTTGGCTTACATTTTTAAAATAGAAAAAATGTGGAATACACTAACAGGATAAAGCATCACAGAAAAATAAACTATACATAAGTCCACTGTCTAAAGATGGCTAATTAACATATTGGCTTACTTCCTTTCAACTTTAAAAAATGGCTCTTTAAAAATAAAATTTAGTTCTTATTTTATAACCAATTTTGTGATTTTTTTCTCCATGTACATTATAATATTAGCATTTCAAGATCTTTTAACATAATACAATTTTTTTTTTTCTAAGAAACAGAGTCACCCTCTATAACCCAGGCTGGAGACAGTTGTGCCATCATGGCTCATCGCAGCCTCAAACTTCTGGGCTCAAATGATGCACCCTCTTAGCCTCCTGAGTAGTTAAGACTGCAGGCATGCATCACCATGTCTGACTGATTTTTAAATATTTTGTGGAGAGAGGGTCCCACTGTGTTCACAAGACTGGTCTTGAATTCCTGGCCTGAAGTGGTCCTCCCAGTTCAACTTCTCGAAGTGCCGAGATTACAGGCATGAGCCATGGCACCTGACCTTAAACATAATTGTATTGGCTGCATTATATTCCATTATATAGATGTATTTAATCATCTGGTTAATGTTAGATTTTGTTTCCCACATTTGTTATCTTTTTACAATACTGTATTAAACATTTTATACATAAATATTGGTCTTTTATTTATTCCTTAAGAATTTTTAGATGTAGAAACACTGGCTTTTGAAGTACATTGCCAAGGTCTTTTCAGAAAGGCTCTATCAGCTGCCATTCTCACCAGCAGTGTGTGAGAGTGCTCATATTGTTAAACTCTTGCAAATATTAACGATTATCTTTATTGCTTATTTGGTGAGTTAAAATAATGTAACATCACATTTTTACTAATTTTGCATTTTTCTTAATACAGTTGAACATTTTTTTTGAAATGTTTACGCAATTCTTTAAAAATGTTTCATCCATTATCCTTGTTTATTTATCAGTGTGGACTCAGTGTTTTTATTATGTAAGTATAGGCTTTTGTTGTATTTGCAAAGTGTTTTTAAAATTTTGTTCAGATCTAGTTCAATTTTTGCATTTTCATTAATGTTGCAAAGTTTAAAATTTTGAGTTATTAAAAATTTTCAAATTTTTCTATTTAGATTTTTTTATTTTAGAAAACTCTTTTTCTTAAGAGATTAAATAAGTGTATATTCAGTTACTAAATATAATTCTTTGCCCTATGTATAATTTATACCTATTAAGTATCTAAATTGTGTATTTTTCAAAACCCAAGTATCTCGGCCTTCTCTCTCCTTAGGGTATGATTTTTGATGCCTTCTCTGTTGGAGCTGAGATCCGTTTGGGTTTTTCTATTCCTTTGATCTGTCTATTTATACATTTCTCAGCACTATACTTATTTAATTAAATTTTTGTATGTGTCAGTTACATCATATATATCTGATGGATCTTGCCCTGAAATTTTGAACTTTGGAAACTTTTCCCATAGATTTGCCCTCAGTTCTGGGTATTATTTGGCTTTAGGACACTTAGCTGCTTCTCTCTCAGCGCTTTCATTGTGCACCATCCAAGTGTAACAGACTCTGATCAAATTACTTTAGAAGCTAGAGAATTCTTGGCTGTTAATAAGGAAAGCAAAATGGGAGTGCGAGAGAGGGGCGAGGGATGAGAATTCACCTAATGGGTACGATGCACACTATTCGGGTGACGGGTACACTAAAAGCCCAGACTTTACCACTGTGCAATATACCCATGTAACAAAACTGTACGTATATCCCCTAAACCTATAAAAATAAAAATTAAAAATAAGAAAAGCGAGGAAAACAATTAGCAAAGCAACTGCCAGTGACTACAGCACAAGAAGATGAAATCATGGACAGGCCCAGAGAAAGGCCCAACTCTTACTTGTAGGTGACCCTCTGATCCCCATGTGAGGAAGTAATGGGGAAAAAAATCCCTTACAGAGACACATATGGCCCAGGATCTGGTGAGGAAGCAAAGGGAACAATGGGGAAATACTCACATAAACCGTGAGAGCATTCTGTGAGTAACTGTTATGAAAATTCAAGAGAATGATAGAACTGTCTTCACCCATTAAAAGTTTCAGATAAACTTGAATAATCTAAACCTTTAATGCAATATAAATTCTATAAGAGTAGTTTAGTAAGTTATATGATTATTGTAGCCAACTAGATGTGAGATGAAAAGTAAGATGATTTAAATTCCAAGTAGAATTACGTTTTGGAAAATAGTTTGGAATGAGACTTACATAAATGATTATGGCAGTGCACTCTTTCACACATTGTGCTCCCAAAAAGGAGGCAAGGAGAAAGAGGGCTCAACATATTGCAGTCTCTTCACGTATAAACAAGAAGCAGCAGAAATTCGACTGGCACAAAAAAATGTCTAAAGGTAGAAATTTCTTTGGAGGAGAATACTGATTACTGTTGGCCATCTATGTAGGGGCTTTACTTGAGGACAAGGGCTATGATTTCCCCAAAGTAGGGGCCAAGGGAAGCCCACGTTGTCAATGAGTAATTCTTGCTTATATCAGGCTGTTTCTCACCCAGAAGTCATCATTCTGCCTATGAAGATTCTTTTATCTCTTTACCATCTCCTGTCTTTATCCTAAAACAGAAAGAGGCTATGGAAATAATACATATATCTATATCTATATCTATGTATATCTATATATATCTAGATAGGCATATCTATATGTATCTACCAACTTCTTACTCCTCATAAAACCCAGCAGAATACTGAGCAAATAAACATAGCTGGCACTTTTAGAGTTCATTTAGTTTAATTTTTCTAGCACTCCTAATTATCTAGAAAGAATTTTATCATTACCTTGAAAATCATCTTAGTACTTCCTATTTACCAAAACGCAGAAGGTTAAAGAGAAGCACGTACTCAGCCTCCTGATGCAACGAAGTATACAACCTCATGTTTTTCCTGCCAATAAAATAGAAACATTTTTAAATTTTGCTTTTATAGCTAGCAGTTCTCCCACTACTTTAAACCAAAGGCTGTTGTTGGTTAGCGGTTATTTTATTTATGCACATAATTAATTATGGCTCTTTCTAGCAGATGGTTGTTTCAGATAATGGTTCATAGTAAACCTTTTTAACAATCACATTATTAGATTACAGAACTGGTGGCCGGTACCACCACAGGATGCTGGAAGTTAGTTTTAAGTAACTGTTATTATTAACTAGAACAAGATATTTCAGGCAATGATTTTTTTAAATCTACATTTTGAGGCTTAGATCTTTTTAATCATGGACAGTCTGGAGATATTCTGTCCAACAGTTCTCTCAGTAACAGAGGCCATTGTGTAATGACCTTATTGTGGTGTGTACCAAATGAATGACTCTTGCCACCCTCGTTGCTATTGATTAGTACATAACAACCAATTATCATTGCATAATAAGTTGGCATAATACCAGTGTTACAGGTGCATGACTCTGAAGTAAAAATACTTATATCTCAATGTGTTTTCATATAATCTTCTTCTTTGTTTTTTAAAAAATGTTTTCAACTTTTATTTTAGATTTTGGGAGGCTGCATGTGCATGTTTGTTACTTGAGTATATAGAGTGAAGCTGAGGTTTGGAGTATGAATGATCACATCACCCAGGTAGTGAGCATAGTACCCAATGGTTAGCTTTTCAACCCTTGTCCCCTCCCTCCCTTCTGCATCTAGTAGTCCCTAATGTCTATTTTTGCCATCTTTATACCCATGAGTGCCTAATGTTTAGTTCCCACTTGTAAGTGAAAACTTGGTACTTGGCTTTCTATTCCTGGATTAATTTGCTTAGGATGATGGCCTCCAGCTCCATCCATGTTGCTGCAAAGGACATGATTTTGTTCTTTTTTATGGCTGTATAATATTCCATGGTATACATGTACCATATTTTCTGAATCCAATCCACTGTTGATGGGTACCTAGGTTGACTCCATGTCTTTACTATGGTGAATAGTGCTACAATCAACATATGAGTGCATGTGTTTTTTTGGTATAATGATTTATTTGCCTTTGGATATATACCCAGTAAGGGGATTGCTGGGTTGAATGGTAGCTCTTTCTAAATATTTTAATGGTAATCCTTTGAGAAATCCCCAAACTGCTTTTCACAGCGGCTGAACTAATTTACATTTCACCAGTAATGTATAAACATTTCCTTTTCTCTACAGCCTTGCCAGCATCTGTTTTATAAACCCTTTTTAAAGAGCCAAAGACACTGTATCAATAGCAGTCCATTTCCTTGTGTTAGAATTAGTTCATCTTAGTTCATCAAGCATTTCTTATTGATTAGCCCAATACCGTCCTTGGTGATGGAGACCCAGAGAGGAATCCACGAAATGTGGGTCTTGTAATTCAGTGATTCTCAAACTTTAGTGTGCATAAGAATCATCTAGGGGGCTTATTAAAAAAATGTATATTTCTGGTCTTTGTCCCCATAGATACTAATTCAGACAGTCTAAGAAGAGCCTTGTAGTCTATATTTTAATAAAATATTCAAAGTAACTCTGGTATAGACATTTCTCAGGCATCTTTTAATGAATGTTTAAGGAAGAACATAGACTTTGGGATCTGATTGATCAGGTACTGGCTTCCCATTTATTAACTGTGTGATCACATGTAAGTTCCTAGTTCCTAAACTCACTTAATCTCAGTTTCCTTATTAGTAAAATTCCTAATGCAGAATTATTGAGAGTATTGTCTGAGAAAGTATATAAAATGTACTTTGCAGAGGGTCTTGTCTGGAATAGAAACTCACTAAGTGGATGTCTTTGCTAGGATTAATGAGCAAATCTAGACCAGGTTTACTACTTTTGTGGAATCCAATTGGGAAATGTTCAAAGTAAGAATCTGGGGATAATTGAGGAATGTAGGAGAAATTGACTTATGATGAAAAGCAGGAATAATTTAGCATTTGCAAATGCATAAAGTTAAAAGATTTAGAGTGATCATGGAAAGAGACTTAGCTGAAGGGTATAAAGGCACTGGTGACGAAAATGCAATAGAGGATTACATTTTCTGATGCCACTAGACAAAGAAAAAGGAAATTGCAACAGTCTTCTTAATAAAAAGCAGGAAAGATTACTGGTCACTGCAGTGTGTTGGAAAGAACATTTTTAGAAATTTAAATTCATTTTAATAATACCATTTCAGTCAGAGCAAAAAAATTATTCTCTTGCCCTTTGTTGATATACAAAAGAGAGAGAAAGAGAGAGAAAAGAAAAACACCCTAGGAACATTGTCTCCAAAGAGCAATGAAACAAAAAAAAATAAGGACTTGTTAAAGAATAGAGACCATCAAATAAGAGGTCCAGATCCTGAGATATAAATATTTTCAAAAGCCATGTATTTGTACTGAAAATGATGAACTATATCTATTTATCAAAACATTTTAGTGGCCTTATGAAGTAAAAAATAATTAAATCAAATGTTATTTCACTGTACTATTTTTCATTTCACTTTATACTTAACATTTTTATGTAATATGGGACATATGAGGCAATAAAGGTAAATGCAAAATCAATTCAAGCGAATTTACTGGAAAATGTTTTATTTTTATAAATTGCTTATTCAAATATTGGACCCTAATGTCAAGGGCTAATGTTGAAACAGTAAAGTCCATATGACCTTAACAAGTCTAGGGAGCTTTAACTTCTGAACAAATAGCCAGTGAGCCAAAGACTATCAAAGCCAATCAGAAAGCCTCCCCCCAGGTCTTTCCCCAAATGCTGCCTCATTCAAAATTCTACCTTAACAGAGCAGTCAGCAATCAAAGACTTTCTTAAGACTTCTTCCATTCACTCCACAAAACCCCTTCTTTCCAACCCCTTTGGTATACCGGAACCAAAGTGACAGTAGCTGGCTTTCTTATAAGTGTAAGCTCTGCATAAATGGACTTTGATTAATTCTGTATGCAGTTTTCATCCTTTTAACAATTTGAAAAAGGCTTAATTTTAAATCACAACTTAGGGCCATACTGTGATAGTATTTTGCTTGCGATCACAAAACCTGCGTGGCAGTAATATCCTTAGAGACATGTACAAGCATGTCACAAAAGATGTACACGTGTTCTTTCAGCAAGTGACCTCCCCTGTTTAAAACAGAATAAACAATTTTCACTCTTTTAGAAAATGGAACTACAGAGAACATCTGCATTTGGGAGACTTGGTTTATTTTGCAGGGCTGTGTCAGAACTTCACTGAATCCTAGGTTGTTTCTAAGCTCACTGTAGTCTGAGTCTTGCCAACTCCTTCCCTCAGATTATGGTCGTTTTCCTCATAACTTTTCTGTGAGCAAGTCTTAGTATAAGAGGAATGGCATAGTTAAATGAAGAGTAAAGCAGAAATCAAATAACAATTCGTAAAGAAGTTGATTAATATTTTTTCTGAGTCATTATAATGCTTTATAAATATTTATTTAAATAAATACTTTGGTTACTAATAAGGATATACATCTTTTATGCTAAAATTAAGCTAATTTCTTCCAGTGATTACAACATGAAACAGGTAGGAGGTGAGATGGAGGGCACTTGCAGAGCCAACCTTCCCTATGCTGGTCAATGAATCAACATGAGATATTTAATGCAGTTTGGTAGATTCCTAAAAGTCTACTCTCCCAGAATTTCTCCCATACTAAATGGCTAGGATGACCAAAACACTGAACTTTTAGAGAATCCTGGGGAATAGATTGCATTTATTTTATGGTGCAATTAAAAAATGTCAATATGTTCTCAACAAGTATGAGACATTATTATGTCAGTACCCATTAATCCTTAATATAGATTTATCAAATTAAGAGTTTGAAGATATGATTCTGGGGTGATGACAGTAGTTACTCAGAGAGAGATTATAAAAGAGCTATAGGTGAGGGTGAAAGACAAAATTTACTGATGTCTAAATTTAGGGCAAGTTTGCCAAAAGCTTTTCTCTATGTAATTATATGTAGTTTTTTGTCTTTTTGAGAAATATTTGAAATCTATTCTTTCACTTTCTCTTTTCTTCTCTTTTCTTTTTTTTTCTTCATTTTCTCCTCCCCTTTACATTTATTTAGAGTAGAACCTTACAAGTAAACATCCTCTTAAGGCATAAAGTTGAATTGCCTATTGACTGGATTCAGTACCTGTTGATCTGATAGACCAAAGTAGTTGGAAGAACTTTGGCAGACCTCATGGGGGAAAATGTAAGATGAGATAGTTGCCCAGCTCACCTCAGGAGAAAAGGTTTAGCATAAACGTGACCTGAGGGGATGAGCAAGCCCCACCCATATCACAGCAAGCCTGGCTGCAATTTTATTACATGGCAGGCCAACTTGTCTAGGACTTAAGGAATAAACCATTAAATAAGGTCAGCAGTTATGAAAAGAAGGAAGATTGCAAAGAAAAATATCTAAACATTTCAGCATAGTATGGTAATTGTTGGGAATCAAAATAATGTAAGGGGAGCCCTAAAATGGATTTATTAACACTTATTACGTACATGGTTTTAGGGAAAAATAACTAATGGGTACCAGGCTTAATACATGGGTGATGAAATAATCTGCTCACCAAACCCCCATGATACAAGTTTACAAACAAACCTGCATATGTACCCCTAAACTTAAAAGTTAAATTAAAAAAAGGTTTTATAAGGCATTTTGCCCACAATTTCAAATTTGGTGGCATGAAGTTGTTATTTTCTCCTCCTTTCTTTCTTTAAAACTGAAAATGAATTATCTGAATAAAGAAGTAAACTTTCTCCAAATCTAAAATCCTTATTTGAATAATCAATGTCTTTGTTCACTTAGTGAAAAGCTTTTTTGCATGACAATTGTTACCTTAGAAAGAACTTGTTGGCGTTCACCTCTGTCCTGAGTCTGCTCATAACTATTGTGATGAGTGCAGAAAAGCTAAAGACACATGCACGTTTTTTCTTGATGTAAAAACTTTGCCCTTGATTTTTTTTGATATGAGGGCATTGGACATTGGAATATTATCTTCCAAGACCTTATTATAGGGGATGGTGCTAAGAATTTGGAATTGTCCAAGGCTATGACTGATTGTCAGTGTTTAGAAAATGATACATTTTTAGAAAGGATAGGAAAACGAAAAGAAAGACATTGAAAGACTCATTTGTTAAATGATATAGATTATTGCTATGGGGTTATCTATGCTAGTACGGTGATGGTAAGTGGTATGTGTCTGTGTGTGTGTGTATAGAGCAAGAGTTTAGATAAGATATTATAATAGTTACCAGAGGCTCATTTATAGAGGGGTGGGTGTAAATTTTCTGCTGTGTCAGGGTGAAGAATAGTCCAATCTCTTTTCATGGTGTTTCTGGGCATAATGTTCTTGTTAAGAGATAAATAAAATTTCCTAGGATTTTGTGAGGAAGAGTAATGTCTGTCTTCTTTGCATAACCCAGGAATGTAAAGTACTCTGTCAGAGTAGAGGACCCTGGTATGGTAAGGGAGCTTTCAACCAAAATGCTTGCATCCCAAAGACTGGGATCAGTGTTTTTTATGTTCTTTTTTCTCATCTGTTTGATTTTTTCCTCTTTTGCTGACATAATTGGGGGACAGCTTATTTAATTATGTGTACTATATTACACTTCTAGTAGAACTCATTTTGAACATTTACTTAAATGATTTACCGCAATTTTTAAAAATGAGGTTTCAATTCTTTTAAAGAAAAAATTTTAAAAGTTTCAAACGTCATTATGTGGAAACTACATAATTTTGAGGCCCCGTGGAAAAATCCCTGTAGTAAGAATCATAGCACTTGAGCCCAGATTCTTAATAAGAACCTTTCTATTTATGGGACTGTGGCAAGTAGTATAATCTCCTGTGTCCCACCTCACCTATTGGTTAAAAATAAGTGGGTGGGACTATGTGAAACTGAGCAGTTTTCATTTAGGTTACTAAAATAATTTATATCCTTATTGTATGCATTCCTCTTCAATATAGGTCAATGCAATAACTTGGAAGTAGCTGGAAAAGAAAAAGTTTATTTCTACAACTAAAAGTTAAAATATTTTTGGAACAGCTAGCACAGTCTGTAATTTCTTAGCCCATAAATTCTTCAATTGACTGACTTTTGTCTCTCTCTCCTGTTACCTTCTTTTAGATAAAACAATACATATTATTTTATCTGCTTTTAATGCTCGTCTTTATCTGTCTTGCAAGTCCTTAGTCTTTAACAACTCAAGCCTTCTCAGTCTCCCTCATGAGCAATGTTTGCTAGTTTATTTTATTATTATTTATTTCTGTTGATGCATAATATTTGCATGTGCTAGTTTATTTTGTGTCATATATATTACCCAGTATGTACTTCTATCACATACTTTATTGTGGACTTATTTATTAATTGTGGAAAAGGAGAATGCAGATAAATTTTTAGTGTAACATCTAGCATATAAGTTGTACCTAATAAGTGCTGCCCATTAATATTAAGATTATTGTTCATTGGTCTTTTGAACTTCTTGAGGACAGCTATTAACGTGGTCTATTTTTACACTTCTAATAACACACAGAGGCTGGCACATGGTAGATCCTCAAAAATTTTTGTTAAAATAATTATTTGAAAACTTTAAGAGCCAAAATTTCTTCTTTGCTTTATGAACTCTGTTCATTCATTTTAAATTATTGGCTTTAAAATTTCAAAATTTTAATTTGAAAGAAAATGATTAAGATTTATTTTTATTTCTAGATTCACAAACAGATGATTTCCACAGAAAGTGGCCAGAGAAAATATATCTGTTACTCCATTTAAAATGAAGAGCATTCCCATGGAGATGATTTCTGATGCCACTGTAAAAGAAGAAAAAGTCTTTGCAAGGCTTTTTGTTTTTTTGAACATGGTATTAGTTTTCTATTTTTGTGTAGAAATTTGCTACAAATTTAGTGACTTAAAACAATGCTCATTTATTATTACACATTTATGTAAGTCAAAAATCCAGGTAGACTCAGCAGGGTACTTTTCCTAGGGTCTCAAAAGACTGAAATTAAGAGGACGACTAATCTGGGCTTTTATCTGGAGGCTGTGGGAGGCAATCCACTTCCAGGCTCCTTCAGGTTGTTAACAGAATTCATTTCCTTGTGGTTGTAGGACTGAGGTCCCTGTTCTCTTGCTAGCAGTTGGCTGGAGGTTGTTCTCAGCATTAGAGGTTGCCCACATTCCTTGGTTCATACCACCTCCATTTTAAAATTTAGCAACGGGGCACTGATGCCTTCTCTGGATGTCCCCTTCTGCCACAAGATAGAAAAGTTATCTCCTTTTGTGATTACGTTAGGGCTTGCGCGATTCAATTAGGCCAAGCCACAAGACCTCGCTATCTTCAGCTCAACTGTGCTATACAATTGTATAAACACAGGAGTGATCTATTATCATACTCATATGTTCTGGGCATTAGGACAGGACATCTTTAAGGGACCATTTTTCTATCTACCACAGTCTACCCACTGGTCCCTGCAAAGATTCACGTCTGTTCTACATGTAAAATACATTCATCCCATTCCAATGTCCTCAAAAGTCTCATTCCATTATAACATCAGCTTAAAATTCAAAATATCAACACTGAAATAATCTAAATCAGCATAAATGAGGTTCATGGGCACAATGGCATTCCATTTGTGGATCTATAATATTAAATAAACATTTATCTGTTCCTTTCACACAATGGTGGGACAAAAACAGAATAATAATTGTAAAAGTGGTTGTTCAAATAGGAAAAAATTGAAAATAAAAGAGGGCCAAGGGTCCAAAGACATTTTGAAATCCCACCGGGCAAACTCTCTGAGGTTTAAAAGCGTGTGGTGAATAATTCTCTGAGGCTCTCAGAAATTCCCTCTGGGCCCTTGGTTCCACAGTCTTGACCTACTTTCTGTGAGTAGAGTCATGGTGGTCCAATGACCTCATTTCATTTTGTATCCTCTTTTTCCCTTTAGTCCATACTGTAAGTATTTCTGCTAATATAGATATCTCAAATACCTGTGGGTCTCCCATGACACAGGGATTCACCTCA
The DNA here is from genome assembly GCF_048565385.1 of Saimiri boliviensis. NCBI lineage: Eukaryota > Metazoa > Chordata > Mammalia > Primates > Cebidae > Saimiri > Saimiri boliviensis. The sequence continues at coordinate 47,226,452 of NC_133452.1, forward strand.
TTAGACAGATCTCAAGACCACAAATCATTTTGAGATATCTTTTTTCTGTCTTTGACTTTCGGTGAAATGACTGAGGTACGATACCTTTAAGCTTCTTAGAAGCTGTTTGACTTGCTTGAGAAGGTCTCTAAAGCAAATTTTTAATCTCTTGTGACTTAATATTCTTTTAGATCTCCTAAGATTTGAGTAAAGTGTTGCCCATACACACAAATGGCCATTTCTTTATGCTAAACTTTCAAAAGCAATTTCTTAATTTTATAGCTTGTGCTGTCAGAATAGGCTGAAAGTTTCCCAAAGCATCAAGTTCTGTTTGCTTTTTGTTTAACAGTTCTTCCATTAATTTATCTCTCTCCGCTCACATTTTACCTTAGCAGCAAGTTAAAACCAGACAGTACCTTTAATGTCTTGCTTGGAAGTCTCCTCAGCTAAATAAATAACTTTCACTATTTACAAGTTCCGCTTTCTACATACATTCAGGATAAAATTCTGCCAAGCTTTAGGCTGCGATATTATTATCGTCCATTTTCCTTGGTTTTCAATAACATGTTCTTCATTTTGTTCTAAACCTTCTCAAGAAGTGCGTTTAACATCCATAGTTTAACTAAGCATTTATTCAACTAAATATAGGCCTCATCTGTCAGATTCTTAAAATGTTACTCTCAAGCTTCTTTCGGTATCTAACACTGACTAATTCCAAAGACACACCCACATTTTGTATATTACTTATGACAGCACCCCAATCCTAGTACCAAAATCTATATTAGTTTTTTATTGTTTTGTAACAAATTACCACAAATAAAATGGCTAAAAGAAACAAAAAAAATATTAGCTTAAAATTTTGTAGAACAGAAAGTCAGCATGTTGGACTTTCTGACTAGAATTCTCTATGGCTGAAATAAAGATATTGGTTGGATGTGCTCTTATTTAGAGCATCTGGAAAGACTCTGATTCCAAAGTCATTAGAGTTGTGGGTAGAATCAGTTCCCTGTGGTTGTAGGACAGAGGTTCTGGTTTCTTTGGTGACTGTTTGTTGGGGACTGTTCTCTGCTTTCAGAGGTTGCTTGTATTTTATCTTATGTGTCCCTTTCATCTTTAGACTCACTGTGATGTGGTGAGTCTTTCCCAGGCTTTGATTCTGTCTGACCCCATCTCCTGCCTTTTACTTCTGTTTTTAAAGGGCTTGTATGATTAGATTATCTCTTTCTCTTACATAATCTTTGTATGTTGAGATGAACTGACGTAGGACTTTGATTACATCTGTAAACCCCCTTTGAAACAGAGCTTAATTTAGTGTCTGAATAAATAGAGGCTTAAAAACATTTTTTTTTGAGGCGTGGGTGATCTTTAGACCTCTTCCTGCTACAACTATTACTATTGCAACTATTTCTGTAAATCATAAATCAATTTGAAGTCAAGATATACAACTTTTTACTCAATGCAAAGTTTTTAATTTATAGTAAATGTATCCCTTATAAGTATCATTATTTAATACTTCTACAGTTTCATTAATTCCACACTTCTCTCTGAACATATAATCGACACTCCTTAAAAACTCACAAAACAATTACTATCTTACTAACAGTATTCCTTGAAATTGTCTCTTAGGATATCTGAAAAGATTTCAAAATTTTAATCTAATTATAGAGCTTTGTTATCTTTGAATGTGAATGTGTTCTTCATATCTTAGTATAAGAAAACAAAATCAGATTTTCCAATCAGACTAAGACAAATTAAACATTTTAGCTGGTATCGTGCTTTACTACTAATTTCAAATAGCTTAGTTTTCATATCAGAAATGTGTTATTTGCATTTTTAAGCATCAATCTGGGTCGAGTTTTTTCTTTCACAGATAAAGGGAGAGTATATATTGCAGACCGTTTACTTTCCATAGTGTGTAAACATTTAAAAGATGAAATACCATTGGTATACTTTTCTGTAAAGAGATGAACTTCTCCAAAATTTCTTTCTTTTTTATTTATTATACACTTCTGTTACTGTGGACCAGAAGCTAACTCATTGACACATGCATGTTTGCATGTGTGCATGCACATGAGTAGACACACACACACACACACACACACACACACACACACTTACTTCAAGCATATTGATCTTGTTAGGAGAGAATAATGGAGACAATGAGAGGGCTTAGCAGCAGTGGCATGTAAAGAAACTGCATTTTGGTAAGAGATAATAAAAATGTAGGCATGATGTAGCATACAAAATATTAATTTTTCTTTTTATACTCAGAAAATTCAGATTTTTGGGGTGGAGGGAGCAGCAGTGTATCCAGTTCAAAACAAAATTCAAAATTCCAGCCCCTTTTGCAGATAACATTGGCCATGTAACCCAACTGTGGACAATGACTTATAAATAGAAGTGAGGCCTCTGGGAAAACTCCTTGCAAAGGGGTCAGATTCAGTGGTTGTATGGTTTTGCCTTTCTTCTGGATTGGTTCCACATGTGAAGCTTCATCTTATGGCAACAAAGCCACTCTGAGAGAAGGGTCAAGAGGAATGAAATGACTTTATCCCTGACATATATAAGCTGCCGAACTAACACCAGAAAGCACTTATCTCTGGACATCTCACAATGTTAGAAAAAAACACAACATATAATTTGTTTAGGCCACTGTTGGCAGGGGGGGTTGTGTTACTTGGCAGCAATTCTTCACTCACATAGTAGTTCATGGTTACATCACCATAGTAGAAGAGTACACGAATCCTTTGACCTGCTGAAATACAGTAATCGTACCTTATTTGTGGCTGTGCTTCCAGGTCTCAGCTACACAGTTAACTGCAGTCCAAAAATATTAAATGCAAAATTACAGAAATAAAGAATTGATACGTTTTAAATTGTGTGTTATTCTGAGTAGCATGGTGAAATCACAAGCTGACTGCAATCTCACCAAGGATGTGAATCAAGCCTTTGTACAGTGTACGCACATGTATATGCTCCCCACCTAATAGTCATTTGGTAGCTGACTCTGTTGTTAGACAGACTACTGCCGTATGGCAGTGCTTGCGGTCAAGGCCAACAGTAGCCTGATACCATATCACGATGTCTATGTCATTCACCTCACTTCATCTCACCATGTAGGCATTTTATTGTCTCACATTATCACAGGAAGAAAAAAGATGAGTCCAATACTATAAGATATTTTCAGAGACCACATTCACAGAACTTTTACTAAAACATATTGCGATAATTGTTCTATTTTATTATCAGTTGTTGTTAATCTCTAACTGTGTGAAATTTATAAGTTAAACTTTATCATAGGTATGAAGGTATAAGAAAAAACACAGTGTATATAGGGTTTGGTGTTATATGTCATTTCAAGCATCTATTGGGGGTCTTGGAACATGTTCCCTGAAGATAAGGTGGGGATTTGATTTATATGTATAATGGCATTTGTGGGTAGCAGTTGTCTATATGAAAATATAATCTCCTGTACTTGTTTAAAAACTCCTCAAAGGATTTTCAATCTTTGTTTCTACCACATTTTAACAGGATTCAAAACATACTATGGATGAATTCATCTAAGCTGTATGTTATGAGAACCAATTAAATCAATGAGGGCAAAGAAGCATTCACTTTAGATTTTTGCAGCTTGCCATGTAAAGATTATTCTTATTAAGAGAGGGAAATAGGGAATAGAAAATACTCTCTGATGAGGAAGAAAAGGGGAAAGGTCCTAAGGAATCCCAGTGTGAATCTGCAGGCAGCACTTCAGAAGACTAAGCGCAACCATCCTCCCACTCAGCATCACAAGAGTGTCTTCAGATAGGAGGAGCCATAACCCTGGAAAATAGAAAGGACTGGTATAGAGCTAAATGGACTGTTTCAAGAATCTTGGAGGAAATACAAAATGAGAATGTTTAAAAGTTGTATTCTGGGTAAGATCTGTTTGATGTGTGTTGTAGTGTGATTTTCACAGATGACTGCGAGAAGGGAAATTTTGAATTTTTATTTTGTGTTGAGTAGCACAATTGTCAAACTGGAAAAGGCAGTGGACTTTTTCTTTGTAGGTGTTTCATTTCCATTTACTAACATGGATAAGAGAAGTCTGTAATTGAAACTTAGTAAATTTATAAGAGTTTCTAATTTTACATTTTTTTTTCTTCTGATTGTTACTACTTGAGTGGATAAAAAACATACCTAGATTCACTCATTCTTAGTTAATTATTAAATTCTTTCTATGAATTTATTGAGTCCTGGCCATGTGCCAGGCACTGTGTTTGGGGCTGCCAATACAGTAATGAACAGCCAGATCTGTTTTCTGCTCTCTGAAATTAATGTTTTCCATGAAAGATGGCCACTGAAGAAATAATAATAAAGTTTGACCATTCTTGGGATGGGGAAATATGAAAGTAACAGAAAGAGAGAGAGTGCAGAAATCTAGATTAGGAAATTCTGGGTACAGAGGAAAAGGATCAGAGAACATTTAGTCTAAATCTGATAGAACAATGAACTGTGCTCGTAAAGGGAGCCTCTTAATCTTGTATTTAAAAACTGTTATCAAGGTTCAGGAATTTCCCTGTTTAGAAGATTTTTATGCTCCATGTTCTCAGCTTAAATACTAACTTTTAAAATGTAACATAACTTTCATCTGGTTTTCATGGTCTTATGAAATAGTAAGAATCAAATTCATGCTAAAACATGAGAAAAAATAGTGGTAATTAGAATATATTCCCATGCTTCCTTAATTTCTCTTTTTTGTTTCATAAAAACAAACAAAAAACCAATGAAACAGAGCAGAAAAAGCCAAACAACCAACCCAGTTTATTGTAAAATAATTTGTTATGATGTATCTTCTTGCTGTGAACATTATACTTTTAAATTTCAGAAGGACCAATTTTTTATTCTATAAAAAATTCTCAGTTGACAATATTATTGCCAATTTAATAAAGTTAGAATGATGCATGTAATAAAGTATTTTTTTTCTATTTCATGGTAAAATATCCTTTTTGTGCAAAATGTCTTCTATCAATATCGTTTTCCTCAAAAGCTACCCAGTGATTAGTATCAGTTATGCTTCATGGTACATTTAGCATCTTAAGCCATAGCCATGTTAATTGTGAAATGTTTAATTTCCAGGGGAAGATGTCGATTTCAAATATAATCTCATGCATGTAAGTTGTTAACCTGAAGCATGAAGAGAAACATTTGTTCAGGGTGCTCTAAACACTGGAAAGGGTGGGAAAGGATGGAGAGGAAGGAAGAAGGAGAGGCCATGAGGAAGAAATGTTTATTCACCAATGGCGATTACGGAGTTTTATTAAATGTCCCAACACAAATGATATAAAATGGCCTAGGGACAAAATTTAGCATCTGTACCGTCGGAGGCCTTTTAAAGATGCAGATTCTGATTTCATAGCACAGGTCTGAGTTGGAGATGATACATTTCTAACCAACTTCCACAAACTGCTGTTCTGTGGAGTAGCCAGGGTCTATAGGTGTGATTTGAACATTGGCTCACGACAGAAACACCTGCAGAAATGGAAAAGATCTTGACACTCGGGCCAGACTTCTGAAAGAATAAGTTAGAATTTCTGGTGCTGAGACTCAGGCTTCAGTATTTCTTTAATATCTCCCAGTATATAACAAGCTGCAGCTAGACTGAAGAAACCACTAGTCAGAAGATGATTGTCCCTTATCATTGGCAAGAGCTGGTGTGTTCACTCCAGCGGTGCTTTAGAATCACTTATGAGCTGAAAGTCAAATGACACCATTACAATAGACTACAGTTGAGAAAACAAAACACACACCACATTATTTAAATAAAAACATATCCAGTACACACAAGGGATATTTTTGGCTTATAGATTCTCAGAAATGTTATGGTTTCTGTCCTTGCATAATTTTGCTATTGAGTTCCTAAGTACATTTTGGGAATAGTGGTTAAAACAAGAAAAATAAAGCATTAGGTTTCTCACTGCATCAGCCTATAGTTACTGGAAAGCTGATTTCTTCACATTGACTTATCTGATCTTCTTAGGAATGGCAGGATTTCAGGGAACAAAACCTCAAATACTCGTCCTAACTTCTCCTCGTTCATTCCATACAGAGTAACTTTCTTCTGAGGATAGTCCTTCTGAAAGCCAGGATTACCCCTACTTCCATGTATACAGAAAAGTAGCAATCTTAGATTTTTAACATAGCACTGACTGTTAAAATGGCTTTCCTTTGCTCAAACTAACTGCATTGGTCAATGTTTTTAACTGCAAGCAACTAAAAAGGAGACTGGGTGAATTAAACAGAAAAGAATTTATTTGAAAGGGTAACGGCACACTCACAGGACCATTGGCCATCAGAAGAACCGAATCAAGGCTGAACGTCCAGGAAGAATGCCCAAACCACACTGTAGAACAGTTTGAAGGAGAAACTGCTGCTGCTGCTGCTGCCACTACTACTGCTAGACGTTAGCATATTCCCTGCTACCATTTTGCACCAGAAACACAATATTGCAGCGCTTTGTGGCTTGGCCTTGTGATTTGGATGGGAGATAAGGATTCTTACAACTGCTTAGAAGCAATCAATTCTGTCTGGGCTGTAGTAGCAAGAAGTTTGCGTTCTCTTTCCTGGTATCTGAAGGAATACCACCTCAGATACTATTTGTTCAGATACCAGGAAAGAGAAAGCAAACTTTTTTTTCCCACCTCATTTAGAAAAAATAAGAGCAGCAGTATTTTTGTCCATGTCCCAGTGGTAGCTGATTACCTCTCACATGATGCTCCCATTGAGGGGAGTGGCTCGCCCTGATCTCCTGCCTTCCCAGATCTTTCTCGTGAAAACCTGGTAGAGGACCATGGAAACAAGTTTGTGGGTGAGTGTAAACTACCCTTCATGGACACCATGTTTGGGTCCTCTTCCATCAACACTCCCTTTATGGAAGCTGTTTTTCTCTCTCCTGGATTTTCCCTCTGGAGACCCCTTCCACACTCTCTCATGGAAGCCCGTCTTCCCCTCCTAAACTCCGTCTGTCTCTATCCCCTTCCACTCAGTGTGGAAGCTGCCTTCCTCTCCTGGATTCCATCTTTCTGGATTCTCTCACTCAGTGTGAGAGTTAGCTGTTTCTTCCTCTTTCCTTCTCCTGTTTCTCTCTCTCTTTAATCACTTTCTACAAACAAACAAACAAACAAACAAACAAACTACCCTTCTATCTGAGGCTCTAAGTTATTCCAAATTTCATTAGCCCACACTTGGCCTTTAGGGATTTGTTAAAGTTATAGCTTATTTATTCTTGCTTACTTTTGTGGAAGCGACCACTTCCTTCTGTGCTCTGCTGAATGGTTCATGTGTCCATCCTCTCTTCAGAGGGTCTGGTTACACTTTGGAATTCAGTTTAGTTTGTTTTCTTATTATCTGAGGTCTCTAATGGGTTTGATAATTTTGTTTTTTGGTAGATTATCTGGCCTTTCTTGTTTTTAGATAGTGATGTTCTTTTGTAGCATTCTACAATCTATGCTGAAGTAAAACCCGTTGCCATTATTTAAAAAAAAATTAAACATTATATTGTCTTTTTGAAAAATTAAGAAAATAATTGTCTTTTATAATTGCCCACATATTTACCATTTTCAGTGCTTGTCATTTCTTTCTGTTTAAATGATTTTCATTTGGTATCTTCATTTCTGTTCAGCCTAAGAACTCCTTTTAGCATTTTTTTAAAAATAAATCTGCTGGCAACTAATTTTGCCAAAAGTTGTGCATCTAAACATGACCTTATTTTACATTTAGTTTTATAAAAGACATTTTACCAGACATAGAATTCCATGTTGACAGCTTCCTTTTCATTTCAGGTCACTAAAGGTATTGTTGCATTGTCTTTTGTATGCATGTACGTACGTATGTATGTATGTATTTATTTACTTTTTTGAGATGGAGTCTCACTCTATTGCCCAGGCTGGAGTACAGTAGTGCAATCTTGGCTCACTGCAATTGCCACCTCCTGGGTTCAAGAGATTCTCCTGCCTTAGCCTCCCAAGTAGCTAGGATTACAGGTGTGTGCCTCCACACTAATTTTGTGTATTTTTTAATTAGATATTGGATTTTACCGTGTTAGCCAGGATGGTCTTTATCTCCTGACCTTGTGATCTGCCTGCCTCAGCCTCCCAATGTGCTGGGATTATAGGCATGAGCCACTGCGCCCGGCCCTGTCTTCATTAAAAAAAAAATAAAACTAGAGTCATCTGTTATTCCCATTAATATATCTCTGCATATAACATATCTTTCCTTTTTGTTGCTTTTAAAATTATTCTCTATAGCTACAGCTTTGGATTTTAGCAGTTTGACTATCACGTAAGTACTTGTTTCTTTTCTCCTCTTATCATACAAGGAGTGCTTTTTAAAAATTTTATTTAACCAACTTGAAGTTTACTGAGCGTGTTAGTCTGTTTTTGCATTGCTATAAAAAATACCCAAGGCTGGATAACTTATAAATAAAAGAGGCTTAATTGGCTCATGATTTTCAGTCTGTACATGAAACATGGGTCTGGCATCTCCTCAGCTTCTGGTGAGGCCTTGGAGATTTTACTTATTGCAGAAGGAAAAGTGGAAGCCAGCATGTCACATGGTAAGAGAGGGAGCAAGACAGAAGAGGGGTCCTTTAAAGAATCAGATCTTGCATAAACTAACTGAACAAGAACTCACTCATCACCAAGGGGATGGCTCTAAGCCATTCAGAAGGGATCCACCCCCATGACCCAAATATCTCCTACTAGGCCCCTCATTTCAACATGGGATTTGGAAGGGACAAGCATCCAAACTATATAATTCCAACCCACAACCCCCAATCTCATGCTCTCCTCATAATTCAAAATACAATCATCTCTTCTCAGTAATCCCCCAAAGTCTTAACTTGTTCCACCATCAAAGTGTAATGTCTTATCTGAGATTCAAGGCAGGTTATTTCCACCTATGATCCTGTAAAATCAAAAACAAGTTATTTACTCCCAAGATACAATGGGGGTACAAGTGCTAGGTGAACATACCCGTTCAAAAAGGGAGAAATCAGACAAAAGAAAAGGGCTACAGGCCTCATACAAGTCTGAAACTCATCAGGACAGACAAGCTCCCAAATAAACTTCTTTAACTCCATGTCCTGCATCCAAGGCACACTAGTGTAACATATGGGCTCTGAAGTTCTGCGTCTGTGGCTTTTCCGGGTGCAGCCTCCATGGTTGCTCTTAAGGGCTGCCGTTGTGTGCCTGTGGGTTTTCCAGGCTCAAGGTGCAAGCTGCTGATTACTATTGTTGGACATGGACAGCAGCAGCCCCCTTCCCACAGCTCCGCTAGGTAGTGTCCTAGTGGCAACTTTGAGTGGGGGCTTCAACCTCACATTTCCCTTTGGCACTGCCCAAGCAGAGCCTCTCTATGAGGGTACCAACCCTAAAGAAGGCTGCCGCATGAGTACCCAGGATTTTTCATACATCCTCTGAAATCTAGATGGGAGCTGCCAAGGCTTCTTCACTCTTACATGCTGTGCATTTACAGACTTAACACTACTTGGAGGCTGCCAAAGCTTACAATGGCTTGGTCTCTCCAAAGTGGCAGCTGGAGCTCTACCTAAGGCCCTTCGATTGACTTGTGGAACAAAACAGCTGGGATGTGGGAAACAGCTCCTGAGGTGGCACAGATCAGTGGTGCTCTGGGCCTGGCCTCGGAAACCAAACCATTCTTTCCTCCTAGGCTTCTGGGGCTGTTATGGGACATGCTGCCTCTAAAATCCCTTTGTAGCCTTTTGCCCATTGTCTTGGATATTAGCACTTGGCTCCCTTTTAGTCATGCTAATATCTGTAACAAGTAGTTGCTCTGTAGTCCACTTGATTTCCCTCCTGAAAATGTTTTTTTCTTTCTCTACCACATGGCCAAGGATGCAAGATTTCCAAACTTTTACACTCTGAATTCCTTTAAAATATGAGTTCAAACTTTAAGTCATTCCTTTGCTCTCATTTCTTATTTAGGCTGTCAGAAGCAGCCAGGTCAGTTCTTGAATGCTTTACTGTTTAGAAATTTCTTCCACCAGATATCCTAAGTTATCACTCTTAAGTTAAACCTTACACAAATCCCTAGCATATGAACACAATGCAGCCAAATTTTGTGCTAGAGCATAACAAGGGAAACCTTTGTTCTCATTCGCAATAAACTTCTGATTTCTGTCTGAGCACTCATTAGTCTGCCCTTCACTGTCCATATTTCTATTGGCATTTTGGTCACAGCCAATAACCTAGTCTCTTAAAAGTTCTAAACTTTATCTCATCTTCTTGTCTTCTTTTGAGTCCTCTAAACTCTTCCAACCTCTGTCCATTGCTAAGCTTTAAGGGTACTTCCACATTTTCAGGTATCTTTATAGCAATGACGTACTCCTTGGTTGCAATTTTTTTCCCCCATTTTTTGCCTTGCTACAAAAAAATACCTGAAGCTGGGTAATTTATGGAGAAAAGAGGATTAATTGGCTCACAGTTCTATAGGCTGCACAGAAGGTATAGGCACTGGCATCTGCTCAGCTTCTGGTGAGGCCTCTAGGAGATTTTACTCATGGCAGAAGGCGAAGGAGGAACCAGTATATCACATGGCAAGAAAAGGAGTGAGACAGAAGGGGGAGGTCCCAGGTTCTTAAACAACTAGATCTTGTGTGAACTAACAGAATGAGAACTCACTCATCACCAAGAAGATGGCACTAAACCATTCATGAGGATTCACCCCCATTTAAATTATATGACTGAGTTTATCAAGTCTGGGGGTTTCCTTTTTTTTTTTATGTATAGTTGGAAAAACTTGGTCATTATTTCTTCAAAAATTTTTTGCCCTCTTCTCCCTCTTATCTCTCTCTGGAACTCTAACTGCACTTATTTCGTACAGTTTAAAATTGTCTTACAATTTATTGAGTCAGTTGTTATTTTTATTTTTATTTCTTTGTGCTTTTGACTTGTTTTTACATTTACTGTTGATTCTGCAGAATGTAATCTGCTATTAATTCAATGTATTATTTAATTTATATATTGTATTTTTAATCTCTTGGATTTTACCTATTTTGTTAGAGTTTAAAAATAGCTCTTAAAAATTCTGTTATTACATTCATCTTCTCCAACAATTTTTTAACATATTTGTATTGTGTAGTTCTTATATAATAATTCTGACATTTAGATTATTTGTGGCTCTACTTCTTGTTATGCTTTGTTTTGATTATGAACCAATTTTACCTGTTTCTTTGCATGTCTAATGCTAAAGAATATTGATGATATGTTAGGACAGTTGACTATGTCCTCTTGCTCTGAAGTGTTGAATTTTATTCTAACAGGCAGTTAAATCACTGTGAAGCTACCTAGATCCTGTGGAAAATGTATTTAGGCCCCTTTAGGGTGATTTGTTTTTGTTTTACTTTTAATTCACAGATATAGCACTTAATCTTAAGATATAGTCATTATTGTAAAGCTGACAGTCCCTCATAATTTGGTACAACTTGAACTCCAAACCCTGCTTTTCCAGAAATAGACCACTGCCGAAATCACTACTCAGCAATTGTGATCCTTTACCTCAGTTCCTTGAAATCTCAAGGAATGTTTGCATTCTAAAACATAGAACTGGCTGGGCGTGGTGGCTCAAGCCTGTAATCCCAGCACTTGGGAGGCCGAGGTGGGTGGATCACGAGGTCAAGAGATCGAGACCATCCTGATCAACATGGTGAAACCCCGTCTCTACTAAAAATACAAAACATTAGCTGGGCATGGTGGCGTGTGCCTGTAATCCCAGCTACTCAGGAGGCTGAGGCAGGAGAATTGCCTGAACCCAGGAGGCGGAGGTTGTGGTGAGCCGAGATCGTGCCATTGCACTCCAGCCTGGGTAACAAGAGTGAAACTCTGTCTCAAAAAACAAAAACAAAAACAAAAACAAAAACAAAAACAAAAACAAAAACAAAAACAAACAACAACAACAACAAAAAAACAAAACATAGAACTGATCCAAAGATTTGACAAGAATTTACACACAGAGTTTAGGGCTGATCCATTTGTAGCTTTCTCATGTTCAAGCAGTGTTGTTGTCTGGCTATGAGATTCCTTGTCTCATGGCCACAGAAAACCAGGATGCGGACACAAAAAGTGAGTTTCGGCGTGGAAGTTTAATAGGTAAAAGAAAGGGAAGAGCTCTCTCTGCTTCAGAGAGAAGGGTTTCAGAGTAATGGGTTGCTGCTTCTGTGGTGAAGTGCAGGAAATTTTGTAGATGATCTTGAGGAGGTGATGTCTGATTTACATAGGGCACAAAAGATTGTTTGGACCAGGTGTACCATTTTCATAGGGTGCAAAAAAGCTGGCCACCCCTATCCTGATCTTTTGTTATGCAGGTGGGTTCTCTACCTGACCAGTGCCATGTTTCCTGTTCCTTTCTTGTACACGTAGGTATTAAGAAAAGGGAAGATAGCGCCTCCATGTTGAACATCCCTGGCACTCAGGTAGCCCTTTTCTATTGGCACAGCTGCCAGCACTCCCCCATGCAAGCTTGCTTATCTATGTCTGCAGCTTGATTTTTTTAGGCTACTCTTTGTTAGAAAGGAAATGATTTGGGGGTTGCTTTTTATTAAAATGAAAATTCCACCAAGGACTCTCTTGCCCTCGCTATCTGCTTAAATAATTTCTACCTCCTCTATCAATGTTTGGGATTTCCCTTTTTATTTTCTATCAAAGATCAACCCTGAACTTTGACCTACAACCCCTCAGCCAAATAAGATAGCTGCTTACTGCTTGAGCTCAACCATTTATGCATAATACAAACTGGGAAGTATCCTTAATGGAAAATTCAGTCAAATGTAGTTCTCTGTTATTTGGCTTCTCTTTTTTCAGGAGCTATAGCCTCTCTAGTCTCTGCTTCCTTTTGTAGGAATGGCATTTTAAAAGTGGATCTTGAAGACAAAAATTAGCCAGGCATGGCGGTGCATGCCTGTAATCCCAGCTACTGGGGTGGCTGAGGCAGGAAAATTGCTTGAACCTGGGAGGTGGAGGTTGCAGTGAGCTGAGATTGCACCACTGCACTCCAGCCTGGGTAACAGAGTGAGATTCTGTCTCAAAAAGTAAAATAAAAGTGGATTTTGAGGAAACAGTACAGTTTTTATATAGATACAAAGCACAACAATTTCTTTCCCAAATAAATAAGAGCACAATGCTGACCAAAGAGTTTTTCTTTGACATATTGTAGGCTCTCAAACCCATTCCTATGCCTTTTTCCTTCAAGCTTCTATGGATTAGACATCTTACTAGGCCTGAATTTTCAAAGGATACCATGATCTTACCTTATGGGATTTTTGATACTATACATAGTGTTGTCAACATGAAATAATTGAACAGATCAGCATCCAGTGTAAAAGAGTTTAAGTAAAAACCTGAAAATAGCCATTCAGGTAACAGAAACTTCAAAGGACTGGGGTCAATGCTCTGAAGTTAAAGTTAGTTAAGATCTTGCTTATATAGGCAGAAAACAAAGAAATTTAGGAAGATTATAACATTTTTCTATACAAGGCTGTTTTATAAGTTACAGCAATTTAATTACAGCTTTCCTTCGTTTTTTCCAACTTAAAATTCTGTATTTAACATTCTATCCTAGACAACGTGATAGTCATGCAGTCTTTTTATGGGAGAGGATAGAGGGAGGTTCATCTACAGTGAAGACCAGTAGTTAAGAGGGAAGGGGTCTTCCCTGGTGCCTTTTAGTCCTTTACAACATTTTAGAAAACAACCTAGGTAAGGAAAAAGGCTAATCTATAATCAGAGACAAAAAGTTACATGATTGAGGTCCCATAATCGCATTCTCTTAAGTCTCAAAATATTTAAATGTTCCAACCACTTAGATTTTGAATTACATGTTTTCACAGTGTACATTACAATATTCATAGCTATTCACTTCTTTTTGTGATTGCTTTATTTCAGGCACTATGATGAGTACTCAATTTTATTATTTCCTTTAAACTTTATAAATTATATCCATTACCATTTAATATATGAGTAACTGAGGCCTAATGAGATCCAATACATGTTCCAGGGTCATAAAGAATGTATTAGGACCAGGATGTAAATTCAGGTCCATCTAACTCCAAAGCCTATGCCTATAACCTTTCAGCAATAAATGGAATTATTTGCTAATCATTTTATTGCACAATTTCTTACAGTATGAAGATTCTTTTTTCTGTCTTAGAATATTATATTTGCCTGGGAATTTACAAAATTACAGAAAATTAATACTAATCATAATGACATACTAAATTTTATTGGATCAGGCAGGATAGCTCATCTTATATTTGGTTTATTTTAAAACCTTTGTTTCAGTCTTGAAATTTGGCAGATAAATAAAGGCATTAAATGCATATGGGCTCCTTGAGAGGAATATTATTTGATAGCATATTTCCAGATGATGACTGCTCAGCTGGAAGCAATTCAAATTATGAGGTGTCTTTATCTTTTAATAGTTACTATTACCTCACTGAATAATGATTAGGAGCTACATTTTATTTTCCTTACATAATGATATGTTGTAACAAAATTATATCAGGCAGCAAAATTCCCTTTTTGAGGTGGAAAAACCACTTTCAGGTTTTAATACAGTTTACAGAAACAACATTTAATGAAAAATCCAAAGACATTTGCAATAGAAGATAACTCACAGTCATAAAACTCATAGTCATGATTTTCATTAGTTTTCAATGTTTTGTGTCATGAACTTCAATTACTGCTTCCATTAACTACACACTTTCTGTGCTTTTTCCTGACTGTTCACCAATATGAAAGGTAAGGCATGTTTCCTTAAGAATACTGTCAGTGTGTGCCAAGGACCCATTCTCAATTCAGTGTTAATTTTCTGTTTCCCAAAGAGCCAACATGTTGTTTGCTGACTAAAATACCCATTGCTTCTTTCCGTCAGTAGTTGGTATTCAGTTGATGGTCAAAATGCTTTAAAATTTATCAAAATAAAAGCATGCTGTAAGAATACAATCAACAATTTTAGGGAGCTAACAAAATGTTTAAATTTTTGTCTTTCTGGTTCAGCCGTGAATCAATAACGGTATAAAGCAGGTCGATATTAAAGATAAGGGAAAATTAATATGAATTTAAATTGCATCAGAAAGTCAGTTTTTAAAAATTAATAATGGGATTAACTTTCAAAAGGGCCTGGTTATATTGTTTTATTGTAAATTTTGCTAAAGAAAATAGACACAGTCAGATTCATGTAAGATATTTCTGTTTACTATCATGTATTTAATCTATCTGTAATCTAATATTAGTTACTAAGTATTGGCTAGCACTTTTTCATGCATTTTATTAAATTTCTCTTAATCGTATTATTATCTTGAGAGATTTACAGCTGTATTGTCATCTGTAATTTAAGTAATATGTACCTTTAGCATATTAAAACTACATTAAAGAAAATAGAAATCCATTTGTAATTCCTAGAGGTTAACATGTTTTATCTTTGCTTTTCCCCCTTGATTTAACTTACATGGATATAAATATTTTTACAGAATTATATACAACTATAGTAAATACAGTATAGACATGTTTACAAACAGATTATAACTTAATTTTTAATGAAACAACTCAATTATATTTTGGATTTTATGCATCTTTGCTGTTGCAGTGGAATGTGACTGGAAGTTAGGTAGACTCTATCCTTCCTGGTGTTTCCTCCAACTCTCCAGCTTATGCCAGAGTCCCAGGGTCTTACCTGGGTGTGCATGTGTGTGTGGCAGCAGTGACTGTCTTGTCATTGCTTATCAATGACATCCTATGTTCCCAGAAACATGGCTTCTTCAGTCCTGGCAGCTCTCTGATGCTTTGATGCCATGTTTAAGGCTAGGAGGTCATTTGAAAGGCTGTGTCTCTGCTTGCACATACTGTAAATCTCTCTCTGTTTTGTTTCTTTACTAGGGTAGTGTTATTCAGCAGGAATTTCCTCTCTCTTCTCTAGGGACTCCAAAGAGAACTATTTCTTGATTTTCTCACCTTTGTTGGTTGGTGGTTAAGAAGGTGGGAGAGAGGCTGAGTATCTTGTCTGTAAAATCAGCATTGGATTGAAATACTTCATGATGGCAACTGAGGGTGATTGGTGGCTAATGATTTCCGTCTCTCTCTTCTTCTAAGTCACCTACATTTCGACTAGTTTTTACTGTGGTTGACCACACCTTGGACCAGCCCTGTGGTTACATGAGAGTGGACCGATTGTAAGTGACAGGATGCTCCTAAACAACAGCAGATAAAAGAGAAAGAAAAACAGATGGAAAAGGAGAGGAAGTTTTTAAATAATGAAATGGTAAGGGAAAGGGGGCATCTGTAGAAGGAGAGTTTTAGTGTTCAGTCAGGCAGGGTATGGGTTCTGTGGTGTCTTGTCTATTCAAAATATATACACACATGCCTAATAGAAACTTAGTAGAGCATGAATTCCAGTGTGCTGTAGATACTCTTTGAAGTGTACCTGAAAATAATGAAACCTCATACATTGCAGCTGAGAGAGCAAGATCTCACCAACTACCCATGTGCTCCACATTCCTTGTTCTCTTTGCAGTTAGATGAGACCATGTGTCTCATTCTGCCCAGTGGACAGTCAGCAGAAATGGTGCATGCTATATAGGTCTGACCATGAATTCATCAGTAGGACATTCTAGCCACATTTTCTGTTGCCATAGCAGCCCTGGAAGTGCTGAGTAGAGATGAAGAGAAACTGAGTCCCTGAGTTACCACAAGAAAGAGAAATGCTTTGAAGTGCTCCTTAACTACCAGAAAGTGATACATACTACAAAGCATTACATAAATTTTTGTGCATTAAGCCACTGATACTTGGAGATTTATTTGCTTTTGTTGCATTGCCACCTCATTCTAACCAGTACAGTTTGGAGGGTAAGATGACTATTCTTTTGAATTGCAATTCTGTTACCTGAATCTTTGTGTCATAAAAATATTCACTGAAAATTCTTCCTTCTCTAAAAGTGCTATTAATTACTTCTTTTTTGCTTTAGCATTATAGATCACTTAGTACAAGACAGGTTCTTGACAAGGAAACTAAAAGCCAAATTGTTAGTCATTTCTGCCAGTTGAAGAATGACTTGGGATGAAGATAAAGCATGTTAATGGAGAAATATGATTCCATTGAAAAATAAAAAATTCATGAACAACATTTGATAGCATGTCTATTCCATAAAATGAAGTTTTCTCAAGATCTGGAGGTCATCAGACCCAGGAAGTTTCTTGTCATTAAAAATTGATTTAAATGTTCGTCATTATTTCAGCAAAGTTTAAAATCTACTATAGAAAATTCTTACATGAAAGGTTCATATTTTATTATAAATATAATGTAATAAATATAACATATTGCCCCAGACCTGAAAGATTCAGGAGATTTAAATGTTTTTGGATACAGAAGGCCTTAGGTCCTTTAAATAGTTTATAAGTAACAAAAATTAGATTTAGAATGTTAACATTTTCCTCTAAATAAGAGTTTTGATTCTCTGGTTCCCTTCCTTGCTTTGTTCTCTTCCTTTCCTTTCTCTTCTCTTCTTTCCTTTCCCTTCCCTCATCTTTGCTTCATGTATATCTTCACCACAACCTCCCTCATCTCTAGCTTGGATTTTTAGGCCAACTGCTTCTGGAACAGCCCCTCTAAGGCTGTTACAGCTTCTGTTTTCCCTTCAAGAGAGAACCAGCCGTAAAGAGTGCAGACGATGGCTGTTGCCTCCAGGATTGGCCCCCAGAGCTGAGGTGAAAAAGTTTTCTTGCAGCCGCAGCCAAAGACTAATCACAGAAAGGATAGTAGGACTTGACCTCTTTTGACCAGTGTGAAACTCCTCTGTGAATAGTCTTCGCATTGCAGTTCTTCATTGGGCTGATTGAGACTTTGTCAAAGCTGTATGGCAGTCTGAGGCTCTGTTCATAAAATCTTTCTTCCTGATACTTTTCCATAGGTTTCAGACTTGTGTTGCAGTTGGAAATGTTTATCTCTCCCTGCTCCTTCTCTTCTTACCTTTCACAGATATTACCTTCAATAAATCTCTTACAGTTCTAACTCCATCTTGACATCTGTTTCTTGGAGGGCCTGAACTGACACGCTTCTGAATTACTGTGCTCTTATCACTTTTTCTCTTTTCCAAACTTCTTGAGGAAGCCAGAATATTTTTATGTCTCCCTGTGATTTCATGATTAGAATTTCTCAATGGATTCCATCTCTCATAAGATGGTGACCAAAGTCATTAATGTGTGGTGTATGAAGCCCTGCCAATTCTGGCTCAGCCTCTCACTCTAACCTCACCTTGCCCCAAGCTCCACGCTGGAGTTTTTTTCGTTTCTTGAATGTTCCTTCCTTTTCCTCTGTAGGTCCATTTGCCTGTACAATCTTCTCCATTCTTTAACTGTCCATTGATCATTCAGAGCGCAGTGTAAGCATTTTTTATTCAGAGAAGTTTTATCTGACATCAAAACAAGATGTCATCTTCCTATATTATATTAACATAATAATATATATCTTTCCATCATTCAACCTATCATAGCTGTGATTTAACATTTATTCTGATGCTTCGGTTAAAAATCAGCTCCCTCAATAGACCCAGAGCTCCATGATGACAGTGTCTGTACTTTTGTTTACCGATGTCTCTAAAACAACTGAAACAATGAGTAACATGCAGTCACTACTAAGAGCTTTTATCACATAAATAAATGAATGAGAAAATTTAGAAGGTTATTCTTTATTCAAAAATTACTTATAAAAGTTTATTTTAAACAGGAGTTTGGACTTTAAAACTTTTAATTTCCACTTTTATTTTCTAAATTAAAAGTGTTTTTCAACCTTCTCCTTGGGCAAAAACTAGATTAGTACGAGTGAAAAACTGAGGACATCTCCACTTCAAATGATCTTTCTCCTTTCACTTCATTGGCTGTTTAGAGAAATAGGACTCGCCCAGTTATAGGGAATCCAGAGTCTGCATCTCTTGTAAAAGACATGTGGGCATAAAAAACAGGCGAGAAGTCACTATTTTACGCAAGAACACCTGGAAATCAAGTTAGTTAGTTAATTCCGTAGGTTTGGTCTAGAGGGTGACTCTGAATAAGGTTTAGACTGGCCTAGGAATAGGATGGATAAGGTAGATTTATTTAAAAAAAAAATGATTGGTAATTATTTCTCCAGATCCTTTGGAAAACCTAGTTCAGGATGGAGGAAGATCTAATGCTACCTAGTGATTAAGAGCATAGACTCTGGATTCAGCATGCCTGTGGGCTGCAATTTTGGCTCTGTCATGTACCAGTTTTGTAACCATGGGAAAATTACTATTCTCTCTAAGCCCAGTCTCATCATCTGTAACATGGGGATATTCATAACCTACTTCATATGGTTTTATGAAGATTAAATGAGGAACTGTAGGTCTAGCTTTTAATATGGTATCTGGCACATAGTGCTAAACATCCTCACCTATTATCAATATTGTTCTGTTTTCTTCTTATTTGTTCTTTGTATTTGAAATTTATGAAATAAGCATGTGCCATTCTTTGATAGAAATATTTTTTCATTCCTTTTGCCATTTTTCTACAATTGTTTCATATGATTGTTGGGAAGTAGGAGGCCTTTAATATGGTGAACAGTGTAGAGATAATGTAGTATCATCTATAGTTACACTGCACTCTGCCACTCACAAGCCACCTCATGATCCTTAGCCTGTCCCTTACCCTCTGGTGACTCATCTTCACACATGAAATGGAGACAATAAAAGTTCCTACTTCATAGGGATTCATTAATTAGGTCAATGAATGTAAAGGCCATAGAGTTTGCCAGGCATACAATAATGTTTGCCATTAGCAAGTCTTGACTTCCCAGTAAGTTTAAAGCTCTTTGAAGGCAAAGACTTTGACAAAAATTTTTTTTTCACAAAGTACTTACATTTATGCTGGACACATACTAAATGTGTAATACATAAAGACTTGTTAACTGATTAGCTATTTTATATGCATAACAAAGCCTTGATTATAAATCTGAAACTGTCTGTATTTGAGTACTATTTTCACTGAACTTAGATTTGAGTCCTATTATGTCTAATACTCAGCACAAAATTTGTAGCCTGTTTGGAATATGTTACATGGTTTTAATGGAGGAATTTTTATATTCCTAAGTAGTAGACCAAATGTCCTTAGCATATTCACAATCAGGTTTTGTTGTCCTTTCCTGAACTGACTGCTGGTCTAGAAATCAAATCTCAAATTAGTGGTATTTACTCCTGCCCAACTATATATATTACCCTTGAAGAAAATAATACACTTCAGAAAAGGACTGACATTTCTGGTCAGGCTTTAAACAAAACTGCAATCTATGTTTTTGGGAAGTCTCATCCAAAGATAAAAAAACATATAATTAGGATATAGACTTCAATTTTCAGAAATAATCTTTAGTGACTGTTTTATTGAAGAATGTCTATTTGCAGAATACATAACCATTGAAAATTATAATTTTCTTAATATTGGCTCCTTCGAACAAGTAGCGATTACCAGCTTAGGTTCTAAAGCCTATACAGCTGTTCCTCACATTCTGTTCATGATTTTGAGCCAGCAGACCCCACTGTTCACTTCTCACAAATTTTGATGTGTTTGTGTATGTGTGTAGATTTAAGAAATGCAGTTCAAATTTAAATTTATGATCTTAAAAACATGTAGACACTAAGGAGAAACTAAGGTACTAAGATTCTGCACTATATTATTTTTATATTGTATCTAAGCAGCCATGATACTTTTTAAAATTTCTACTGGTAAACATTTTGTGTAATAACTTCTTTCCCCATGTTATCCCTCCCTGACCTCCCCACCCCTCCACTGTCCCTCCCGTGGCCCCCGCCAATAGACCCCAGTGTGTGATGCTCCCCTCCCTCCCTGTGTCCATGTGTTCTCATTGTTCAAAACCTGCCTATGAGTGAAAACGTGGTGTTTGATTTCCTGTTCTTATGTCAGTTTGCTGAGTGATGGTTTCCAGCTTTATTCATGTCCCTGCAAAGGACAAGAACTCATCTCTTTTTATGGCTGCATAGTATTCCATGGTGTATATGTACCAAGTTTCTTTTAAAATATTACCGCTCATTGACAATTTACCAAGAGCTCTGATGGAGATGTACAAGGAGATTAATGCTGCTTGCATGACACTAATACAGCATCAATTCTGTAGCCCATGGATCAAGGAGTAAATCTGACTTTTAACTCTTACTGCTTAAGAAATACATTTTATAAGAGTGTAGCTAACATAGATGGTGGATTCCTTTGATGGATCTGGGTGAGGTAAATTGAAAACCTTCTGGAAAGAATTCACCACTTTATATGCCTTTTAAGAGCATTAACGATTCTTGAGAGGTCAAAATATCAACATTAACAGGAGTTTAGAAGTTGATTTCACCCATCTTGGATGACTTTTAGTGGTTCAAGACTTCTTAGAGGAAGTAACTGAATATGTGGTGGGAACAGCAAGAGAATTAGAATTCAAAGTGGAGCTTGAAAATATGACTCAATTGATGCAATCTCATGATCAAACAACAATGGGTTAGGAGTTGCTTCTCATGAATATACAAAGAATTTCTTGAGATGAAACTTATTCCTAATAAAGATGCTGTGAACATTGTTGAAATTACATCAAAGCATTTAGAATATTTTTAAAACTTTTCTGGTAAATCATCAGCAGAGTTTGAAAGGATTGATTCCAATTTGGAAGGAAGTTCTACTGTGGGTAAATGCTACCAAGGGTCTTTACATGCTACAGAGAAATCTTTCATGAAAGGAAAAGTCAATTGATGTGGCAAACTCTGTTGTTGTCTTAAGAAATTGCCCCAGAGACCCAAAACTTTAGCAACCACACCCTAATCAGTCAGCAGCCATCAAGACTGAGGAACAACCCTCTACCAGCAAAAAGATTGCAATTCGCTAGAGATTTCAGATGATCATTATCATTTTTTATAATAAAGTATTTTAAATTAAGATATTTGCATCGTGTTTTTAGGAATGATGCTGTTGTACACTTAAAAGTCTATAGTATAGTATAAACATAAGTTTTATATGCACAGGGAAACAAAAAAATTTGTATATCTCACTTTCTTGTGATACTTTATTGTGGTAGTCCTGAACCAAACCTACAATATCTCTAACCCATGTCTGGACTAGGATCTTCCTCAGAAATATTTTGACTTTAAATGGGGCAATGTATGCAAAAAGCCTATAACATAGTATGTTTGTATTTAAATTATTATCAATATTTCGTTAAACTTCAGAAAAGAGAAACCCAAACTTTTCCTGGAGTAATGATAAGATTTATCAATGTGAATTCACAGAGTTCCTCTATTTTTGCTCTGTATTCCTTTTTCTTCTTATAGTTCATGAAATTATTTATAGAAACAGTATGTAGCAAGATGGATCAAATGGCTCAGAGACAATAGAAGTTGATTCTCTTCCATGTGATAGTCACGAGATAGGTGGGTGCTCTAAGGCAGTGGTCAGCTCTGCTCTGTGAGGTCATCAGGGATCTGGTTTCACTTCATTTTGTTGTCCACTATTCCCTAGCAGAATGTTTCTTTCATGTAACTGAAGGTGGCTTACTAGCACGTTGTCAATGTTCCAGCCTTAGGTGTTGGGAAGGGAAAAGTAGAGATCACGCAGCTTCTTTCTGAGAATTGACACAGGAGTGGCATATTTCAATTCTACCCACATCCCAGTTCAATTTTATTCAATCTCTCTACATTGATCAGAATGTACATATATGGGGACATCTACCTGTAAGGGAGGATCCAAAAGATACTCCCTATTTGTGTCACACATTTCCAGGAGAAAATACAGGAGTTCTTTTACTAAAGCGAAGGGGACAGTTAGCAGCCTCTGCCCCAAATCATGTGATGTAGTATAAAAACTCCTTAGGACCAGAGGCCAAGACAGTTGGGAATGTCTTGCGTCCATTCAAAGTTGTTGTGTGATCTTGAGATCACCGAGCTTCACAGGTCCTGGCTGTCTCTAGGTCTCAGTGCTTTACTTCTGCACTGCCTAGGGTACGCTTCAATCCTTTGTCACGTGACATAAGAATAATGAACAATAATAATGGAACTCTTGCTGTGTGATGCACATTAATCTTATTATTTTACATGTATTTTCTCACTGAATATGTTCAACAACATTGTGAGGTGGCACTTACTATCCTCGCTTTATTGACAAGGTAACTGGAGCATGGAGAAAATAAGTAAGTTGTGCCACTGGAATTTTATCACAGCCTCTTAACTCAAGAGCTCAAGTGTTTATGTGAAGAGTAGCAACTCATTTTACCCTTTGACTGATATGCTGTACTGGTTTCCTATTTCTATGGTACCAAATTACCACCAACTTAGTGGTTTAAAAACATCACACACTTATCTTACCGTCCTGGAGGTCAGAAATCTGAAATCGGTCTTCTGAGGTTAAAATTAAGATGTTGGCAGGACTGGATCTTTTTGAAGTTTCCAGGTGAGAATCCTTCTCTTGATTTTTCTATTTCTAGAGGATAATTTCATACCTTTGCCCCCAGCCAGCAATCTCATCACTCTGAGCTTTGCTTCCAACATCAAATCTTTTTCTCTCCTGCCTTCCTCTTTCACTTGTAAGGACACTGTGATTACATTTAGCACCCACCAAATAATCCAGGATAATCTTCCCATCAAAAGCCTTAACTTAATGAGATCTGCAAATTCCCTCTTGCCAGTAAGGTGATATATTCACAGGTTCCAAGGATTTAAGTTTGAACTTCTTTGGGGAGCCATTATGATGCCTACTACAAATACATATTAAAAGGATGTCAGTCACAAGAGCAGAAAATCAAACACCGAATGTTCTCACTCATAGGTGGGTGTTGAACAATGAGAACACATGGACACAGGGAGGGGAGCACTACACACTGGGGTCCGTTGGGGGGAAATGGGGGAGGGACGGGGAGTGGGGAGGTAGGAAGAGATAGCATGGGGAGAAATGACAGATACAGGCGAGGGGACGGAAAGCAGAAAACCACACTGCCATGTGTGTACCTATGCAACAATCTTGCATGTTCTTCACATGTACACCAAAACCTAAAATGCAATAATAATAATAAAAAAAAGGATGTCAGTAATGTATTAATTAACAAATTCTAGGGATTTCCTCAGGTTTCTCAACCTTCTAGCTACCTGTAACATTTGATATTGTCTACCACATATTCTCTCTCAAAACTCTCTACTTTTAATTTCTTATTTACCACTTGCCTGAATTTCTATTCTCTTTGATGATTTTTTTTCAATTTCTTTGCTTGCCTCTCAATGTAGATGTTTCCCAAAAATGTCAAAATTTTTTATTCTTCTTATTCTATATTATTTGCATTAATATCCTCTTGCACCTGATCTTATAACAGATCTGTAGTCAATTTGTAGATAGCACCCACCATTTGTATCCTCAAACCTGATTTCGTGCTTGAATTTCAATGCAACATTTTAAAGATGTCTGCTAGACAGTACCCTGGCTATTCTGATCTTCCCAATTCAACATTTCCAACTGAAATTGTGGTCTACTTTCTCATATCTGCTGTTCTCTAGGGCTTAATATTTTTATTGATAGCCCTTCACCTTCTCAGTCACCCTGTCTCGAGCTCAGAGTTCTCTTCATTCTTCGATCTATTTGTTCCTCAAAATGTATAGATTCTAGTCGTATAATATGTTATTCTTATTCCTCTTATTTGCTCCATTTCCACTGCCATTCTTATAGTCCTCTTGTTAGGTCTATCTTATTAGCATACCAATCTATTTTATACATTGCTGCCATATTTACTGTGCAAAGCTGAACTCTAGTCTAATTAAACCCTTCTACCTCAAACGTCTTTTACAGCATTGCCTATTTGTCAGAACCTCCTTCATCTGCTTCAACATTATTCCAGTGGGCAATTACATACTTTTTGCTTCTGACAAACTTGAACTTTGTTTCCTGTTCATCTACTTTTCTATCTCTGGCCTCTTGTTAAGAATTTGCTTTCATCCAAAACATCTTTCTCAACTATTTACATTTATGTAAACTGAATGCATTTTGGGGATTTAGTTTAACAGCACTTCTACCAGGAAACCTTCACTCATTTCTCCCTTATTGAATTATCAGATACTTTCCCATCTTTTATTAAATTTAATATCTTTTCTTCATTTATATAGCTACCTTTGAAAACACCATTGAGGAAAAGAATGTCTTAGGTTGGTGCAAACATAATACCTAATACATAAATATGTTTAAACCAACCTAAATATTTGGTTCATCACTCAGTATAGGTATTTAAGAAATAATCCTAAAGTCATGAATCTGTAAAATGGGAAAGTTGAAAAAGAGAAATGATTTTCAATTTGGAGAATAAGACTGAAGCATAAGAGTTCTTGGGTTTGTTTAATTGCTTTAAAAGGTATATTAAATATTATAAAATATTTAGAAAAATTAAGAACCTATTATTAAAATTCAAATATTTATGAAGTGCACACTTTTTGTTATTATTTCTGTATGTTCACAGCAAATGCTAGTGTGGGTTTTGAAGCCAACTCCTCTCCTCGCATTCCAATCCTGGCCAGGCCAGGCTATCGCTAGTGAGTTACTCAACATTTTTGTTATTTATATTTTTGCACTCAAAAGCTGAGATGTAACAGTAGTTATCTCTTAAAATACCTCATAATACACACAGAATAGTACCTAGCACATGACAGGTTCCTGATACATTTAGTCAATTATTAGCTATCATTTTTATTTCTCCAAAGTGGGAATAGGTTCAAAAGACTGAGTGCTGGAGTAGATGATCTTTACCATAATTGTGTCCCTAAAATTCTATCAGTCTAAAAATAGCATAACCCTGCATAACATGTACCAAATAATCAGGTATACTTTAATAACAAAATCTTATTGGTGTTGCTGCTGGTAAATAAAAATAAATATAGTTTCCTTTTCAGTTCACTGGTAAAGTCTGCTGACAACTAGAAAAATAGTTTATTTTATAAATAAATGGTTTTGCCATAACATTGAAAAGGAATATATAAGGCATGGTGAAAGTTTTTATACAGTTGATGAATATCATAACAAATTTTCAATTCATGGCTACAGTTAATATATTTTTTAGTTTTATGTTATATAATAAAAACATGTAACTAAATATGTAACATTGGTTCTCAACTTTGTTGACGCATTAGAATCACTTGGGGAGCTTTGAAAAAACACTTTATTAACATCATAATCATTGAAACTAAAGTCGGAACATCCGAACATCCGTAATTTCTAAGAGCTCCCAAGGCTATTCCAATGATCAATCAAATTTAAGAATCACTGGTATAAATACTTTGGTTTTAGGACCATGTTGACATATCAGAATGTATATAAAACCTACATATACACACACATACACACACACAAACACACACACACACACACACACGCCCACACGCATACAGAAACAAACTTACATACTAAGATATTATAATAAAATGCTATTCTTTAATTCTTCATATGTAAATTTTGCTATGATAATAACATTGATTATTATAAAGCTATCATTTAATGAGCTAAGTGTCAGTCACTGTTATCTGTACCCTGAGTGCATTTCCTTATTTAAAACTCACAATACCCACATGGAGGCCTATTCTTTTTATTTTAATAATGATAAAACTGAGGCACAGAGATGCCAAGTTACTTGTCCAGTGTTATACCACTAATAAGTTATAGAGCCAGAACTAGAAGATGAGGGCTCTGAATTCAGATTCTGAGCTGCTAATAATTTTGCCATACTGCCTATAGTAGTAATATATAGGTTATCGATTAAGTGGTTAAAAATAGACAAAAATGTGATAGAGGTAAATACTTTTACGGAAATATAAAGGTTATCAGAGATACTTGTGGCTGTTTATGCATTACTTTCTTTCTTTCTTTACTTTTTCGAGATACGGTCTCACTCTGTCACCTAGGCTGGAGTGCAGTAGCATGATCACAGCTCACTACAGCTTTGATCTCTGGGTTTAAAGATGTCCTCCCAGTTCAACCTCCCAAGTAGCTGGGACCACAGATGCACCACCATGCCTGGCTGATTTTTAATTTTGTGTGTGTGGAGATGGGGTCTTGTTATGTTGCCCAGGCTGGTTTTGAACTCCTGGGTTCAAGTGATATTCCCATCTCGACCTCCCAAAGTGATGAGTTTACAGATGTGAACCACTGTGCCTGGCCTATGTATTACTTTAAACAAGAAAGTTAATTTACTAAAACCATTCCATGTTTTAACATACTTTTAAAAATTAAATGCTTCCTGGTTTAAAAGATAAAGTCTGACTAATGTGCTGAAATCTCAGAGATTATCTGGAAGGTTCTAGTAAGCAAGGAGCTTTCTAAGATTTTTGTTTTAGAGTAATACAGGCTGATACATCAAATCTGTTTTCTGTAGGGATTCTTTGTTCTTTGAATTCAAAAAAGTGTTTAAATAGTTAGGATAAAGTTCCACGAAGCCTGTAGATGGCAGCAACTTTCTGTTACTGGGCATTTGCTCCTGAGAAGCACTTTTGGCTGGAGGGCTGGCTCAAATTAAATGTAGGACCACAATCTGTGGTAGCTATATACTAAGATACGCAAATAGAGGTGTATTTTCTATTTAGCTTTCCAAAAGCAATTTTCTATTATTGGTTTTGAAAGACTATCCCATGCCCTTTATTTGAATAAGGATTGAATTGCATTTGTCTGGATCTGAAAGGAAAAGCTGAGCTAAATGCTGGACATTCTCAACAAAAGCAATATCAGGGGGCATTCTACTATCATTCTTTGGCATTGCATCTAGGCAGTTACGCACTTTTAAAAAATACAGTGACCTGCATGATTTATGTTGAATTCCAAAAGCAATGATCCAGCAAATTTACTAACAGTTCCAGTAAATTTGCTTCACAGATCCCACATCTGATGACTGCCTTCTGCTCTTGGCATTTTCTGCCTAATGTACCATATAATATGCTTTAAGTTGTGAGTTTTATTTTGTCAAATCATCCACTGGAGAGGCTAGTGAAGGCTTTTACTGTGTATTAGACAAATAGAGGCCACTGATGGTTCAGGTTACATTGCTTTTGAAGACTTTATTAGAGTTGACAAGAAAGAGTCATCCATACTCCTATTGCCTTTCAAATAAATTTACTTAAATATCTTGGATCTTCCTTATTTTTATGTTAAATTAGTTACACATGTTAAGATTGCTATGATTAAGGTAATTCTTTGTGATGAATATCATTCTTTGGATTGGATAACTGGTATTGATGGGAAAGGATTTTTCTGTTAATAAGTTTTAATAGAATAAGAACATTAGCTCTCCAGGCCCCAAATATTTGAAACTTTCCCAGCGCTGTTTGAAAACAGAAACAGAGAGAAATATTTTAAAGAAACAGAGAGAAATGTTTTGCAGATCTGGCCCTCTGTGGGTTGCCCTCTGACTGTTAGTCAGATAGGTCTTGGCTTAATTGTGTTATCCAGGCTGGTTTCTGACATCTGTGTTTTGTTTTGTTTTTTTAATTATCAGTGGGCCAGAATCCAAATAAATACTTTTGGAAGCAGGACACCTTGTTCAAAAGTTGACAAGTTCAAGTAAATATTCATGTTTACTAAGACCAAATGAGATAGAGAAGAGTCAAAAACATTTATGGAAACTCATTTTCTTTATATAATTGGTCCTAAAGGGAAGATGAAAACTAATGAGCTCCAGGGATTTTCCCCATAATTAGTTTTACAGTGTCATGGATATAGTGAACATAAAGCAATACACAACTTATGTAGCAGAATGCCTTTACAATTCTGACATGTGAGGACAAGAGAAGCATCTGCTTTCTGTTGACTTAGTGAAGGATTTTATACAACCATCTCCAGGGACATGATTTGCACTGCAAAATTATTTTATGTAAAGATGCTTAATGAAATAACTTTATTTTATGATATAACATTCAAACACTTTAAAATTGTTTAAAATAAAAGAGACTATCAGGATAGTCAATTTCTCTCATTTATAAAAGTGCTCAATGAGCCAGAGAAAAGTATCCTCATTCTCTATCGTTTACTGGCATCCCAGTCAATAACAGAACTGGAAATAGTAAGTATCAGCAGTCCAAATGAATTTGATTTTAGTGCCAAGAATTCAACTTTCCACAGGCCATATCTTAGAGCTGTAAAACATTATTTCCAATTTTTAAATTAGAAGTCAGAAACTTGGACTATTAACTAATTCTTTTATTCGATAAATATTCCAGTACCTGCATTATGCAGACAATGCACTAGTGAATGAGAGAGACATGATTCTTACACCCAAGGATTGTAGATGCTTTCAGGGGAGAAAGAGATAAAACAAATAATTTCAATGTACATTTAGAAATATAAGCAAATAATTACAAAGTAATTTAACAATTATAATGCTAATTATGCCAAACAAGAAGTGGGAGGTGTCATGAAAATATTCAAAAGAGGAGTCTAACACAATTTGAGATTTTGAAAGAGTTCTTTAAAATTTGTTTGAAATTCTTTAAAATAAAATAAGATTTTTGACACGCACATAGCTTACCTGTTTTCACTGATGAATGGGAAGCTGTAATTTTACATGGTATGGTTATAGAACAACTGTAGAACAGAATATGCAGGAATTAGGAAAAGAAAGTGAGCATGCTCTGTTAACACAAATAAGGATATTTGTGCTGTGAGTTCTTAAGAGCAAATCGGTCACACATGTGAGATGAACATACATCCATTTACGTGAACAAAGATATGTTTGTATTTTAGAAATAAATTTAACTGTAATTTAAATGAATTAAATTTACTTTTTGTGTTACTGTGTAAGATGATCCACAAGACAGACCTATAAAAGTCGATTAAGTTTTCCTGAAATGAGCAGTTTAAAAAACTGAGAACATTTCCTAGGAAAAAGCATGTTGGATTTGGGTGAGTATAAAAATCTGTCAAAAGCAAGCCAGGAAAATATGTAATGTTCAGCTCTGTGTGTAAGTTTGTCTACTCCTGTGAAAATTAGAGCAGACTTGTAAAACATCAGCATTCTATCTCAGAATAATAGGGAGACAGTCATTTTTTAGATTGAATTCTTATAATTTTTAATATATAAGTGATTGGTTAATAGGAATAGAAGTTAATTTTATAAGTGAACAGTTTTTTGAAAGCTTAAAGGTTTCTGGACATACGAAAGTGAAATAGAGAGAGAGACAACAAATATACTGGAAAAAAACACACAGAAAAGAGAAATACAATAAAATGACAAGCAACCAAAATGACAACATTTAATCCCTGAAGATGGAGATAAGTGAATTGCCTTTTTGATGCCAGAAATCTTTCTTTCACTTTAAAAATATATGCAAAAATGTCCTAGCTCTCCATGTTTTAGACATTCTAATTTTTAGTAAAAAATTTTGTTTTTATCTTACACTTGATAGTTGTCATACTCTCAGCTTTTCTTAGCTAAGTTAACAGATGTTTGCTTATTTCATCAGTCTTATCAAAGGTTCATTGATGATAAATGTTATTTTCTTAGAACTTTGTGGATTTGTTTTTATGAAATATAATTCTTTATAATTTCTTCTGAAGTGTATATTATCATATGTAAATTAATCTAAAACATTCAGTTCTCTTTTGTTAGACGTGAATTCAAAAATATGACACTCTACCCCAAATGTTTTAATTTTTCTGCATAACTTATTCATTTTAATTTTTCTGCAGAAGTTATCCTACTATTGCTTAATTAAGAATTTTCTTTTCTTCAAGTAAATCCTCAAAAACATCATTTGCTACCCTGCTAAGATATAGTGTATGCAGATGGTTGCTCAAAAGAGCCAAATTTGAGAATCTTTTGTGCACATTACTAATAATAGATGCATTTTCTTGTTTTTAACACTTGTCTGCTATATTCAAATATAGTGCTACTGATGATGCTTAATGAACTAGACTTTACTGTGGCAAAGAAAATAATCACGAAGAGATTTACTAAGTCTTTGTACCCATAAAACATTATTATTATGATTATGCAAAGGAGAGTGACCATCTGTTCTTTATCTCCACTGAAGCCAGAACATGAGGAAATAAACTTAAACTTCAGTGTGCGGTAGTTATGTTAGAATAATTGAGGAATTTCCTGACAAGGTTGTTAAACACTGAAATGAATCAGGAAGAGAGGTTGTGAAATCTTAGATATTTTTCCCTATTAAACAGAATGATATATCTTTGGTGTATGTTAGTTGCCCTGTATGCTGATAAAACTTCTTAAGGGTTTGGTTGTCTCTACCTACGATTTCATGAAGTTGTTCTTTCAAATGTTAATGTCAGAGGGAGAACCATGAAAAGTTAACAATTATTAAATAATAGCCAAGATTTCTTGGGTTTGTATTATGTGGTAAGCTTTGTGCAAAGAACTTTATTTTGCAGAAGCTCTGGGCATTTTTCCATTTGAACACTGTAATGAATCAGGTAGTTGAGTCTACGCGGATTCTGTGTGCAGCTTCTGTGTACAGATGATGAATGGTTGACATACACCAAATAACTCAATATCAGTAGAAGATTTGTATAACATTGATAATTTCCTTATTCTATAACAGTGATAACTCTTATGTTGAGAAAGACAGAAATATAGCATAGGAGTTGACTTGGTCAGGTCACTATGGATATGTTAATATGACATAGAGAACTTGACTATGGTTTTCACAGAGTTGTATCATGAATTTCATTGTTTCTAAGGCTCTATGTTGTCTCTTATGATAACATGATTATGGATGCTACTGGCTTCAGAGTTTGCCTTGAATAATTCAGATGGGTGAAGATAATATTTTCCTTCCAAAAGGCAGAATGCACTTCTGCAAAAGAATGAATCCTAGTGGCTGTCAAAAGTTGTAATCTGGAAAAGAAACCTATGTTTTTAACAGCTCCAGACCTTTGAAGCCCAGATGCCTATATTTACCTCCTTGCCATCTCTTCCTCTTCTGAAACACATCCTTCATTTTAGGTTTTCAAAATAATTAAGTTCGAGTTCTTCCCCGAGTTTGCCAGTCCTGTGTGATGAGGCTTATTTTTGTATTTGTTCCGTGTGTTTTTGATTGTAAACTCTAGCAACAGGGATGGGCTTTGATTTCACAACCTTGTAAGCATGCCCGGAGGTTTCACCAATGGGAGATGCAGTAAGTCCAGCTGAAAAAAAATAATGGTGAAAACACGAAAGTTGGCAGACAGTTTGCTAGAATTCCCCGAGTTGATGAAAGGAAGAATGTTTCTCTCTTTTGATCAGGCTCCCCAGATACACTCATTTTCTTTAGCTTTGCTTGCACTACTGTTGCGGTTTCCACGAGTTGTAGTCTAAGTTTCAGGAAAATTAGAAGTCCCTAAGGTAGAAGCGATGAACAAGAAGCCCAGAACTCTGAGTTATAATCAGGGCTTGCCATTTGAGTCACCAAGGTTAAATGGACACAGACTGCAAAATTAAAACACGTTTTCCTCATGGCTTTGAAGTTGTTTCAAACAGCTTTCTATTTTTTTTTTCTAGAGGAGCAGCACTCAAAACCAACACAGACGCTATTTATAAGGCCAGATATTGTCATGGCCTAGATAATTCATGAAATGTAAATTAATCATCTTGAAAAAAATTAGTAAATAATTTACTGACTTTTATTATTGTCTTCTTGACTATGTTGAAACTCGTTTTATTTTTTTGTAAATGCTGCTAGATCAGATTTCACCCATCCAAGACAGGTCAAAGAAAAAAAAAATGCAGCTAGAACTGTCATTCCCATCCATGTAGGTGAGTGGCTTTTGATAGTTTTTGGTTTCCAAGAGGACAGTATAACACAGTGGACATCCGTTTGGGCTTTACAGTTCATAGTCCTGACTATGAGCACTGTGAATTTGGGCAAGCTGCACACTGTTTTTTGCTTGATTGTAAAATGAGGATAATAACAGTACTTAGCTCATGCAACTATGAGGATTTGTGTTGCTAATTCAGGTAAGACTCTTAACACCATTCTGTGTGCAGGCTGCACTCCATGAATGTTATTTCTTGTATTCCTGCTCTTCCTCTTGTTCCTGCTCATTTTCTTCCTCCCAAGCTGTCTTTGAGTTCTACAGCCTAATGAGAAGCTTTAACTCCAGATAATAAATATTAATATGAATATATTTGCCTATAATTTTATATATGTTTATATATGTTTCAGGTAGTTGACAGAACCTTGAAAATTATAATGATTAAGAACCACTTTAAGTTAATTGGAACACATAAATTGTGTTCAAAATACTCAATTTTGCATTCCACTTGTGCTTAAAATGGACATTGAAATGTGCAAATTCAATAGAAATTAGAGTCTATTTCCGAAGATAGTGACAAATGGGAGGGCACTCATATCAGAATTTGGCAAATTTTTCTTGGAAACTTCTGCTATCAAAGCAGAAATCAAAGAGTCTAATCATTTCATTAATTCACTCAGTTAATATTTATTGGGATTCTTTTATGTGCTAAACACTGGATACACATGTTGCCAAACATGGTACAGACACAGTCTCTTATGTCACAGAACTTGTGGTGTAGCAGGAAATGTAGACGAATAGTCATTTTGGTTCTGAAGCGTATCATGAATGGTGAGGTGCATATTGCAGAGAACAGACCACAAAAATATTACATGGACCAGTAGCCATGGAAGGACTCCCTGGGAAGGCTGAGTTAAAACTGAGACTGGAGGTTGAGTGAGTCAATAAAGTGTCCAAGGGATGCTGGAAGATGGGGTAGGTGGGATAACTGAAAATACGTTGAGCTTAGTATTTCAATGTTCTACAGGCAAGGGAGTATGGGGAATAGAAGATTAGAAAAGTAGGAAAAATGAAAACGTAGACAGAACCCTCATCCTCTTATGTTTTATAGTCCTTGAGAAGGTTTTTTTTTTTTTTTTAATTATCCTAAGGAAAATAGGAAGTTAAGAAGATGTATTATGGGTAGAAGACATGACATCATTATTAGGTTTTAAAAACTTCAATTGCAGAGGGAAAAGTGGATGGAATTAGAAAAGAGAGAATAAGTTAGGATGATATTCCAGAGATGTGGGTGAGAGATCCTGTTATCTTGGAGTAGGATTGTGTCAGTGAAGATGGAGAGAAATGGAGGGATAAAAGAAACAGGAGGCAGAACTGACACGATTTGGTAGTAGTTTTGGTATGTATTATACTCAAAATAAATCTCTTTGGCCATGGACTGGGAAAGATCTTAAGAATCAAGGGAAGAACATTTCTGGATATTAAAGAGAAAGATTAAAGACCTGTTCTTAGGGAACAGGTCTCTGAGCACCTTTAGGGCAACTAGGCAAATAATTCAACAGCTTTTGTCACAACTGTACTTACTTAGGGTGACTCCAAATGAACCCAAACAACCTTATAGACATTATCAAATTAACACCAGGGCATGATTTTGAACAAGATAGAGTGGCCAGTATGACTATTTGATGCCTGCTAAAAACTATTTTTTCAACTTTTGGGAAGAAATGCTAGCCTCTGGACCAGCTTGGTACCATAAGAATTAAATAAGCCTTATAAAATAGGTAAGTCCTCAGCTGAATCCTAAATCCCCAATCCTGTAGACTGTGTGAGAAGGCAGGCACTTCACTGTGAGTTTTTGAAAGATGTTTTAACTTAGAAAAGTACCAAACTATCCAGAACAATTTGAAGAGTTTCTGAACAGCATGTCTGTTGCAATGTGTAAAATTAGACTTTCTGTTACATTTTTGCCACAGATTTGATTTGGACATCAACCTTTTGATTGATGGAACCTGACTACTCTATGAAGGGATTTGACAACTTCTTTTTTTGGTGATGCTGTACCTGTTTCTGCAGGAATGACTTGCAGAAAAGTAGGTATGGGTAATAACATTCTCATGAAAATAAGTTTTCACACAAATGGGCAGAGATGCAAATCTCATTAAAAAGCCATTCTTGGCTACAGGCCAACAATGACTGAGGCATGACATTAAAATAAATGAAATAATTTTGCTTTCCTTTCGTTTGCCTAGGGATCTGTTTTCCTATAGCTACAAGGTATATTCTCTTGGCTTAGTGATTTGCAAACCAATGACAGAAGTTCAGAGATTGCCTCTGAGGGATCAAAATGTTTTTGAGATATCAAGACAGAACACTAAAAATATTATGGTCCACATACAATTTTTGCAAACTAGGTGAAATTAGGAAAGTGATTTGTAATAATATTCTATAGCTGAGAACTTGAGATTTTACAGACCATTAATTGCAAGTGTTTGTTTATTCTTATAGACTTTCTTAATTTGCTTCTGTTTACTTTCTCACACAGTCAGCAAACCTGTAAAGCATCCCACAGTTGTTTATCTTCTGCAGAGATATGGTTCAATGAGCTGGCAGCAGACCATTAAGCTCTTTAGTTAGACCAATGCAAGCCTATTCCTATTCTTTATACTTTTGGGGTGAATACACAGAAGGATTTTTATCCCTATTATTCTACTTGAGCTATTCTCATACGTATAATACGTGATGGACAGGCAGTAGCTATATCTAGTGTACACAGAGATAGACTAAGAGGTTCACGCAGTAGTTTTTACAAACGTTAGAATGCAGTTGACCTAAAATGCTGCCCTTTTGCTGACTCCCATGCCTCCAGCCCCACTGACATATGTTTAGTTTGTAGTATAACAGTGTCCTGTAATAATCATCATATGATTAATAAGTTAGTGTGTTGTAGTATCTCTTTACATTTATAAAAATGTTATGGTCTCTGAGAAGATGTTACACATTAAATGTAAGCCCATTAGCAATGATTAACTTATGTGACTCTTAAATTTCAGGGTAGATCATGAGAAAAAAATATTAATTATTGTTTGGCAGAAAAGCATAAGAATGTTAGAAACTAGAGTTGATCTCATAATGAGGGTGGTGGAGCTAGACGGTGGGAGGGCAGCATACAACCCTTGCAGGATGAAGTTCTAACAAAATGTGGCTTGGGCAAAAATCACGAAGGCAGGAGTGTTGTAGCATATCTAGTAAAGGCAGGATCTTTGGAATCTGACATATCTGAGATAACATCCTTGCTCTGTCACTTAGTAAACATGTGGCCTTGGGAAAGTCATTTAATTTCTCTAAGCCTTGGTCTTCTCATCTATATAACAATCATAATGATGATATCTAATCACTGCATTGTTGATGAGCATTTAAATGCTATTATTTTAAAATTGTTATTATCATTATTTGGAAGTTTGAGCGGTTTCCATTTAATGGTAGGGACTGGAAAAAAAAAAAACAAACAAAAACACAACCCAGATGATCAAAGAGCCTTTTCTAGGCATGGAGAATCCTCTGATAAGAAGAAAACCAGATATAGTTAACTTAGGTGATTCAAGAAAAGAATGTAGGACTATCACTAGGTGTTAAAGGTAGGACACAAATAGTTAAGCACACATTTCTTTTAAAAGCATCATTTCTGTATCATACTCCCAGGCAAAGTATGAATACACTGACGGCATTTGCTATGGTTTTTAGCTTCCTTAGAGAACTAAGGCCCATTATTCAATTTTATTAGTGGTGAAATCCAGTTCTGCTTGGGGTGGTAGAAATGAAAAATACTTCATTTTGAATCCTTGTTCTTAGCCATTTTTTAGATTGATAATCTTTGGAAAATCATCTCAGCTTTTAAAGAAATCTATAAAGCAGTAATAATAATACCTATCTTATAGAATTGTTATGAGGCTAGAATGATATGATATAGAAATCGCCTTTGCAAGCTAAAAGGAAATATAAAAATTTAGTTTTAAAAATAATTTTATAGGCAATGGACTACACTAAGAGAATCAGTGATCTACAAAATATTGCAGGTTTTCCAGCCATTGGCAAAATTGGAATGTGCTATACACCTCTTCACATATCACTTCTTCTAAGAGACTTGTCCATATTACAAGGCCAATTTCCCATTGTTATCCCTTATGTACTAGTTCAGCTGATTTCAGTTGCCAGTAATACAAAACCGATCTCAAACTGTCTTAAGCAATACATTCACATAAATAAAAAGCCAAAGGCAAGTGAAGATTGACCCAGTGGCTTATCAAATGTCACCTAGGACCCAATTTCTCCTGGCTCTACATTAGTGTTGTTACCTTTATCTTTAAGATCCCTGAATGGATGCTGGTAGCTCCCAAGACTCTATATGTTCTTGTTCATGTTTAGCATGTAAAAGAGTCTATGTGCCAATATTCTGACGGCAAACATTGAGGCTTTGAGGTTTTATCACTTGCCCATCTATAGGCCAAACCTTATGGCCAAAGGAAAGGAATGCACTAAATTAGCTGATCTCAGGTGATATGCTTCACTCTTAGATGTGAAGGTGGTGTCAGCTTCATCATAAATACATGACTCTGAAAATGTAAATGAGGAACAATTTAAAAGATAAGGGGAAGAATAAGCAATGGGATGGCAACCACAAATTTTCTAACTACACACTAGCTAAACAAAGCCAGAGGGAATGGCTCTTTATGAAAAGAGTTTCTGAGACTGATCATGGGTGTTGTGGTGGGGTTGTTGGGAAGAGGTGAAGCAGGGATTTCCTGATATTATAAGACCACCTAAGAGGATATTTTATGTATTCATGGGCTATCAGTAGAGCAAGTCAGAGAGAGCTCTAGTCCAAGTGTCAATTTTAAGTTTGGATTCTGCTTCTATGGCTTTCTAGCTGTGTAACTTTGAGTAAATTGCTTACAATCTGTAAGCTTCAATTTCCTTATCTGTAAATTGGAGGCAGTGCTAATTATACATACAAACCAGCTTTTAGTAATAAGGAAGATAATTCAAATAAAGTGTTTAGTATAGTTCCTGGGACAGATAGAAGAAGGGAATTAATACATTTTAACCTACCAGAATTGTTTTCATGCACTTTCACTAGAAGTTCGAGTAGGCTCTAAGCCTTTATCATTTATATGACAATTTATGAAAATGTTTAGCTGTAGTATTCAGAGAGTGACCTTCTCTCTTTTATTGTATCATTAATTTGTCTCCCAGAGACAGAATCATGCCCTTTTTTGGAGTAATGTCCTTATGCTAGCTACCATTCTTGAGAACTATCAAAATCCATCATATTTAGGATAACCATTTAATTTGTCATTCAGACTAGGACACCTTTGGTAGTGAGAGGAAGTACTTAAAACAATTAACATGTAATAATTGATCTAGAAGAGGCATAAACTAGAACTAATGCAGTTAAACTATCTAATGATATTGAAAATCTTTATGTAAAATTGCTTTAGGGCAAAATTGCTTAGGGACCTAACAAAGGTAAAAAGTTATAAAAAGAAGAGATGTTTTCGCTTCTTTTTTATTCTGTACTGTCGGTGAGAACTATCCCAGTATTAAGCACTTTTTATTTGTTATTTTATTCTATTTAAAATATTATTATAAGTGATTCATATATCCACACAAATATTATAGCAGATGTATTTTTCTCCTAATTTGAGTTCATCTGTAATAA
This sequence comes from Saimiri boliviensis, assembly GCF_048565385.1. Classification (NCBI taxonomy): domain Eukaryota; kingdom Metazoa; phylum Chordata; class Mammalia; order Primates; family Cebidae; genus Saimiri; species Saimiri boliviensis. Next base: position 47,264,957 of record NC_133452.1, read on the forward strand.
GAAATTGAACCAACCAAAATACATGGGTATGGTTATATTTAAATATAACTACACTTTAAAAATAATAAAACTGATTAACTTTAACTTTCATTCTATTGTTGAACAACAGATATGTTAGTCTGAACTTGGAGTCAGTAGTAGTGCATGTCAAGTATCTGATTTTTTAAATCATTAGGATTATTTACTTCTATGTGTTTTTATTTCTCTATGAGTTTAATAAAATTTATACCTCTGACAGCCAAGGCCTCCATAAACACTTTTAAAACAATAAAGCTGATGAACTTTAATATCTTTTGATTATTGACTTCATAGGGTTAAGAGAAAAATATAATTATCTTTCTCAGTCTATACTAATACCTGTATTACTTTCAGTGTCTTAAGTGGATAGCTAAAAATTCAATTTTTAGCATAATTTACTAACTAATTAAATTAGGATTTGTGTCATTCCAAAATGATTTAAGATATAGTGCAGAATATCTACATTTAAAAGTATGAATGATTTAAAGTAATTTAAAAGAAGCAAAAGTAGGTAAAATTAAGGAGAAAAGATGGCCAATGGAATGTTAAAACATAAAACCTATGTCATGAATTTACACCCACTTGTTAGAAGAAGTATATAAATATGTCCCTAAAGTTTAGCAGTCAAAAAAAAAGAGGAAAACATAATCAGTTTTTGCTGAAGACTGTCCCAGTATTAAGCATTTTTGATTTGTTATTTTATTCTATTTAAAATATTATTATAAGTGATTCATATATCCACAGAAACATTATGGCAGATGTCTTTTTCCCTTAATTTGAGTTCATCTGTAATAAGAAATTGAACCAACCAAAATACATCGGTATGGTTAGTTCAACAGTCAGGAAGTCCGTAAAATAGAAATAAAGCCACTAGTCATTAACAGCACAAATCTTCCTACATGGAGAGTAGAGAAAAATTTCTTCCTGAGGAATACACATGCTATGACTTCCTATTTCTGCAAGATATGTAATGTTATTTGTTTCATAATACCAGATAACAGTAACTTTCCTTATATTAGTGGTTCCAATACTAAAATATTAACAATTTCCTTTATGTTTTAAAAACTTTCAAGTAGCTTGCTTATGCACTGTTCATGTAATAGGTTCATTTTTAATTGTATGCTTCCTATATCTTATATAAAAATGGGTGCAGATCGCAATATGAAGTAAATATTAACTTGCATCAGATTGTTTAACAAGAAGGCACATGTGAAAGGCAAAATATTTTAAAATGCAGTCTTTAGTTCTTCCCACGTATCTTTTACAAAAATTTGTAGGCCATTGTGGCCTTCTTTCCTATATTAGACACCATTTTTCTTATATCAATAGCCTTAAGATTTATAAATCTTAAGGTACATTATACTATAAATGGTGGTCTGAGGGGACTAAAGGGAAGGGAATCTTGGCTTGTGGATCTGGCGTCTGTGGGTGTGAAATAGATTGTCCTATTTGTGTGACCATGGTTGGCTTCTAATGTAAAAATACTTTGGTGAATTTGAGTATTGCATAAAATGGACTTTTAACATGCATGCTAAAATCAAAACTAAATAGCTTTTATATTTATTTACTTAATTATTATTATGATCAGAGAGAGAGTGATATGGTTTGGATATGTGTTCTCACTCAAATCTCATGTTGAATTGTAATCCCCAGTGTTGGAGGTGGGGCCTGGTGGTAGGTGATTGGACCATGGGGGTGGTTTCTCATGGTTTAGCACCATCCCCCTTGGTACTGTTGTTGCAATAGTGAGTTCTCATGAGATCTGATTGTTTAACAGTGGGTAGCACCCCATCCCCTCTCTTGCTGCTGCTCTTGCCATGCGAGACATCTCACTCCCACTTTGCCTTCCACCATAATTGGAAGCTTCCTGAGTCCTCCCCAGAAACAGAAGCCGCCATGCTTCTTATAAAGCCTACAGAACCCTGAGCCAAATAAAACCTCTTTTTTTATGAATTGCCTAGTCTCTGGTATTTCTTTATAGCAGTATGAGATGGGCTAATACACAGAGTTTCTCTCTGTTAACTCAGCTGGAATGTGATGGTGGTACAATCATAGCTCACTGTAACCTTGAACTACTGGGCTGAAGTGATCCTCTGGGTGTAGCTGGGACTACAGGCACACACCATCACACCCAGCTAATTTTTAATTATTTTTGTAGAGAGAGGGTCTGTCTTGCTATTTTGCCCAGTTAGGTCTGGAACTCCTGGGCTCAAGCGATCCTCCTGCTTTGGGCTTCCAGTGTTGGGATTACAGGCATGAGCCACTATACCTGGCCTTTAAACAGCTTTTTAAAATTATAGTAGCACAAAGTGAATTGGAGAATGGGCAATCATCTGGTAATTTTATTTAATTAATTAATTAATTAATTACTTTGTCTTTTTTTCATCTGGTAAATATGAAATAGAAATAAATGTTGGAATTTAGGGGCTCCAGTAAATATCCCTATCCTCCTCTGAGTTTGAAACTAACTGAAATATAGATCAGGTTCTGAGATAAAGATTTTTAAAAAATGAGTCTGTGGGTACCATGTTCACTATTTGGGTGCTGTGTTTAATGGAAGTCCAAACCCCAGTATTATGCAGTATACTCATATAGCAAACCTGCAGATGCACTTCCTGAATTTAAAATCAAATAAAACAAAGAGAATGCACCTTGACCTGTGGGAACAATCAGAAATGTATCACTGTGAATTAAACTATGATCCTTCCCTGACTTCGATAAACTTGTTATGGGATATATAGTATACATGCTGAGAAGTAGGTACTCCAAAAAAGGGAACCCAAAAGACTTCAGGATATATTTGGCTTTATAAAGCAGAAAACTCCAAGTAACAGAGGCTCAAATAAATAGAAGTTTCTATTGCTGTCATGTAGAAGAAATTTGGAGGCAGACTGAACCATAGCCAATATTGCGGTGCTGTGGTCACAGGGGAGTTGGGCTTCATTGCTTACAAGTTGTGGGACCCTAGAAAATTACTTCCTGTCATGAGTCTCAGCTTCCTCATTTATAAAATAGGTGCAGAGTGCCAGCATTATAAAGATGGTAAAATTAAATTAGATATATAAGCAATCATGAAGGTTAGTGGTGTATGTTATTTAACTTTCAGAGTTATAGACAAAAGTAAGAAAGTAAAAAGGCTCAATTTTTTTTTTTTTTTAAAGTGAAGATGAAACTACAATGACAGAACACAGAGCAGCAGTTGCCAGGGATTAGGGATGGGAAAGGACCCTATCTTTTATAAAGGACTGTGGGGAAAACTTTTGAGAAAACAAAATTGTTATGTATCTTGATTTTCTGGTGGTGATTATGCAACTGTATATATTTGTCAAAACTCACAGAACTGTACAATAAAAAGGATACATTTACTATATGTAAATAAGTTTAATTTTAAAAATGAGAAAAATACAAAGTAGGATCATAAAATAAAAGTTTTAAGATTCTATTAATTAGCAGACATATGCTAATGCATGCATAAATTGTATACAGAGATATACCTTGACTAGCTACATATTTTATTCTTTGATATTGAATAAACATAATTTATCTGAAAGACAGAATTACAGATTTTTAGATCTGGAGAAAACCTTGTAAATCATATAGACTAACTGCATTAAAAGCTAAGAAACTTGAGTCCTTTCAATATGAGGTAGTGGGCAAAAAAAAAAAAAAGGTCATAAGCTATTTCTTTTGTTGCAGAGTGGTATTTGAAATCATGTTTCCTAATTTGTGTCCTGTGCTTCCTGCCACATCATAATTTTATTTTATAGAAAGGCACTTTCTATAAATTGAACAAATTAATACTAGTATTTCAATTGCTGGGCACAGAAACAGGTTATTAAAGTATTTAGCACTATTCTAAAATATAAGCTAAATGGAAATTATAGAGATATTTGAAGTTGATGATGAAGTTCCTTTAGTCACATGAGCACTAGAGTCCCTTTGTCATTTGAACTCTGTGTGTGGTTGGGTCTCCAGACCATATTAAACAATCTCTATAGCTTGGGTATTAAAATTCTAGACCAGATGTGAAAGACCAACATCTTATCTTAGCTTTACCACCAGTCGTTTCTCCAATCTTAGATAAATCTTACTCTCTTGAGCTTTTAATTCTTTCATCTGGTTTGGACTAGCTCAGTGCTTTTCAAACAGTTACTAAGAGATCCCTTTTACAAACAAAATTTTAAACTAAATCCTAACATAATAAAGATAAAAGAAAACTTTTCCCTTTCAAGCAGGGAGGGGAGATTCTGGTCCTTCCCACTCAGCTTCTTCTCCCCATCCCACTGCAGGCATACCTCAAGCTGCTTCTTGAGTTGTAGGGTGCCAGAACATAGTTTTAAAACTCCTGGAAAGTATAATCTTTCTCTTAGTTTTCTCTCTGATTTGTGAGACCAAAGGTAAGAGTCATTTTTTTCCTTTAGCTGTAAGATTGGAAATCATAGATATTATTTAAGACATTTTTGATGTAATTGTACTTCTTTCATTGAAACTTTAATTGAAAAAAATAAGTATACTTTAATTAAAAAAAAAACAAAAGAGAAGAGTGACATCTTTGCAATAAATCCAGATTGTAGAACATTTTCAAAAATCTTACATCAGTGATAGAAATGTATGCATGTTGGAGTCATGGTACCTTGGGCTAATGTTTCCAGTAATATTGCTACTGTAGTTTTAGATTATCCAGCATTACTTCAATAGGACAGTTTTGGAGGACCTGTCAAATGTCAGGAAATTTGGTGAATATTAGTGAAATAATACTTTCTGTTATCCGATTGCTCTTAGTTAAACACATGCAAAAAATGGATAATAAGGAAACACACAATATATGTTCTGTGGTGGTAATGAAAAGGATAGAATAAAATTCAGTGCAAGAACACAATGAAGAGAAACTTCAAATAATGTTGATGGTATAATGAAATGATGAAAAACAAATGTCATGGAGCTAAAGGGTAGCAGCCTGGACACTCCAAGGTTGTTTAGGTGCAGTTGCTCAAGTCATTTACCACAAAATAGCTTTTGTTTCTTCAAAAAGAGGAAAAACACTGACCCCATAATGGCCTTTTCCAACATACCTGGAAAAACTGTCACTGGCAGCAATGTTTCAATACATATGAAAGAAGTAGGAAAGGGGCATAGGGAGTTGCAATTTAAATAAATGTCTGTATTTTTCGGATACAGTTAAAAGGCTGTGACAGAGAATCCAAAACACAGTGGTTCAAGCAAAATAGATGTAAGAAACCTGGAGAAGGCTGCTGAGTCAATCAGGAGCCCATATTCTTTCTGCATTGTTGCTCTGCTATTCCTTAAACTTGTCCTAGATTGTCTGGTGGACACTGGCTCAACACCAAGTTTATTTTCTAGACTGTGAGATGTGGGGCAGAGAAGTAGAAAGCAAGTGATTTTCTCTTTTAAAGAGGGGAGGCTGAAATTGCACATGTAATTCCTATTAAAATACCATTAGAAAGAAACCAGTCTCCTGATCACACATAGCTGCAAGAAATGCTGGGAAATGTAGTCTCTCATTGAATAGCTACCTCTTCAAAAGGAAAAGAGTGATCTTTACAGAAAGGAAGAGAGAAAGCGGCTGTGTAGATAAAAGTCTCTGCCACTTCATATAAACCCAACATGTCATGAAATTTCATTTTGCAATACAGGATATATTTTCATGATAATTTAATGAAATAAATTGAGGGGAAATGAAGGAGACATTTGTGAGAGGGAGCTAGGGTCACTTACTTACTTGGCAGGATGATTATTATAAATAGAAGGCAATCAAATCCTGATGCTGATGTTGTCTTAGTTTAGAATCCTTTTGAATCATGTTCAGGGTGCAGGATCCACTTCCACTCAAATTTGTCAGTTCTTGTAGTTTAGAGAGCAGCTGGTTAAGTCTTTGCAAAATCTGATGATGATAAAGGAAATAAATTTGGTTTTATTTTCATCAGACTTCTTTGGCAAGATGATAATTATGCATCATCTGTAGAACTGTTTCTTACATTTTTCATTTTGTTCAGATTGTTACACATCAAATTCTAGCGCTTTTTGAGATGACAGGATATAAATTCAATCTATCAGAAAAAGTCTGTGTGTTATCAATATTTGCCTATGGGGATACTCCCAGTACTATTAACTTTGGATTAGAAGCCTAGAAGTTTTATGTCCAACTTGGCACTAACATAAGGTGCCCCCGAACAACTTGCTCCTAGCTTTTGACATTTCTTTTGTAGTATAGTTAATGATATGTTTTTAGTCTATGAGAAGTTTCGGTAAATTAAATAAATTTGGTATGTCGAAAGTCTTATCTGAGAGTTAAGTACAGTAATTTTATGTGAGTTTTAATAACTTTTTTGGGTCAGATTTGAAAACGGTAATAAATGCCTTAAACTTACCATTTCACAAAGTCCTTTGCTCAAATTCCTGAGTTAGACTCCTACAGAGTCACACTGTTTGCATTTGAAAGATCATATCCTGACTTTGCCTATGGAGTTTTGCTTAGAGTTTAGAACATTTTTGCAGCTGGGGTGAACCTATAGCTTGCTGGGGAAAATCAACATGAAGCAACTGATCACTCATCCAAAAATAAGAATTCTAATAGAAAGGGGTGGTAACTGCAAAAAGAACATGCTGGCATCAAATAAAAAATATGTAGGAACAATATTTCCGCTGATACAGAATGGTTTTAAAAATAAATTCTTTGTGTTTGGGGCTCATTTTTCTTTACTTTCTCAGTAAACAGATTAATTTTGTTTTCCTGAATAAAAATGAATTATATTTCCAAAGGGTTGAAATCCTGCTGTTCATTCTCCATACGAAATTGTCATGTGGAGCAACATGGCATGCTGCTCTGGAAATTGTCTATGGGATTTCTTAGCTTAAGATCAAAGTTCTGTGATTGAAAGTTAGAAAAAGTAATTATTTTTTGTTATTAATATTTTTGTTTTAATTTACTTTTAATTAACAAAAAATGGTGTATATTTTTGGTATACAAGGTGATGTTTTGAAGTATGTATATATTGTGGAATGGCAAAATCAAGCTGATTAACATATGCATTACTTTGCATATGTATTCTATTTTGTGGTGAAAGCACTTTAAAATCTACTCTCAGCAATTTTCAAGTATACAATACATTGTTATTAACTATAGTCACCATGACCTCTATTCCTATCTCCTAGAAACTACATTTATTGTCTGCTTCTGTGAGTTCAGGTTATTTTATTTTATTTTTTTACTGCATTTTAGGTTGGGACAGCGGGAAGTTCAGGTTTTTTAGACTCTACATTTACATGAGATTATGCCATATTTGTCTCTTTGTGCATGATTTATTTCACTTAACATGGTGTTTTTTCAGGTTCATCTATGTTGCAAAGGACAAGGTTTTCTTTGTTTTTAATGCTGAATAGTATCCCACTGTGTGTGTGTATAAAACACATTTTCTTAAGCCATTCATCAATTGAAGGATATTCACGTTAATTCCATACTTTGGCTATTGTGAATAAAATATTGATGAACATAGAAGTACAGGATATTTCTTCAACATACTGATTTCATTTCTTTTGAATATATACCCAATAGGGGAATTGACAGATCATATGTTAGATCTATTTTTAATTTTCTGAGGAATTACCATACTGTTTTCCATAATGGCTGTACTAACTCACATTCCCATCAGTGGTGTGCAAGGGTTTTCTTTTGTTCACATCCTCCTCAGTGCTTATTATCTCTCCCTCTCTCTTTTTTATAATAGTCATTCTAATAAGTGTGAAAAGATAATTCATTATAGTTTTAATGTGCATTTCCCTGGTGATTAGTGATGTTGAACATTTTTTCATATACCATTTGTATGTCTTCTTTTGAAAAGTATCTATTTAGGTCCTTTTCCCATTTTTTCAAATTTGGTTACTTTTTTTTAAATTGAGTTGTTTATTATTTTGATTATTAACCCCTTGTCAGATGCATGGTTTGCAAATATTTTCTTTCATTTTGTAAGTTGTCTCTTCAGACTCTTTGTTGTTTTGCTTTTTAGTCTGAAATAATCCTATTTAGCTATTTTTCTTGTATTGCTTGTGATTTTGAGGTCAAGTTAAAAAAAAAATCCATGCCCATATCAATCTCATGTAGCATGGAGATTTTCCCTTATGTTTTCTTTAGTAATTTTATAGTTTCAGGTCTTATGTTTAAGTCCATAATCTATTTTGAGTTGATTTTTGTGTATGGTACAAGATGCAGGTTGAATTTCACTCTTTTACATGTGGATATACAGACTTTCCAACTCTACCAAAGATTATTAGAACTAATTAATGAATTCAGGAGGTATAAAAGGTGTTGCAAGGTATAAAATCAACATACAAAAAATAGTAGTGTTTCTACTCACTAAGAATAAACTATTCAAAAAAGAAATTAAGAAAACAATTCCATTAACAACACCTACAAAAAATACTTAGAAATAAGTTTAACCAAGAAAGTGAAATATTTGTATGTCAAAAACTATAAGACATGGATGAAAGTAATTGAAGAAGATGTAAATAATTGGAAGATATTCCATCTTCATGCATTGGAAGAATTTATATTGTTAAAATGTTCATGCTACCCAAAATGATCTACAGATTTGATGAAATCTCTATCAAAATTCCAAGGACTTTTTTTTTTTTTAACAGAAATAGAAAAGACAACCTTAAAATTTATATGGAACCACAAAAATCTGAATAAATAATAAGTTTTGAAGAAAAATAAAAAAGCTGAAGGTACCATACTACCTAATTTGAAATCATTCTCTGAAGCTGTAGTAATCAAAACAGCATTGTACTGGCATACAACAGACACATAGACCTGTGGAACAAAAGAGAATGCAAAAATAAATCTATGCTTTATGGTCAATTGATTTTCAACAAAGATGCCAAGAACACACTATATGGAAAGAACAGTCTCTTTTAGAAAGAATAATTCTTAATGATTGAAACATTATTCAATCATTAAATATTCACAGAAAATTTTCTAGTAGTTGAACAAAAGAACAATTATAAACCCAAAAAATCATTAATTTTTCTACAATTCAATACTTCTTAACTATTTGCTAAAATTTGATACCAATATATAGACTAAATCTGCAAATCTATGTCCTTAGTAGATATTTTCAAAGCAATAGAATGTAATTTAAAAAACATTAAAAATTGACCAAGTTTCGCTTTTCTGTTTTATTATTTGGCATCATGGTAACTCCTTCAAATTTAATTTTCATAAAAATTATTTATTTTGTTAGTATCTATTGAGTCATATCTAGAAATTACTATTTTTATTTGTGCATTCTCTATTAGCAGAAAAAGCTGGGAATCACATATTGGGAAGTATAACTATTTTCTAGCAACCAGAGAGCAAGTTTGGTGACATGAAATAGGTGAAATTGACAGTTTTTGGAAAAAAGATAAATTTTCTCTGTGTTTGAAAATAAACTTTAATCTTTTCAAAGAGTTGATTCACCTTACTTTTGTTTTTACTATTCCTTAAGTACTGAAATTTGCCTTTTTCATAATCAAATCTGTTGCTCTTTTAATTTCTTCCACTGAGTTTAATCCTAGTGTCCTTTCTATTCAAAGTTAGTAAGAAGTCACTTATGTTTTCTTCTTCTTTCTTCTCCTTCTCCTTTCTCTCCATCTCCTTCTTGTTTTACTTTTGAGACAAGTCTTACTCTCTCGCCCAGGCTGCAGTGGAGTGTCATGATCTCAGCTCACTGCAAACTGCCCTCCATGCTCAAGGCATCCTCCCACCTCAGCCTCCCAGGTAGATGGGACTACCTGCATACCCCACCATGCCTGGCTAATTTTTGCATTTTCTTCGGATACGGTGTTTCGCCATGTTTTTTTTGCTGGTCTCAAACTCCTGGACTCACACAATCCTCTGCCTTGGCTTCCCAAAGTGCTGGGATTACAGGTGTGAGCCACCGTGCCTGGCACTTATATTTTCTTCTAATGTTTTAGTTTTACATAATTTTTTTTATCACTTGGACTTTATTTTGGCATATGATATGAGATGACATAAAATGATGTTTCTCCCAAGTAGCTAATTGTCTCAGAGCCACTTATTGAAAGCTATTTTTTAAAATTGATGTTACCACTTGGTAATATGTACTACTAAAATTCATATTATATAATTAAATATTTTTAGGGTCTATTCTGTTTTATGGATATTTCTAATTTTACATCAACACCAAACTTTTCTAAGTGCTTTAATATAAATTCGGGCCACTTTCATTAACTTATTTTATTTTATTTTATTTTTTTTTTGAGACGGAGTCTCACACTGTCACCCAGGTTGGAGTGCCATGGTGCAATCTTGACTCACTGCAACCTGTGCCTCCCAGGTTCAAGTGATTTTACTGCCTCAGCCTCCTGAGTGGCTGGGACTATAGGCACGTGCCAGGATACCTGGCTAATTTATTGTATTTTTAGTAGAGACAGGGTTTCACCGTGTTAGCCAGGATGTTCTAGATCTCCTGACCTCATGATCCACCTAACTCGGCTTCCCAAAGTGCGGGGATTACAGGCAGGAGCCACTTCGCCCAACGTTTATTACTTTTTAAAGATGAAATGTATGCAAAACTCCTAGAGGTACATGTAATACACACACACACACACACACACACACACACACACACACACACACACCCTGAGAAATTTTCCTAACATATTTTTGCTCAGGTCCCCAGCCTGAGGCACGCTATAATGGGTCATTGCCATTTCTTATTACCTTAGAGGATTGCAGAAAGTTCCACATTTGAACTGCTCCCTCATCTTGCCTGCCCTTTATTTTACACTTTTCTTATTTTAAAAATAAAAACCGAATTATTTCCTGAGCCTCTTCTAGAACTCGAAACTTTATATGCCTTTGAATTTGCTGAGACATTTATACTTCTCATCCTGAAGATGAACAAGTTCTACTTACTCCCATGGCCTGTAGCGAGGGTAGGACAGAAGCAAATATGTATTCTAGATAAAAAGTGCTACCAAATCCAGTACTGATGTTGTATTTTACTATGTTTATCAATTATTGACCCGTGTTTACATTTCCTCTGTTTTATGGAACTAACTACATGGTCTTCCCATGCTAATGGGTGTCTTGCACTATGCAAAGTTAACTATAAAGTTGGGCCATTCCTGGCTGCTATTCCCTGCTATTTCACCCTCAGATTTTATTAGTTAGCACCCAAATGTGAAAATAACCAACACTACTCTATACTTTCCTTACTGCCATTATTGTTTTGGGGTACTTCAAATAAAATCTTGACTACTAAATTTTACTTAGTAAATAAAAATTGATTGCATGTCAACCTATGTTGAACTTTCTGTAGGGTATCAAATCATATTCTCTTTTAAGAAGAAGGATATAACATTTATTTAAATTAGTATTGTGCCTGTGTAGTCTAAAAGAGAGACCCAGAAAACAAAAGACTTGTAAACATTTTCTGTAATTTTAAATAAAATAAAATACTTTATCAAGGCTAATTTGCAAAAGATAGTAACAACTGGACTTTTTAATGCACAAGACTAAAACCCAAAAACTATGTAAGATAATAAAAATATCCATTGCATATAATATTTAATAACTTCAAATGGTAATAATTATGCATATGAAGGGGCAATTTCCCACTTTTTTAATTTAAATGATTCAAAGTCTAAGTATAACAATTTAATATGATCTTAAGCATTCAAGATTTATCAAGGACTTTCTTTATAGGCCTGAGAACATAACATTTTTCATGACTTATCTTCATAGATGATCTAGTGTTTTGTCTTGTTCTAAATCAATGTACCCAGAGAAAAAATTGGAAATCTCTCATAACAAAACCCATATGTAGTTGTCACCAAAATGAAGCATTCATATTTTTTATTATGAAATTATAACATCCTATGATTAAAGAATTCAAAACAAATGTGTATTTCTTTACATGACTTTTGATTTCATATTGCTTATTTCAGGGTGAAAATTAGCAGACTGCCAGATTGACCAGTCATGATGAAAACAGAACAGTGGCAGCTCAGCCTTTGATTCACTTCCAGTGGTCAGTAATATTCAGGTATGAGATGGATTACAAATGGCTACATCTTTCCACATGTTACAATCAGTAAAAAAAAAATCACATGAAACTTAAATCGCTTTGCAAAAACTGAGGATGAAGAACCTATAGTTAAATAAATGTCTAAAAATAAACCTGGGGTTTTAAAGTTAAATAATCAAAAAGATACACTATAGAAAGATTAATTATCAAGACATTCTGAAGTTTCATAGGCTAGTCTTCTGTGAGTTGTAGAACTGTTTTGGGTTCTTTCACAAAGTTCCCTCCTAATTTACACTGACATTACATTTTTAAAGCCAAGGATTTTTCTCAACATATTAAAGGTGAAATGGAAAATATTTGTTTTTGTGAAAAATATCAAGCTTTGTTAAAGCTTGATTAAGTGCTCAATCATTAAAAAACATTTTGATTCTAAAATGTTCTGGTATAAATTCAAAAGTGTCAAGACAGAGTAAAAGAAATTACTGCATAGCTATTATTAATCATTTTGTCTTATATGATAATATTTCTTCAGTTAGAGACAGTTGATTTCTAGAAAATAATGGAAATGTTTGGTTTTATTGCCATGTTATTGATGAATGTATTTAAGAATATTTTACAGATTTGAATTATTGTGATTATCATCTTGACAGTGTTTAACTCCTATAATTTGACCAGGTGCCTTTCAGAAATATTTTAAATCTGTGTAACTCCCTGGGATGATTCCTCTTTCCTTCCTTCCTTCCTTCCTTCCTTCCCTCCTTTTCTTTTTCCTTTTCTTTTCTTCTTTCTTTCTTTCTTCTTTCTTTCTCTCTTTTCTCTCTTTCTTTCTCTCTTTCTCTTTCTTTCTTTCTCTTTCTTTCTTTCTTTCTTTCTTTCTTTCTTTCTTTCTTTCTTTCTTTCTTTCCTTCCTTCCTTCCTTCCTTCCTTCCTTCCTTCCTTTCTTTCTTTCTTTTCTTTCTCTCTCTTTCTTTCTTTGAATCCCATGTGAAAGGTGAGAGAATAATAACCTGGAAAACACCAGCCATCCATTTTCATGCCATCCTGCACATTTTCAAGGAATTATTCTATAATTTATCTGTAGTGACAAGAATATCAATTCATTTAGGCATCCTGCATAATGAAACAGTCTGGTAACTCATGAAGAATATTTTTTTGAACTTATAAGACAATGTTTAATATCAGCTGCTATTAGTATGTTGAATGTCTCAAAATCTTTATTAAATCACAAAGCTTAAGTATTTCAGGAGTTTTTCTGGTGATAATTTGATGTTTTGACTTTTATTTCCCAAATTAATTTTTGGAGATTTTGTTGAGCTTCTTGGCTGGATAGTTTTCCTCCAGAAGAGCTTTTACACTGTTTTGGATTTAGAAATATTATACATACTTTCACATTATTTGATAGGACTTGATTTATGATGCTTAAAAACTTACATATTTATAATAGATTCTATTTAATTTTATGGAACAATGGTTATGCCTTCTCCTAGATATCAGATTGTAAGGCAAAGGCAAATGGAGGAACATTTTGTTGATTTTTGTAGAGAACCATCATTCCAATAAGAAGTAATGCTTTAAGTTAATGACTACAAAACTAAAAGGTCATTGAGAAACCACAGGCTTGATTATATGACACAAATGTGCCAAGTCAATGAAATAACATAGCTGCACACATAAAGCCTGAACGTTGGAGCAGGCATTATCACAGATGGTAAAATTGCCAGAACTGAAATCATTAGAAAGGATTATGGGCAGTGCAGAGAAATAAAATTAAAACAAAAGGACTATAAACAGAATTTAATCCTGTGGTCCCAAGTATAAGCCAAAACAGTAACCAGACAAAACTGTAAAATTATTGTGGGGAAAAATAATTTATCTAAAGTGTGTGTGTGTGTGTGTGTGTGTGTGTGTGTGTGTGTGTGTGTGTGTTTTAGTACAAGCCCCAGAATAGATATTTTTCTTCAAATGGAAATAGGCCTACCAATAGAAAATTGTCAACTTGAAAGGATACATACTGTGTAATGCAGACGTCCCCAGATTTTTTACACAGGGGGCCAGTTCACTGTCCCTCAGACCATTGGAGGGCCGCCACATACTGTGCTCCTCTCACTGACCACCAGTGAAAGAGGTGCCCCTTCCTGAAGTGCGGTGGGGGGCTGGACAAATGGCCTCAGGGGGCCGCATGCGGCCCGTGGGCGTAGTTCGGGGACGCCTGGTGTAATGCATGAACACTATTTTTATGTAGTGATCGTTAACACTAGAGAACATTTGAGTTTTGATTCAAGAAATAAGAAAGATGTTTATAATTTGTATTTCAGAAGAGCAGCAGCAGGCAAAGAAGCAGAAGCCCGACCCACCTAATTTTAAGTTTAGTCAATTTTGAAAATATCTCTTTAATATTAAGAAACAAGATTTAAGTTTCTTTAAAACATTTAACTTTCAGCTGGATAGCTGTGATTGTAATAGAATTATATATCTTATTTTTGCTGGGAATTTTCATCCAAGCCAAATTATAAAACCTGTGGTCAATAGCAAAGAGTTTCATTTGGAATTATTTTCCTCGTTATGTACTTGTACTTTCTTAAGTAAGAAAAAGATTGTAAAGTTAAGAAACATTTTTTACAATAGGAAGCTTGGTGAGAATAAACATTGCTAGGATTTTAGAGACCTGTGTTTGAATCTGATATCTGCCACTGTCTGTGTGATCTTGACAAGTCATTAGCCTTCTGTACATCAGTTTATTCATTTGAAAGTGCTTGATTGGATCTCTAAGGACTCTTTTGGTTTGAAAGTTCTCTTTAAATTTCTCATGATTTAGAACTGCTGACATTTCAACATAAGCATTTAAGCATAAAAAGTTTTTTGGTAATTTTTAAACTATTAAGAGAATACTTTCAAATAGTTGGGTGTGTCTTGTAAATTAGAGAGAGAGAGAAAAATGCTTCATTACTTTGCCTTTCTTTACCTCTATGGTCCTTATTTGGACTTAATAAAAGCAAATAAGTTTTTATAAACTGGCTCATCTCCATTTTTTTTCCTTGAGATAGATAAGAACATTAAGCCATGCATGATTTATTTTTATTTTATTATTTTTTAAAATTCAAGTGTCCTTTACTCTCCAAAAGGTCAGGATGATTTGGCCTTCTATCATTTGCAATCTCCTGATATATGTTGTTAGGAAGTCTAGATAAACTGTGTAAAAAAGGGTTAGGATTGTATAAGAGAACTGAAGAAGGTGCAGAGGCCAAATGAATCAGAAACTTAAATTCCAGTAAGATATGGGTCCTTGTGTCCTTTTTTGATTAACAAATTATATTATCTTCAAGTAAAATGTTAGGTATAATAAATTAGGAGGATTTAAAAGACCAAATTTGTTTTGAGTTGAATTGGGACTGAGGTAAAGGAAATTAAAAGGCCAATTTTGATTTCTGTGGGAAGCAGATCTGATTCTTAGAGCCAAATTGGACTCAATGAGAGAAATGAAAATATACATTTTTCTCCTGATTTATAGATTTTTGAAATTTAGACTAATGGTCAGTTGCTAGAAAAAAAATACTAAGCAAAGAAAAATTTCCAAGTTTCATATTTTTTGAAATTGATATTCTAATTTATCAAATTTCTCAGTACATAAAATAAGCTATTTAGAGTAAAAATCGAGTGAATTCTTACAAAATAATAGGTAAACCATGGCCAAGAAACTGAGTGCTGTTGAGAATAAAGAATAAGACAAAAGCCCATCAAAATGTGAAACCTCAAAAGAAGGCAAGCCACATTAAAAAAAAGAAAAAAATGTTTCCAAACCACAAATAGGATGTTCCAGAG
The DNA here is from genome assembly GCF_048565385.1 of Saimiri boliviensis. Classification (NCBI taxonomy): domain Eukaryota; kingdom Metazoa; phylum Chordata; class Mammalia; order Primates; family Cebidae; genus Saimiri; species Saimiri boliviensis. Next base: position 47,280,844 of record NC_133452.1, read on the forward strand.
GAAAGTCTCAGAAGTCCAGTGAGAGTGATGAGTCAAAATATGACTGGTAGATTTTTCTGCACATTTTTTACAGTTAATTATAAGACAGTGACCCATGTGGCTGTTGGAATATTTTTATAAGGAATTTTCCCAGTGTTCTTAAACTACCACCTTGACTTACAGCTAATAAAATTATAATTTAGAGAAAAGCTCACTTTTCAACAGTAAGAGTGAATAAATGCTTCAAAATAAAATACTATTGTTGCTGTTTTATTGCCTTGTCTTCAGTATATATTGTTGGCAGTATACTACACGTATTAAAAAACAACTGGGCCTTTCAAGAGTAATCTTTTCTTCCAAGAAGATGAATACAAATACCTCTTGAAACACAAGTCACATGCGTTTTGCCTTATATACTATGGTATTGCCCCAAGTTACGTGAATCAGGACAAAATGCATTTTGTTGGACTTGTGAGGAATGTAAGCACATAAAAGGAGAGACCTGTCTGTGTCATCACACAATTCTGTCTTTCAAAATATTTAATCACCATGGTGTAACCTATCTTAATATTTCAAAATGAAATGAATGATCAAAAACAGTTTTTAGCTGACTCTGGAAGTAAAGATATTTGTCAAACTCTTTCTCCTACTTGCTTCTCTGTATTCAGGAGATAGTAGCAGTCTGACTGCAGGATTATAAGGAGTTTCATATGAAAAGAATATTAACCTGGGAGATTGATAATTGACCTATTTTAAATCCACAGAAATCTTGGGTGAAATAAATACAAACATAGAACTATCTAAGCTGATAAAAAATGTATATAAGACATTTATATTTCTAATCTCTTCTATTTTTGGTTTGGTCTACTTTTTCTTAAGTCGTTTTGTTTTGTTTATTCTTTCTACCTCTTTTCTGTCTCTTTCAATTTCACTTTTTTTTAATTAATGCTATTATCTTTTTGTATTTTGGTATATTATGTTATTTTTACTTTTCTCCTAAATATTTGTCCTTTTTATTTGATAATAAATTTATTTCAACTATGAATTTTTATCTGAGCTCTATTTTAGTGGTTGTGTGAGGTTTTAAATTACTTTCTGGATAGTTTGTAATTTCTGTTTTTCTCTTTAAGTCAGAAATTTTTCAATTTATATATTTTTTCATATAAAGTTTTATTAGGCTATAATTTAAAATAAGACCTATGAAATATCCCATTAAAATTTTTTTTGAATTTTAAGATTGTGACCTGTTAAAAAGATGATGCATATTTTTAAGTTCTATGAACATAATGCATGTTCTCTGCTTTTAATGCATTGTTATATATATATGAACAAAATATATACATATACCTATAAAATACAGATGCTCTATAACTTATGGTGGGGTTAAATCCCAATAAACCCATGGCAAATTGAAAATAATATTAAGTCAAAAATGCACTTAACGTATGGAACATCATAGCTCAGTCTAGCCTATCTTAAACATGCTCAGAACATGATTATCTTGCAGTTGGGCAAAACTATCTAACAACACAGTAATACGGTAGAATATCCGTTGTTTACCCTCATTATTGTGTTGTTGATTGGGAGCTGTGCCTCGAGCAGCTGCCCAGCATCTTGAGAGAGTGTCATACTGCATATTGCTAGTCCAGGATATAATCAAAATTCAAAATTCCAGTCACTCTATCTAATGAAGGTGAATCATTTCTCGCTATTGTAAAGCTGAAAAATCTCAAGTTCAACCCCTGTAAGTTGGGGACTCTATATTTTCAGTCTGTTAAATGTATTCATTACATTCTTAATAATGTTTTTGTGTTATAATGTTTCCCTATTTCTATACATTAGCATTAAATTTCACTTCGTCTAATATTAATTTACTATTAATATCTAATATTGACCATAAAGTTGTGATTTTGTTGCATTCTTCCATTCCTTTATTTTCAATCTGTCTTTGTCACTGTTTAGGATATAGTGTTTAGAAACCACAAAAAGCTTCTCTAAGAAAAACTATTTGGATTATCTGTTATTATATTTATTGAAAGAACTGGAAATCCTTCTATTTCTTCTGATCTCATTTTATTTTTCCCCTTTTTTGTTTTCTTACTTTAATTTTTTTCTGGTTTGATTAAGTTTTAACTGTTTTACTTTGCTTCTTACATATTTGGAAGTTTTATGCTTTTCAGTTTTGCTGGTGGTTTGTAATGCATTCACTAGGTTCCAAATTAAAGGCTGATAAATTGCCAACCATTGAGGATGTATAAGAAGAGAAATAGGATGATTGTTGCCATGAAACTTATATTCTACTGGGAATAGGTGAAAATCAACCAACTAACTAATAAGAAACAATTAAATAAGCAAGGTAATATTAGATAAGCTCTATGTAGAAAATTCAAGTAGAAAAGTATGACAGCAACGGACTGGAGGCTTCTTAGAAGTGGCCTCTTGGTTGTGTTGTCCTTTGTGCCACAGTGGCTGACCCTTGAGGGAGAGGAAGGCAGTAACATGATGACTATCTTAGAACTCTCAGTGCTTTTTCCTTTACCTTTCTAAGTATGTTTAGACACACACACAAACACACACACACACACACACACACACACACACAACATTTTAATTTTTTTCTCACTTTAATGTAAGTACAATACAGAACTTGCACTGGGACACCTGAAAACCTGTGTTTCAATAAGACTGAATGTTTTTTCCTTCAGTAAAATGAAATGTTTTTTCATATTGACATTTCATTAATTTTGTTTTAAGGAAAGAAATAAGTTGATTAAAAGTGGAAAAAATGACAGTAGTAGCATTTCGTGGTAATACATTTATTTCATGTCAAATTAAATCAATAAAATATATGAAGATTATTTTGAAATACTTTGATCGTTTAGTTGCGATTTTTGAATAAATCTTTAAAGAAAATTAACTACAAGATGAATTATGCCATGGTTGCAGAAAGCTGATATTGCAGCTTCTATTATAATAAAATATAATTCTATTTTAATAGAGAATGAAATATATTAATATCAAAGTAGAAGTATTAATTTATAAGTTTAAATTTTGCCTACCAAGCCCTATAAATAACCTTGAACAATTAAGCCTTCCATTTCATCATTAGTAAATCTTAAGTTATTATAATGTGTTTGCAACAGTATTAAACAATAATTGAAGTCTTTACTTAACCATTCATTCACCAAATAGTTGTTATTAATAATTCTCTTTTTATGGAAAGGTGATTTTCTTAGTCCCTTTAAAAAATAAGTGGAATGATTTTAAGAGTGATGAAACTTGAGTAATTATCTTCACTTTTTTTCTTTTACATGGCCAGTGCAACTACAGACAAATTTTGGTGTGTCTATGTAGCTTAACACAAAATCCAGATTTGACCTTACTCATTATATTACATGATAGTTGGTTTGATGTTATTTAAAACTGTCTGAGATACTAACTGCTTAGTGGGGTTTTGATTAGTATCTGGCAAACTTTTCAAAAGGCCTGAATATTTGGTTTGGATAAAACTTGATTAGTTTGGATGGCTATTCAGATTTTCACCAAAATCTCTCAAGGCCTTTTTCTAGGCCTTCCCAGTCTGAATACTTTATTCTTCATCCATTTCCCAAGAAACTGAGTTTCGTGTTTCCAGGACTGTAGTTTCCAGCCACATATTCTGGAAAACCGTCTTTATGAAGACTGATAGGTCATATAACCAATTTTTTAAAGGAACTTCATATCCATTATCACTACTTACAAAAATAACTTTTTCTATCATCAGAATCATGAGATTTTGAACTATATGGAAGGCTCCAAGATTGTCTAGCTAATTCTAGTTGCACAGGTTGGGAAAACTAATTATTTAAACTCATAGTTACATAAGCTAAGTTTTTAAGTGGAGATACAAGAAGTTTCAATAAGACTGGAGTAAGGGATAAATCAGGTAATACACGAAAATTATCTAACCATTTTAGGCTACACACACACACACACACACACACACACACACACACACACACACACAGCCCTTTTTCTTTCATTTTTTCATACAGAATGAGTTAGTGGTAAGTGGATGAACATAACCTGGATTCTGCCTCATAGGTTCACTTTTGACCATAACTCATAAAACCATCTTCTTTCTTTCTTTCCTAATCTAGAACCATTTCTTTTTTCCTTTCCTGATGTTCATTTTCTCTTGGCCTGTTCAATCTTTGCTATTCCAGTAATGTGAATTTTCCCCCACACACCCATACATTGTTATCTGGGATGAATAGGCAGAATTAATTAATTAATATGATATGCCACATTTCTAAATAATCAGTCACAAACAGATGAGCCTCATGAATGCAAATGTATGCCAATTTTTATGTTCAAAGACGTTGCATATAGGAATTAAGTATGTTATAAGGATCACTGATAAGCAAATATTTTCCTTTGATTAGTTACTGGTTGTAGAGTTCTTTCTATATATCCAGCCACTGTATTAATCCCTTTGTACAATAATTTCTTTTAATCCTCATATATATCTAATAAAATGCATATTTCCTCTACCTGGAATATTCTGCCTCTTGATCTTCAAAAGGAGGCATTTCCTCTTATTTATGTTTCATCTCAAAAATTTTCTCCTCAGGGAGGCCGTTTATAACATCTCATCTTGAAGACGCTCCTAGGTTCTCTTTAATACATCATTCATTTTCAGTTCTTACCACCCAGCTTATCAACATATAAAGTTTTCATTTTTAATTTGCTTACTTCTTATTATTTTCCTCCTCTGACAACTACAATTAAAACCTCATGTCTGTTTTGTTTACTGCTGAATTGGCAGTTTAACCCATGTCCTCTCCATTTTAATATCCAAGACCTTCAATTGCTCTCAGACTATTTTTAGATTTACCAAAAAAAGAAAAAGGAAAGCCATCTCACTCTTGTTTGTGTTAATTCAGAGTCACAGACATTCAAATATTTTAGACAAAGTTGTTATTATCTTTAAGATGCCCATGCATATTTTCCAGATTCTCAGATTCATTATAAATATGGCAATTTAAAAATTAGCCATTCATGGGAAATAAATAGGGGACATTTACTTCTTCCCTTAGTTTTTAGGAATCATCAATAAGACCTCTGGACACATTTTCATCTTATGGCAGCAGTAGCCTGTCTGGATCAGCTGCTGTGAGGATGCTAGCTGCAGGCGGGAGGTGTGGCTGGGCTTCATGCTCTGCAGAGCCAGCGGGGACCAGGAACAGGTGATCCCAGTGGAAGCCCTGCACCCTATCGAGTTGACTTGATGGGGTGGGAGTTTGTCCTCCTGGGTGCAGCTGCAGCTGCCCAGCCATGGCTCCATACCCAGGCATCCCTGTGCTCTTGGGGGCCTGGGAAGCCCCATGCCCCCACGTGCTTGGGAGCATCTGTTCTTGCTTCCTGGCCCCTCCTTGAGCACAGCACCCACTCTGGTGCAGAACAAAGTTGTGGCTGAGCTCAGTTGGAGTTGCAACCTAGTCATGTGTGCATGTGCTTGGGATGGCACTGATACACTGGCCACTTGCTGCCTTGGCCCCTTTCAGACTTTGGGCACCAATGAGCATAGGAGGGAGTCTGGGGGTGCTGAAGATGGCTTCCTGTGGGCCTGCAGGCACCCCTTGATGCAGACAGCCCGGGTGCTGCAGATGACATTTTGATGGCAACAGGAGGCAGACATGTGCTTAGATGGGAAAAGGGGGTCCCTAGTGAAATGCCACCTTCAAGACAGGAATGACTGACCTAAACCCTAGGGGCTGGGCTGGGTTTCCATTTCCAGATGGAATTTGCAACTTGGAGTGAGGACTTCCTTGATGACTTTCAGCCAATCAAATAGTGCTTTTTCCAGGCCCATTGATGGCCACCCATAGACCAATCAGCACATACTTCCTTCTGAGCCTGTAAAAAACCCAGACTCAGCCAGCCTTAAAGACTTGTCGGGATGACCTTTGTGAATAGGGAATACCCTCTCTGCTGAGAGCTGTTCTGTTGCTCAAAAATGCTCCTATCTACTTTGCTCACCTTCCAGTTGTCCACATAACTTCATTCTTCCTGGACATGAGACAAGAACTCAGGACCCACCAAACAGCAGAATTAAAAAGAGCTATAGCACATTCCTGGCTGGATTGCCAAGCTGTGGGCAATGACATGCCTCCAGATTGCAAGAGTGAAGAGTACTATCCCTTCTTGGGGGGCCTAGACCTTGGGATTCCTGGAGCCAGAGCTTCTGTTAACATTATAACCCTCCCACCATCTGTTTGTGCCAGGGGGCTGTCCCCTGTGACAGCCCAGGAGCCATAGGCCAGAGCAAGGTGGCAGGACTAAAAGAACTGTAACACAAACTGGATGAAACATGCCCCTCTGAAATGCACCTCCCTGCCCTCCACTCACCATGCTGCAGGAGACAAGAAGGAGTGAAGAGTTACTGCCTTTCTGGTAGCTGCCTCCCAGAAGGGCATCAGCTCTTCTCAGAGCCCAGACCTTCAGGGTCCCCATGCCAGTGCTGTGATACACTATAACACCCTCTTTGGGGCTCTGTGCTTCCTGGTGTCTCTAAGCTTTTGGGTGCCATCACATTCCTCTTGTCCAGACACTGGTACCTGCAGTAGAAGCTGCTTGCAATATGTCTGGTCCAGCTGCAAGCTCCCACAGAGCCAGTGCCTGTGCCAGCACCTGGAGCTGTCTGCCCCCCTGCAGCAGCCAGCATGCCTGACTGTGTGCAGTGGCCGGACCCAACACTATCTCACTCATACACCCCTCTCCACTCCATGCCTGGCTCACCCTTGGCAGGTGTGGGATCTGGGCCAGTAGCAGGAGCTGAGCACAGCCTACTGGGCCGAATGGGTGGAACAAGATGCTGCTGGCCACAGAGGTTTCTGTCTGGCAAAGCAACACCTGAAGGATCCTGTGACAATACTGTGATCTAAGAATATGACCAGTTTTCAAAACTCTCTATTTCTTGTTTATTTGTTCAGTATTCTATAGCCTAAAGAATATGGTACAGTAATTTATTGGTTCAGAAATTTTGCACATATTTTTATGGCATACATTATCAACTCTTATTATGGCATTTGAATAATTTATGAAATACCTATGTAGTGTGGTTTGGCTCTGTGTCCCCCTACCCAAATATCATCTTGAATTGTAATCCCCATAAATCCAAATGCTGAGTGAGGCACTGGTGGGAAGTGATTGGATCTTGGGGTGGCTTTTCCCATGCTTTTTTTTTGATAGTGAGTTCTTATGAGATCTAATGATTTTTATAGGTTTTTGACAGTTCCTCCTTCACATGCTGTCTCTCACCTGCCACCATATAAGATGTACCTACTTCCCCTTTCACCATGATTGTAAGTTTCCTGAGGCCTCCCCAGCCATGCAAAACTGTGAGTCAATTAAGCCTCATTTATTTATAAATTACTTAGTCTCAGGCAGTTCTTTATAGCAGTGTGAAAATGGACTAATACGCTATGTTTCTACTACATTTAAAATAATTCTTGATTTATTATGATGACAACCAGGGAGCTGGAATTTACTGGTATTACATTTTCAAAGTCACTAGTGCCACTATTCTATTATTTAGAGAATTAAGATTTTTGTTCATAAAGTAGAATAATATTGATATTATTCTTGTAATTGGTATTATTCTTGTAATTGGTATTATTATTGTAATTCATTCATGAATGAGTATCACATAATTATAAGAAGAAATTAGAAGTGTCGATAATTTTATTGTAAACCAAAAAAAAAAGAAGCATCTGTTTTTTAAAAGGGATTTAAAATAAATGCATTTGTTTCATTTTGCTAATTTAGGTTTTCAATGGAGGTTATGTCTCAGAAGGAATTTAATTATAAGTTACTTTCATAGGTAACCAGAGAAGTTTATTAATGCTTAGATATATAAAGAAATTAAGGATAACAATTAGAACAGGTTTAATCTCTCTTATTCACAATATTGGGCTGAAATAAATGCAAAATGTATGCAATTCTAGCTATTCAACTATATAAATATTTTCAACTGGGTAGGTAGGAAAGTTGTAAAATATTATATAAAAATAAATACTGTAAAAATTATCTATTTTTCTGAGAAACTGATTCTGCATAAAAGTTACAAAAGAAAAACATTTTGATATATGCTATTAGGTCATTTTTAGAAAACACTTTTGTAATATGCAAAGTTTATTATGAGGCAATTTTATCACAATGAACCTGTTGTTTTTAAAAAATATTTATTTTATTATTTTATTTTTAACATAATTTTACATATTTATGTGGTACAGTGTGATGTTTCCATACATGTATATGATATGCAACCATTTGTAACCATTAATCAACCTCTTCCAATTATTTCCTCTCTTTTCCGTTTCCTGCCCTCTGGTAAATACTACTCTACTGTAGTTCTATGAGAGCAACTTCTTTTTTAAAGATTCCATATATGAATGAGATTGTGCAATATTTGTCTTTCTGTGCCTGGCTTATTGCACTTAACATAATGTTCTTTAGGCTCATCTATGTTGTTGCAAATGACATTTGTATTGTATTACACTGTGTAAACAAACCACAGTTTATCCCTTCATCTGTTGCTAGACACTTTGATTGATTCATATCTTGGCATTTGTGGATAATGCTATAATAAACATGGGTATGCAGATACTTCTTCTATATACTGATTTAAATTTCTTTGTATATATACCCAGTAGAGGGATTACTGATCAGATGATAGATCTATTTTTAATTTTTTGAAGAACCTCCATACTGTTTTCCTTAGTGGTAATTCACATTCCCACCTAAAGTGTAGGAGTGCTCTCCTTTCTCTGTATCTTTGCCAGTATTTGTTACTTTTTGGGCTATAGTGTTTTTTTTGTTGTTGTGAACTTATCTGGTTTTGGCATCAGGAAAATGCTGGCCTTGGAGAATGAGTTTGGAGGAATTCCATCCATTTAAATTTTTTTGAAGAGTTTAAGAAGAATTGATATTAGTTCTTCTTTAAATGTTTAGCAGAATTTAACAGTAAAACCATCAGGTCTTGTACTTCGATGAGAAACTTTATTTCTGATTCAATCTTGTCACTCATTATTGATCTTTTCAGGATGTCTGTTTCTTGTGATCCAATCATGATCGTGTATATGCAGAAATTTTTTTATTTCTTCTAGGGTTTCCAATTTGCTAATGTATAGTCGCTCACAATAGCTTTTAATGATTCCTTGTATTTCTGTGGTATTAAATGTAACATCTCCTTTTGCAATTCTGATTTTATTTATTTAAGAATTCTCTTTTTTTCTCAGTCTAGCAAAGTTTGTCAATTTTGTTTATCTTCTCAATAAAGTAATTTTTTTGTAATTTCTTTTGTTTAAATTTTACTAATTTTCTTCTAATCTTTATTATTTCTTTCCTTTTATTAATTTGGGTTTAGGTTGTTCTTGTCTTTCTACTTCTTTGAAGTGCAAAGCTAGATTATTTGAACTCTTCTAATTTTTTGAGACAGGCATTTATTGCTATAAACTTCCCTATTAGTATTGCTTTTGATGTACCCCATAAGGATATTATTTTTCCATTTTCATCTGTCTGAACAAAATTTTAAATTTTTTAAATTAATTTCTTTATTTACTCATTGATTTCAAGAGCCTGTTGGTTAATTTCCATGTATTTGTAGAATTTCCACATTTTTTGTTATTAATTTCTAGTTTTCATCCATTGTGGTCAGAAGATATTTGATAGTATTCAATTTTCTTTTTAAAAAAGTAAAACTTGCTTTTGCTCTAACATATAGTTTATCCTAGAGAATGTTCCATGTGCTACCAAGAAAAGTGTGTATTCTGTAAATATTGGGCAGACTATTCTGAAAATGTCTGTTGGGTCCATTTGATGTAAGTTGCAGTTTAACTTCATTTTTGTTGTTTTTGTTGTTTTTGTTGTTATTGTTGATTTTCTGTCTGGATAATCTGTCCATTGCTGAAAATGGGATGTTGAAGTCTCCTACTATTATTATATTACAGTCAGTATCTTCCTTTAGTTCTATTCATATTTGCTTCACATAGTTAGGTGCTCCAATGTTGGGTGCATATATATTTACAACTGTTGTGTCTTCTTGTTGTGTTGATCACTTTATCATTATATAATGGATGTGTTTGTCTCTTTTTACAGTTTTTGACTTAATATCTGTTATCTGACATAAATATGGCTATTACTTCCCTTTTCTGGTTTTCATTTGCATGGAATATCTTTTTCTTTTCCTTCACTGTCAGTCTGTGTGTGTACTTATAAGTGAAATATATTTCTTGCAGGCAGAATATAGATGAGTTTTCTTTCATTCAGCCACTTTATATAAATTGGAGAATTTAATACATTTACACTAATTTAACCCATTTACATTTAATCCACTCAAGATAATTACTGATAGGTAAAAACTTACTCTTGCAATTTTCTTACTTGTTTTTCAACTGTTTTGTGGAGTTTTCCCCCCCTTTTTTCTTCTCTTACTGCCTTCCTTAGTAGTTAAGCAGTTTTCTCTAGTAGTATGCTTTGATTTCCTATTTGTTGTTTTTAATGTATCTATTATAGGTTTTTGCTTTGTGATTACCGTGGAGATTACAACAAATATCTTTTGATCATAACAAGTTATTTTGATTTTAATTCCATTCTTCTCATTTTGAATTTTTGATGTCACATTTAGATCTTTTATATGGCTTGTTAACAAATTAAGGTAGTTATTATTTTTAATAGTTATTTATTTTAGCCATCATACTAAATATGTAAGGGGTTTACACACCACAAGTATAGTATTAGAATAAGTATTAAAGTAAGTATAGTTTGTGTGAATATATACTTTTACCAGTGAATGTTAAAACTTCAGAAGTTTTCATGCTAGACATTAGCATTGTTTTTTTTTTTCACTTTGAAAAACTTCCTTTAACATATATTTTAGGACAGGTTTTGTAGTAATGAATTCCTTCAGCTTTTGTTTTCATTTTTCTGGGAAGGTATTATCTCCCCTTTGTTTCTGAAGGATAGCTTTGCTGGATACAGTATATTTGATTGGCAATTTTTTTTTCTTCAGCATTCTGAATATATTGTCTCATTTTCTCCTGGACCGCAAGATTTCTTCTGAGAAGTCTGCTGCCATGCATATTTGAACTCTCTTATATTTTATTTGCTTCTTTTCTCTTGCTGCTTTGATGGTTCTTTCTTTGTCTTTGAACTTTCAGAGTTTGATTTTGCTATATCCTGAAGTAGTCTTATTTGAGTTGAATCTGATTGGTGACTTTGACCTTCCTGTATTTGGATATTTATATCTTTCTGCATATTTAGAAAGTTTTTTTCTTATTATTTATTTGAATAAGTTTTTTATCCTTTTGTTTTCCTTAATCCTCTGCTTGAACTTCAGTAACCCCAATATTTGCTGTTTTGATACTATCCCACAGATGCTGCAGGCTCTCTTCTTTCCTTCTTATTCCTTTTATTTTTCTCTCTTTGTGTATTTCCAAATAGCCTGTTTTTGAGCTCACCGATTCTTTCTTCTGTTTGATCAATTCTGCTGTTGATGTTCTGTATTGCATTTTTCATTTCATTCACCATATTTTTTAGCTCTAGAATTTCTCTTTGATTTTTAAAAATTATTTTAATCTCTCTGTTAAATTTCTCTGTTTAGTTCCTGAATTATTTCTGTGCATTTTATTGAAGTTTGTTAAGCTTCCTTAAAATGACTGTTTGAATTCTATTTCTGAGAGATCATATATCACTTTAGGATCAGTCTCTGGCAGCTTATTTTGTCTGTTTTTGTTGGTTGTGAATGTGCAGCATTGTCTGCACATTGGGGACTTAGGTGTTTATACCAGTCTTCACAATATGGCCTTTATGTGTTCTTCCTTCTTAAGTGTGCCTTCCAGGGATTCTAAGCAGACTGACTCTTGTGTCTCCTGAGCTCATGACCACTCTAGCTATCTAAGCCCTAAAGGATGGTCTAGTTGTCTAAGCCCAGGTTTGCTGTGAAGTCTACCAGGGCTGTTAGGTCTGTGAAGTCTACAAGGGTTCTTAGGTTGGTATGGTTCTCTGGTCCAAATGAACCTGAGGAAGACTCAAGGAGAGTATTCTAGCTGTGTGGGAAAGCTGGCCAGTGACCTGAACCTGGTAGCCTATTCCAGCTGCCCAGAGAGGTTCACCTTCTAGATGTATGCTTCAGAGATGCAATATTTTTCTGAATGCAGCAAAAAATACTGGCACCAAGACTGTGCCTCCTCGGGATTTGCTGTGAGATGGGGGCTGGCAAGTCTGTCTCATTGGCTCTGCCAGGCACACATCTCCCTGCAGGTCCCTGCACAGGCAGGACAGGTGTTTGACTACAATGGGAGGGGCCAGGGCTAAGACTAGGCCTCTTCAGGATATGCTGTGGGATGGAGGCTGTGACCCCATCATGGGTGGTCAGATTTCTGAGCTGTGAGATATAAGGGAACATCTCTCTGGGCTCTTGTAAGGGCAAGTCTAAGCTGGACCTCAGCTTAGGGGTATTGGCACCAAGCCACAGGTAAACTCTCAGGGTTACTGCTGAGACCAATGTCAGCTGGCAGACAAGCCCTTCTGCTAAGACCCTAGTGTATACTGTTTCCCCTGGACCTCTTGACATATCATTTTGGTTACAGGCTCAAAGCCAGATGGGGCTGTAACCAAGCTCTTTGATTACAGCAACACGGATGCCTCCAGTGGCCATTATCTTTGGAGAGTGAGAATGTTTCTGGGATTGAAACCAAAAACACAACTGGTGAGTCTGGTACCTGGATGCTAGTCTGCACTCTCAAAACTGCCTTCCTAGGTCTAGGGCTCCACTGTGGTTTCACAATTTCCTACTTGAATTCTGAGGCTTCTTCAGAGAGAGAATTTTGTTTGTAGATGGGTGCAGAATTTGTGGTATGGTGGAGGAAATAGGAGTGTGTTACTTCCATAATTTCATCATCTTTCTGACATATCTCAGGTCATTGTTTTTATACAGTTCGTCATTACTATAGGCAGATTCTGTTGAAAAGGATGCAGATGAAGGAGTACCTACAGGAAATAAAGGGTCAGGAAATTAGCTTCTACTTTAATTATGAAGACACTCATAATTCTGGATGTCTAGAGGATTCAGAAAAATTTAAGGTTCATTCATCTGTAATTGACATTGTGATTTTACTCAAAATATTATTTCTTAAAATCCATACACTTTAAAAAATGTTTTTTTATTTTTGATCCAGTGGGTATATGTGTATGTTTGTTACATGAGTATACTATAGGGATTGGGATTCTAGTGTACTCATTACCCAAATACTAAACATTGTGTCTGATGAATAATTTTTCAACTCTTACCCCACTGTTTACACTTCCTGCTTTTGGAGTCTCCAGTGTCTATTATTTCCAACTTTATGCCCATGTGTACACACTGTTTAGCTCCAGTTATAAGTAAGAACATGCAGCATATGATTTTTTATTTCTGAGTTAGTTCTCTTTGGATAATGGCCTCTGGATGCATCCACGTTGCTGGAAAGAACATTATTTTATTCTTTTTTATGGCTTTTAAAAAATGTGGTACATACATACCATGGAATACACCATAGCATTCCATGGTATGTATGTACCACATTTTCTTTATCTAGTCAACCACTGATGGATACTTCAGTTGGTTCCATGACTTTGCTATATGAGTATTTCTGTGATGAACATACAAGTGGAGGTATCTTTTTTCAAATAATGATTTCTTTTCATTTAGGTATATACCCAGTAGTGGGACTGCTAGGTCCAATGTTAGTTCTGTCTTTTGTTCTTTGAAAAATCATCATACTATTTTCCACAGACGTTGAACTAATATATATTCCTACAAATTGTATGAGTGTTTCCTTTTCTCCACATCCATGCCAATATCTATTGTTTTTGACTTGTTAATAGTAGTCATTCTGACTGATATAAGATGATATCTAATTGTGGTTTAATTTTAATTTGCATTTCTCTGATAATTAGCAACGTTTTAACTTTGTTGGATAAGACTAATAAAATTTTGTTGAACACTTCTTAAATAGTATTTAAAGTGAAACTTTTATGATGGAGTACACTAAAAATTTCTAGTCTTATATGGTTTTCTGAAATAATTTTTAAAATGTTAACATAATTTTACTATGGAGATATTTTACTAAACCCGAACCTTTGATTATGTAAAACTTATTTAAGAGGGCAATATTACTACTTACTGCATATAATTATATTTCAACATGGTGAGGTTTGCCTCTCTGTGAGGTCAAGAGTAATTTTTTTTTATTGCTTTTCATGACAATGTTATTTGACTAGATTTTATTCGTTTTGTAAACGAGTAGCTTTTCTTAGTAATAAGATGGTTTTAATATATTGAAGTAAAAGATGATGTATGTTTGCCAACATAAAAATAAAAAATGCAAAGCCAGCCATTTGGGGCTTATTTTAATAGTAGTGTGCTCATAGCGGGTATAGAACACTTAATGCCAAGCAAAGTAACTTTTTCATTGGTTTTCTTGGATCATCTATATTTAAATAGTAGCCAAAACAACCTTGTTCGTAGATGTCTTAAAAAAAATATGCTCTGGCTCATGATGAGGCCAGTTCTTTCAAAGTACTTCAATAATAATGCAGCTTATAGACTATTTGATGTGCATTTCTTTAAGCTTCTTATCTTGACAACTACCCTCTTTAAGCTAAAGAGCATATCTCTGTACCTATGATTGTATGAAAATCATACTCTTTACACTTACACCTATACATTCAATGTTAAATATATACATATATGTTATTTTTCTATGATGTCAGCTATTTAGATATTATCTGTGGTTGTCTTTGGACGTTCTCTTTATTCATAAAGGTACTTGCTAATGACAGAGCAAATGAAGTCAATTTTAACCTAATGTTTAAGCACTTAATGTTCTGATCTATTAAATGTGGATCCATAATTTAATAGATTACATATATTACCACCTTGTTTTACGTTGCCTTTTTCTTTCTTTCATTGGTGAGCCAAATGCAACTATAATTTCATTTCTCAAATTGTCATTAAACCATGATGTACTTAAGCAGACTGATACATTTGAAGATTCTGGTGGCAAATCAAGGAAAAGACAGGACCATGTGATGGCAGTTATGTAACAACAAGCTTTATTGGGTGGCAGCTGGACAGGGTTGCCTGAGACAGGGGCCATCCCTCAGAACAGGAGACTTCTGAGACAGCAGTACAGGTCCACTATCCAGACGGGGAGGGTGGAAAGCGAATTCCTGGGAGAGAGGCTATGTGTTTAGAAGAAGGTGCTCAGTAGCACAGTAGAAAACATACACACAGGGGCCAGAATAAAAATGAAACAAAACAAACCAACTAATGAGATTTCATGGAAGATATACTTAACCCAACAATGGTGAAATAACACATCGACATTGGATTTCTTTCTATTAAGATAGTTTTGGCTTTCTGATTTTTTCCATGTCTTTCCTTTTTTACTATTTCTATTGGCATCCTCTGTCAGATGGTTGAGACAGCTATACTAATAAGACAGGACTATTCTTCCAAGCTGTTTTACCTCCCCTTCTATTTGACAGTGACAATGCTTCTTAAGGTACCCTCAGAAGATGTGTGGTTGCAGTAAAATTAAAAACTAAATCAAACATTGTAATTTTTTTCTGATACTGCTTTCAAAAAATAGGTTAGAACACTGGAAAGAATGATATTTGGCTTGCCAACTGTAGGATTTGATTAACCATTTCATACTTGCCCTTCATTTTTGTAGACAATCAATAGCAGTTTTTTTTACACGTTATAATGCTATTTATTTATGTTTTAATTGTTCATATTGTTGTTCTTATTGCTTATTTATTTGTTTTTTTTTGCATTTTTTTATTGCATTTTACGTTTTGGGGTACATGTGAAGAACATACAAGATTGTTGCATAGGTACACACATGGCAGTGTGATTTGCTGCCTTCCTCCCCTTCACCTGTATCTGACATTTCTCCCCATGCTATCTCTCCCCACCTCCTCACCCCCATCCATCCCCCATCTCCCCACAACAGACCCCAGTGTGTAGTGTTCCCCTCCCTGTGTCCATGTGTTCTCATTGTTTAACACCCACCTATGAGTGAGAATATGCAGTGTTTGATTTTCTGCTCTTGTGTTAGTTTGCTGAGAATGATGGTTTCCAGGTTCATCCATGTCCCTACAAAGGACACGAACTCATCGTTTTTGATGGCTGCATAATATTCCATGGTGTATATGTACCACATTTTCCCTGTCCAGTCTATCATCGATGGGCATTTGGGTTGGTTCCAGGTCTTTGCTATTGTAAAAAGTGCTGCTATGAACATTCGTGTGCATGTGTCCTTAGAGTAGAATGATTTATAATCCTTTGGATATATGTCCAGTTTGTTTTTAATAATAAATAATGTTTTTACAAATAATGCTTAAAATTTAACTTTTAACTGGTTAGGCCCTCAATGAAGCCTGTATTCTTAACTGATAAAATATTTGTACTTTCGTATTTGATGTCCGACTGTTGTCATCTGAATATGTTCCCTCCCAAACTTACATGTTGAAAACGTAACCCCTAATGCAACAGTGTTGGGAGGTGAGGTCTTTCGGGAGTTGTTTGGGCCATGAGGGACTTTGTCCTCATAACTTGATTAATGCCATTATAAAAAAGATTATGAAGTGGGTTTCTTGTCTTCTGCTCTTCTACCAAGTGAGTTTATAGCATTCATTCCCTTTTTTGCCCTTCTGCCTTCCACCATGTGAGGATACAGAAGGACCTACAACCAAACACCAGATATTGTGCTTGATCTTGGAATTTCCAGCCTCTAGAACTGTAAAAAACATATTTCAGGCTTTTTTTTTTTTTTTTGAGGTGGAGTCTTGCTCTGTTGCCAGGCTGGAGTGCAGTGGTGCGATCTCAGATCACTGCAGCCTCTCCCCAGGTTAAGGCAGTTCTCCCGCCTCAGAACCTACGTAGCCTGGGACTGCAGGTGCAGGCCATCACACCAGCTAATTTTTGTATTTTTTTGGTAGAGACTAGATTTCACCATGTTGACCAGGATGCTCTCAATCATGATCCACCCACCTCAGCCTCCCAGAGTGCTGGTATTATAGGAGTGAGCCAGCATGCCTGGCCCAGGCTTTTTTTTTTTTTAAATAGATTACCAAGTTTCAAGTATGTTGTTACAGCAGCACAAATGGAATAAAACACCCACAATGGATTTTTAGATTTTTCACCTGCATCTTCAAATATGCCACAGAAATTATTTATTCATGGGGAGCTACAGTTTGCTTTATGAATTTATTCAGCAATTGGAACATAGAAGACAGAAAGACCAGGTTTATTACTTACTGGTGTCTGATGCTTCCAGATAATAGACACCAAACCTGAGAAAAATAGCTGCTCTTAGTTTTAAATATTTTAGGAAGTATTTAAAGATTATCAAAGATTATTAAAGATTCATTGATCAGTCCTACTTGCAAGACTTAAAAGGAGAATGTAAAAGTCAAAGTAAGAAGTCAGAAAAGCAGCATAAGTTCTTTTTTTATTGGTGGTTTTATTTATGAATTTGACGAAATAATTTCATAATATGCTTTCTGCCAATCCATTACTTGACTCTGGCTTTGATGATGGCTGGCACCTCCATAATCCCAGTGGACTTCATGGTGGAGAGTACTGACTCAAGCTTTTAAGGTAAAATCCAGATAAACTCAATAGAGTTTTTGTTATGATATGGAGATTTAAGCTTTGAATTAAAAACACAGCAGAGGAAAAGAAAATATATTTTGACATTCAACTTTTTTATGTGAAGACCTTATAAGTTTACTACCAATGACCTGCTAACTAATAATTATGGCCTCAAATATTCTGGAACAAATCCTTCAGATTTAAAAAAATTACTAACCCGTGTTTCTCAATCTTGGTGGTCAACAGCAAGACTGCACAATTCCAGCCTTTATCTTTTTCAATTAAGACACTAATTTATTTACTGAATTTTTACTTGGCTCATGAAATATCAGTAGAAAATAGTATTGTATAATACTAAAGATCATTTAAGCGTACTTAATTGATTGATTAATGCTGTAGGTGAATCATGTTTCCCCAAAATTGACATGTTGAAGCCTATCCCCCTGATGTGACTATATTTGGAGATAGACTTTTTAGGAGGTAACTAAGGTTAAAGTAGATCGTAACGGTAGGACCCTAATCTCATAGGACTGTGACTTTAAAAGAAAAGAAAGAAAATCACTCTATTTTTCTGTCTCCACCAAGTCAGAACACAGTGAGAAAATAACTCTAAAAATCAGGAATAAAGCTCCCACCAAAACAGAACTCTGTTGGACCATAATCTTGGACTCTCCAGCCTCCAGTAGTGTGAAAAATTACATTTCTATTGTTTAAGTCATTATGGAATTTTGTTATGGTAGCCTAAGCAGACTGAGAATATGAATCTGCATTAGATAACTATCTTAAATTTTACACAGGATGTATTAAAATGAATACCTTCCCTAAATACTTTCAAAGTCTGTCCCTCAAAGAAAAACAAAAAAAGCAGAAAACAAAATAATAGCCTAAAGATGTTGATAATTGATACCACATTTGAATCACCTTTCGGAATTTATTAATAACAAAAAATTCCGTTGCCTCTTACAGGAAAAGATGAGTATATTATCTTTCTTCTTCCAACAGACTAGAACGTCTTAGGAAACATATTCTGCTATTTAAAGGATAAGGCTCTTCTTTTAAATTGTGTACTAAAGATATTTAATTAGATAAAAACTCAGTAGTATGCCTGGTAAGTCAAAGATTATGTTAAAGTATAAGCTCATGACTACTCAAACTTTTCTTTCCTGTTTCTCACTGGCTTTCACTCATGCAATGCCTTTCTTTGCTCTGATAAAGTTTCCAATAATTTTTTTGATCTTTGTTCTATTCGTATGATTTGACCTCATGATAACAAGTTTAACTCTCTATTTATATTTTGTCATTTTTTTGAACACTGAGAAACATCAAAAAATTACCTGTGAAATCATAGTCTTTGGCCTCAAGTTTGTTTATATGCAGGAAAAAGAACACTAGGAGAGATGAAATTTAAGAGCATGAAAAGAAAAGAGCATGCTACTGATTTAGGTATGTCAGGGCTCACCCTAACTCAATTTGAGTTTATAAAGATATCTACATTTGATCAAATAATTTTTATTTTAAAATTATTCGTTATGGAATTCATGAAGATGCTATATATTTCATGTTTAAATAAATGATATAAAATGCCAAATGGAATTTGTATAAAGGAACGTATGGAAGCTTTAGGTTGAAGCAAGAGTTAACTTGGGAGCAAAGACGTTTGGTACAGTGTAATAACTTTATCCTGGATGGTGAAAGGAGGGATAGTTCTCATACAAATACCTGTCAAACATGATCATATTCTATGTGCTAGGATAGAGTAATGGAGGGGTTCTGAGTAATCTTTCTCTCCTTTTTATGTTTAGTCAGTTAGATTTCATTAAACATTGACTGAAGTTAAATAATTTTGATTAATGAGAAGAGCATGGTTGTCAAAGCAAAACACTCAAAATTCCAAATAAATGCCCCCCACCCCGCCTTTTTTTGCCTTCGAATAGTGGCTTGGTGGAGAAGAGTTATCTTTGGAGAATAGCACTGGCTAAGTGTATTGTATCTCAGTCCTGGACTCACATTCAGCTAGGTTATATCTATATATAGACAGAGTGGAATGTATTTCAAGAAGAAATGGTGAGCTCTTTTGTTGATTACTGCTGAAAGCTCAAGCATGATGAAAACTGAAAATTTTCTACTGGGTTTAGCAATGTGGAGTGTCCTGATTACTTTACTGAACATTTGATCTAAAAAGGATGAAGGTGATTCAGAAAGGGAAACAGGAAATGTAAACCACACTCTTGAGAAATTTTGCTGTGAAGAGAAGGTCAGTAGCCAGAGGGGAATTGAAGGGAGATTTTAAAGATGAGAGTGAATTGAGACTCTTTGTAATACTGATGGAAAAATGGAGCAAGGGGAGAATACAATAAGTAACTAAGGGACAATGGTTTAGATACTGGTTTTAGATAAAAGAAGAGGCATCTTTCTTATTTTACTAGTAGATGAAGAGGAAAGAATGGACACAGAAAGAAGGTTTCTAGATTCTGTATGGGGAGTTGGAGTACCTGTTTCATGGTTTGAACTTTCTTTGCTAGGTAGGAGGTATGATCATGTGCTCATAATGAAATGGGAGATCGGGGATAGATAATGGGGGAAATTGGACATTTGAATACAGTAAGGAAAAATAGAAATGGTTGTGAATATTAATTGACTAGAAAAACATCTTGGCAGGCAAGGCCCAGTGAAGGCTATTGGTTCATTCCTTATACACAATTCTGTGTTGCTTGCTAGGATGTGGGAATTCACTTAGGGTGGTGGCAAAAATATTAAAGGAAAAATAGTAGAGAAAGTTATAGTATGTAGTCCCAAACCATTTTAGAAAGCCTAAAGGTTTTTTCATAGTTCCTGTAGAAGTTTCAGCTGAAGGCATACTAAATCCTCCTTGCATTTAGTTAATAAGTAAAGCAAATAGCTAAAGTATGTAGAGGAATTTACCTAACTAGGTTGTTTACTCATGTAGTCTTAGAACTAACCTTTAAGCCAGATGGGCCTCTCAAAAGGAGATTGACCAAGAATATTATCCACTAATGGTGTTTTCTTTTAAGCATTAGAACCTATCCTTTAATCTTTCTCTACAAGTGTGTTGACTTAAAGTCTTTGTCAATTAAACTTTACTAAACAAATGTGAGTCTCACTGGCTAAGGAAGGCCAGCAGTGGCAACTGTTTACTGCATTCTCCAGGGAGTCTGTAAGCCGCCCAGTCCTTCAGCCGAACTAACAAGGCATAATATTTGTGTGTCAGTGTACTTTATTCATCCATCACTGAGTCAAGGTCTGCAAGACAGAGCCCCTGCAAGTAGTAACCCCAACAGTAGTGCCCAACGTGAGGCAACTCTGACACTAAGATGCTCAGGTTTGAAAGTTAAGACATAATGCTTTCCCACATTTATTCAGACACCATATAAACATTCTCTTTAAAGTATTCATAATATTCCCCTTATTTAATAAAACATAAGATCCTAGTTATAAAGATTACTAGTAAATTTTTCTAGTCTTATATTTTAAACTATTGAAACTATGTCTTCTCTAACATTTTGTAAAAAAGCAATTTAAAATTGAAAGTGAGCTTTTAGCTTTCAGGAGAATGGGATAGTTTCATAATTGTCTTCAGAAACTTTGAGACAAAATAGGAACAAACAGATTGCCAACAATATATTTTAACACTAAAAGTAACTGAAATGATGCAAAGTCTTCATTGCTTTTAAAATCCTTAAGATCCTTACTTTTAAGAGTCAATAAGATTCTTATTGCACAAAAGTTTAAGGTTTTTTTGTAAAATTTTCCAAAATTATTGGAGCTTGAAACTTATTCCTTGATTTTCTTTTCATAAAGTGAAAAACTAAGTATTTTCATACCTAGATTGGGGATTAGGTCAATTAGTGAGATACTTTTGATGTTACTAGGTGTTTATATATGTGGGCTAAACATTAATAATTCCATTTTTTCCTATAATAACAGAGGATACTTAAGGATTATCAGAATGAGGATTATTTTGAGAATCTTTTTTTCACTCAGTTCAGATGGCACTTTCTGTGTTTTATGTTCCAGGAAGTAGACACAACTTTTTCTTGCTGTTAGCAGATTTAAAGACAATTGCAGATGTCTATTTAGCAGGTTTGGGTTTGGCCTGCTGATTCCTTTCTTCTCTATTTCCATTTCATATTCAAGAAATCCAAGTCCAGTGGCTTATATAAAACATGTATTATAAAATGATTATGTTTTTATTTCTCCTTTTTTTTTCTAACCAGTTCTGAGTATTCTTAAATTATCATACCTTCATTCTCCTGTTGCATTATCACTGGGTAAGATTCTTTCAGGGTGAACTAAAATATCATAACAGTTATGCTGCTTAAATTCAAATTTATCTTTTCAAAAGATTTTTCCCACTTCTAAATGATCAATTCAAGAGTTGAAAATTAATTTGAATATTTTTTTGAAAATTTGTCTTTATTTTAATCTCCTTTGACTTAATTTCCTAAAAGAATCTGAGGGAATTTGACAATAGTGACTCTTTTAGAGATGTGTGTTGTTTCTATCTGGTCGACTGAGCTTTAATTTAAATTTCAAAGTGGGGAGGAGGATCCAAGATGGCCGAATAGGAATAGCTCCAGAGTGCAGTTCCCAGTGAGAACAGCAGAGAGGGTGAATGCTCACCACATTTCCAAATAAGTTTTCACTGCCCATAGACCAGGAGATTCCAGGGCCAAAAAGCCATGAGTTTTCAGCACAGAGGTTTCAGCCAGGTTGGCCCACAGAAACTCAAACAAGTCTGGGCAGCCATTTTGAGTGGCACCTGGAATGAGTGGGAGACAGAGCTGCCCATTCAACTGAAAGGGAGGGGGCTGAGACAGGGAGCCAGGTAATCTGGCTTGGCAGGTACCACCCCCACAAAACAAGCAATTTGAAACACTCTGTATTGAGAGTATTGCAGCAAGTGCAGCTGGACCCAGGAAAGTCTAGCTCAGTGGGGGGAAGAGCAACCCTCACTAACAAGGCAGTTTGCCACTACCAAGTCAGTTCACATGGCAGCTGGGCAGAGCCTCTGCTGGCAGACTGTGACCAGACTACTCCATGCAGGGCAGGACATCTATGAAAAAAGGCAGCAGCATGACAGGAACTTATAAATAAAGCCAAACTTCCTAGGACAGAGCACATTGGAAAAGAGGTGGTTATGAGTTCAGCTGCAGCAGATTTCAAGGTACCTGCCCAGAAGCTCTGCACAGAACAATGGAGCTCCCAGCACAGCACTTGAGCTCCTATAAGGGATAGACTATCTCCTCAAGCAACTCCCCAGCCCCCATATACCCAAAGAGACACCTCATAAAGAAGAGCTCAGGCTGACATCTGGTGGGTACTCCTCTGGGATTAGGATAGCAGAGGAAGAAGCTGGCAGCAACCCTTGCTGTTCTGCAGCCCCCATGGGTGATCTCCAGGCAAGAGGGATCTGGAGTGGTCCTCCAGCTGTCTGGCAGAAGAAGGGCCTGACTGTTAGAAGGAAAACTAAGAAACAGAAAGAAATAGCTTCAACATCAACAAAAAGGATGTCCACTCAGAGACTACATCCAAAAGTCACCAACTACAAAGACCACAGATAGATAAAACAACTAAGATGGGAAGAAACCAGCACAAAAAGGAACAAAACACCAAAAAGCAGAATGTCTTTTCTCCTCCAAGGGATCACAACTTCTCACCAGCTAGGGATCAAAGATAGATGGAGAATGAATCTGATGAATTGACAGAAATAGGCTTCAGAAGGTGGGTAACAATAAACGTGTCTGAGCTAAAAGAACATGTGCTAACTCAATGCAAAAAAACTAAGAATATAGAAAAAAGGTTAGATGAGATGGTAACTAGAATAAACAGCTTAGAGAAGAATATAAATGACTTGATGGAACTGAAAAACGTAGCACGAGAACTTTGTGAAGCATACACAAATTTCAATAGCGGAATTGACCAAGCAGAAGAAAGGATATCAGAGATTGAAGATCAACTCAATGATATAAAATGAGAAGGCAAGAATAGAGAAACAACAATGTAAAGAAATGAACAAAGCCTCCAAGAAATATGGGATTATGTGAAAAGACCTAATCTACTTTTGAAAGGTGTACCTGAATGTGATGGAGAGAATGAATTCAAGCTGGAAAACACTCTTCTGGCTATTATCCAGGAAAACTTCCCCAACTTAGCAAGGCAGGCCAACATTCAAGTCCAGGAAATACAGAGAACACCAAAAGATATTCCTCAAGCAGAGAAACCCCAAGGCACATAATCATCAGATTTACCAGGGTTGAAATGAAGTTAAAAATGCCAAGTGCAACAAGAGAGAAAGGTCAGGTTACCCACAAAGAGAAGCCCATCAGATTTACAGCAGATCTCTTGGCAGAAATCCTACAAATCAGAAGAGAGTGAGGGCCAATATTCAACATTCTTTAAGAAAAGAACTTTTAACCTAGAATTTCATATCCAGCCAAACTAAGCTTCATGTGTGAAGGAGAAAGAAAATCCTTTATGAACAAGCAATTACTGAGAGCTTTACAAGACCTGCCTTACAAGAGCTCCTGAAAGAAGCACTAAACAAGGAAAGGAACAACCAGTACCAGCCGCTCCAAAAATGTACCAAATGGCAAAGACTATTGACACAATGAAGAAAATGTGTCAACTAATGGGCAAAACATCCAGCTAGCATCAAAACAACAAGATCAAATTCCCACATAACAATATTAACCTTAAGTGTAAATGGACTAAATGCTCCAATCAAAAGACCCAGACTGGCAAATTGGATAAAAAATCAAAACCAATTGGTGTGCTATATTCAGGAACCCTATTTCATGTCCAAGGACACACATAGGCTAAAAATAAAGGGATGGAGAGAAGTTTATCAAGCAAATGGGGAGAAAAAAAAAAAAAAAAGCAGGAGTTGCAATCCTAGTCTCTGATAAAATGGACTTTAAACCAACAAAGATCAAAAGAGATAAAGAAGGGCTTTACATAATGGTAAAAGGATCAATGCATCAAGAAGAACTAATTATCCTAAATATCTATGCACCCAATACAGGGCACCCAGGTATATAAAACAATTTTTTAACAACCTTCAAAGAGACTTAGACTCCTACACAATAATAGTGGGAGACTTTAACAGTCCACTGTCAATATTAGACAGATTAATGAGACAGAAAATTCACAAGGATATCCAGGACTAGAACTCAGGTATCAAGCGGACCTAATAGACATTTACAGAAATCTCCACCACAAATCCACAGAATATACATTCTTCTCAGTACCACATGGCACCTACTCTAAAACTGACCACATAATTAGAAGTAAATCACTCCTTAGCAAATGCAAAAGAATGGAAATCATAACAAACAGTCTCTCAGACCACAGTGCAATCAAATTAGAACTCAGAATTCAGAAACTAACTCAGAACTGCACAACTTCATAGAAACTGAGCAACTGGCTCCTGAATGTCAACTGGCTAAACAATGAAATGAAGGCAGAAATAAAGATGTTCTTTGAAACCAATGAGAATGAAGACACAGCATAGCAGAATCTGTAGGACATATGTAAAACAGTGTCTAGAGGGAAATTCATAGCAATAAATGCCCACCAGAGAAGCCAGTAAAGATCTAAAATTGACACCCTGTTGTCAAAATTGAAAGAGCTAGAGGAGCAAGACAAAAAAAAACCCTCAAAAGCCAGTAGAAGACCAGAAATAACTAAGATCAGAGCAGAACTGAAGAAGATAGAGACTCAAAAACTCCTTCAGGAGGACTTTCAAGATGGCCGCCTAAGAACAGCTCAGGACTTCAGCTCCCAGTGAAAGTGCAGAGGGTGAGTGGACGCCGCATTTCCAGACGAACTCTTATTGCCCACAGACCAGGAGATACCCAGGCAGAGGGGTCGCCAGCGTCGCAGTCCCAGCCGGTGCGGCTGTTTTGGCCCCCGCGGAGCTGATTCCGCCCGCGCGGCTGCTGTGACCACTCCCTGTTGCTGCGGTTCTCCGTACAAAAGCCACTGGTCTGGGAGCCCTCTTAGCTGGCGAGCAGAGCCCTGAGACAGCAGAATAGCCCATTCATCTGAAATAGCGAGTCAGGCCAGGAGATTCCTAGGCAAAAAATCCTCCAGGAGCCGGCGCCGCGGTTCGAGCCGACTCCGTGAGTCGCAGCACGGGAGATCCCGGCGCCTTTTCAACAAGCGACCGGAACGCGGGGTCGTTCAACTTAAAAGAAAAGACTCTGAGTCAGGGAGCCAGGTGATCAGGCTCGGTTGGTCCCACCCCTCCACCCCCAACAACAACGAAAACAAAAACAGTAATTGGAAACCCTCTGGGTTGAGCCCTTCAAACCAAGCACAGCTGAACCCGGACGGTCCGGCTCCGTGGGGGAGGGGCTTCCGCCATTACTGAGACTCTCCACCGCTAGGGAGGCAGGCTGCCGTTGCCGAGGCAACCCGCCGTTGCCGAGGCAACCTGCCACAACAGAGAGAGTGCGCCATAACAGAGGCGGGGCCACCATTGCCCAGACAGTTCTAACTACGCCCATATAAAAAGGACTACAGGGAAGAGCTCAGGGCAGCTGGGCGGAGCCCACAGCAGCTCAGCAAAGCCCCTGCGGGCAGGCAGAGGCTAGGCGTGCTGCTAGCTGGGCGGGTCCAACCTGAAAAAAAAAAAAAAAACAAAAAAGGCAGTAGTGCAACGGAAACTCATAAAGCTCCAACTCCCTGGGACAGAGACAGACAACAGGTGGATAAACCCACAAAAATGGGTAGAAACCAGCGTAAAAAGGATGAAAACTCCCGAAACCAGAACACCTCTCCTCCTAAAAGTGATCACAACTCCTCACCAGCAAGGGAACCAGACCGGATGGAGAAGGAGGGTGATGAAATGACAGAATCAGACTTCAGAAGATGGGTAGTAAGAAACTACAATGAGCTAAAAGAACATGTTCTAACCCATCGCAAAGAAAATAGGAACCTTGAAAAAAGATTGGACGAACTGCTGACGAGAATGGACAGCATAGAGAGGAGAATAAGTGAATTGATGGAGCTGAAAAACGCAACACGAGAGCTTCGTGAAGCATGCACAAGCTTCAACAGCCGAATTGACCAAGCAGAAGAAAGGATATCAGAGGTCGAAGACCAACTCAATGAAATAAAAAGAGAAGGCAAGAACAGAGAAAAAAGCACAAAAAGGAATGAACAAAATCTTCAAGAAATGTGGGACTATGTGAAAAGACCTAATCTACGTCTGATAGGTGTACCTGAATGTGATGAAGAGAATGAATCCAAGCTGGAAAATACTCTTCAGGATATTATCCAGGAAAACTTCCCCAACCTAGCAAGGCAGACCAATATTCAAATCCAGGAAATACAGAGAACACCACAGAGATATTCCTCAAGAAGAGCAACCCCAAGGCACATAATCGTCAGATTCACCAGGGTTGAAATGAAAGAGAAAATGCTAAGGGCAGCCAGAGAGAAAGGTCGGGTTACCCACAAAGGGAAGCCCATTAGACTCACAGCAGATCTCTCAGCAGAAACCCTACAAGCCAGAAGAGACTGGGGGCCAATATTCAACATCCTTAAAGAAAAGAACTTTCAACCCAGAATCTCCTATCCAGCCAAACTCAGCTTCATAAATGAAGGAAAAATAAAATCCTTTGTGAACAAGCAAGCACTCAGAGATTTCATCACCACCAAACCTGCTCTACAAGAACTCCTGAAAGAGGCTCTACACATATAAAGGAACAACCAGTACCAGCCACTCCAAAAACACACCAAATGGTAAAAAAGCAGCAACACAATCAAGAATCTGCATCAACTAACCAACAAAACAGCAAGGTAGCATCAAAATGACAGCATCAAATTCACACATAACAATACTATCCCTAAATGTCAATGGACTAAATGCCCCAATCAAAAGACACAGACTGGCAAATTGGATAAAAAGCCAAAACCCATCAGTGTGCTGTATCCAGGAAACCCATCTTACATGCAAGGATACACAAAGGCTCAAAATAAAGGGATGGAGGAAGATCTACCAAGCAAATGGAGAGCAAAAAAAGGCAGGAGTTGCAATTCTCATCTCTGATAAAATAGACTTTAAAGCAACAAAGATCAAAAGAGACAAATAAGGTCATTACATAATGGTAAAAGGATCACTGCAACAAAAAGAGCTAACGATCCTAAATATATATGCACCCAATACAGGAGCACCCAGATACATAAGGCAAGTTCTTAATGACTTACAAAGAGACTTAGACTCCCACACAATAATAGTGGGAGACTTTAACACCCCATTGTCAATATTAGACAGATCAACCAGACAGAAAATCAACAAGGATATCCAGGACCTGAACACAGACCTGGAACGAGCAAACCTAATAGACATTTACAGAACTCTCCACCCCAAATCCACAGAATATACATTCTTCTCAGCACCACATCACACCTACTCTAAAATTGACCACATAATTGGCAATAAATCACTCCTCAGCAAATGCAAAAGAACAGAAATCATAACAAACAGTCTCTCAGACCACAGTGCAATCGAGTTAGAACTCAGAATGCAGAAACTAACTCAGAACCGCACAGCTTCATGGAAACTGAACAACTTGCTCTTGAATGTTGACTGGATAAACAATGAAATGAAGGCAGAAATAAAGATGTTCTTCGAAACCAATGAGAACGAAGACACAACATACCAGAATCTCTGGGACACATTTAAAGCAGTCTCTAGAGGAAAATATATAGCAATGAGTGCCCACATGAGAAGAAAGGAGAGATCTAAAATTGACACCCTATCATCAAAATTGAAAGAGCTAGAGGAGCAAGATCAAAAAAACTCAAAACCTAGCAGAAGACAGGAAATAACTAAGATCAGAGCAGAACTGAAGGAAATAGAGACACAAAAAACTCTTCAAAAAATCAATAAATCCAGGAGCTGGTTTTTTGAAAAGATCAACAAAATAGACAGACCACTAGCCAGATTAATAAAAAAGAAAAGAGAGAATAACCAAATTGATGCAATAAAAAACGATAAAGGGGATATCACCACAGATTCCACAGAAATCCAAACCATCATCAGAGATTATTACAAACAACTCTATGCACATAAACTAGTAAACCTGGAAGAAATGGATAAATTCCTGGACACCTGCAACCTCCCAAGCCTAAACCTGGAAGAAGCCGAAACCCTGAATAGACCAATAACATGGTCTGAAGTTGAGGCAGCAATAAAGAGCCTAACACCCAAAAAAAGCCCAGGTCCAGATGGGTTCACAGCTGAATTCTACCAGACATACAAGGAGGAGCTGATACCATTCCTTCTGAAACTATTCCAGACAATCCAAAAAGAGGGAATCCTTCCCAAATCATTTTACGAGACAAACATCATCCTGATACCAAAACCCGGCAGAGACTCAACAAGAAAAGAAAATTTCAGGCCAATATCCATGATGAACATAGATGCAAAAATCTTCAATAAAATACTGGCAAACCGATTGCAACAGCATATCAAAAAGCTCATCCACCATGATCAAGTAGGATTCATCCCGGGGATGCAAGGCTGGTTCAACATACGCAAGTCCATAAACGTAATTCACCACATAAACAGAACCAAAGACAAAAACCACATGATTATCTCGATTGATGCAGAGAAGGCTTTTGACAAAATTCAACAACCCTTTATGCTAAAAACCCTCAATAAACTAGGTATTGACGGAACGTATCTCAAAACAATAAAAGCTATTTACGACAAACCAACAGCCAATATCATACTGAATGGGCAAAAACTGGAAGCATTCCCTTTGAAATCTGGCACTAGACAAGGATGCCCTCTCTCACCACTCCTATTCAATATAGTACTGGAAGTTCTAGCCAGAGCAATCAGGCAAGAAAAAGAAATAAAGGGTATCCAAATTGGAAAGGAGGAAATCAAATTGTCTCTATTTGCAGATGACATGATTGTATATCTGGAAGAACCCATCATCTCAGCCCAAAATCTCCTGAAACTGATAAACAACTTCAGCAAAGTCTCAGGATACAAAATCAACGTGCAAAAATCACAAGCATTCCTATACACCAGTAATAGACTTCAAGAGAGCCAAATCAAAAACGAACTGCCATTCACAATTGCTACAAAGAGAATAAAGTACCTAGGAATACAACTAACAAGGAACGTAAAGGACCTCTTCAAGGAGAACTACAAGCCATTGCTCAACGAAATAAGAGAGGATACAAACAGATGGAGAAACATTCCATGTTCATGGTTAGGAAGAATCAACATCGTGAAAATGGCCATACTGCCCAAAGTAATTTACAGATTCAATGCTATTCCCATCAAGCTACCATTGACCTTCTTCACAGAACTGGAAAAAAACACCTTAAACTTCATATGGAACCAAAAGAGAGCCCGCATAGCCAAGTCAATTCTAAGCAAAAAGAACAAAGCGGGAGGCATCACACTACCGGACTTCAAACTATACTACAAGGCTACAGTAATCAAAACAGCATGGTACTGGTACCAAAACAGAGATATAGACCAATGGAACAGAACAGAGGCCTCACAGGAAATACAACATACCCACAACCATCTGATCTTCGACAAACCTGACAAAAACAAGCAATGGGGAAAGGACTCCCTGTTTAATAAATGGTGTTGGGAAAACTGGCTAGCCATGTGCAGAAAGCAGAAACAGGACCCCTTCCTGACACCTTACACCAAAATTAACTCCAGATGGATTAAAGACTTAAACATCAGACCTAATACCATAAAAACCTTAGAAGAAAATCTAGGCAAAACCATTCAGGACATAGGTGTAGGCAAGGACTTCATGACCAAAACGCCAAAAGCAATGGCAACAAAAGCCAAAATAGACAAATGGGACCTAATCAAACTCCACAGCTTCTGCACGGCAAAAGAAACAGTCAGTAGAGTGAATCGGCAACCAACAGAATGGGAAAAAATTTTTGCAGTCTACCCATCTGACAAGGGGCTGATATCCAGAATTTACAAAGAACTAAAGCAGATCTACAAGAAAAAAACAAACAAGCCCATTCAAAAATGGGCAAAGGATATGAACAGATACTTTACAAAAGAAGACATACAGGAGGCCAACAAACATATGAAAAAATGCTCATCATCACTGGTCATCAGAGAAATGCAAATCAAAACCACATTGAGATACCATCTCACACCAGTTAGAATGGCGATCATTAAAAAATCGGGAAACAACAGATGCTGGAGAGGATGTGGAGAAATAGGAACACTTTTACACTGTTGGTGGGAATGTAAATTAATTCAACCATTGTGGAAGACAGTGTGGCGATTCCTCAAGGACTTAAAAATAGAAATCCCATTTGACCCAGCAATCCCATTACTGGGTATATATCCAAAGGATTATAAATCATTCTACTACAAGGACACGTGCACACGAATGTTCATTGCAGCACTGTTTACAATAGCAAAGACCTGGAACCAACCCAAATGCCCAACGATGATAGACTGGATAGGGAAAATGTGGTACATATACACCATGGAATATTATGCAGCCATCAAAAACGATGAGTTCACGTCCTTTATAGGGACATGGATGAACCTGGAAACCATCATTCTCAGCAAACTGACACAAGAGCAGAAAATCAAACACCGTATATTCTCACTCATAGGCGGGTGTTGAACAATGAGAACACATGGACACAGGGAGGGGAGCACTACACACTGGGGTCTGTTGGGGGGAAATGGGGGAGGGGCGGGGGGTGGGGAGGTGGGAAGAGATAGCATGGGGAGAAATGACAGATACAGGTGAGGGGACGGAAGGCAGCAAAGCACACTGCCATGTGTGTACCTATGCAACAATCTTGCATGTTCATCACATGTACCCCAAAACCTAAAATGCAATAATAAAAAAAAAAAAGACTAACAAAAACTCCTTCAAAAAATCAATAAATCCAGGAATTGTTTTTTTGAAAAGATCAACAAAATAGACAGATTACTAGCCAGATTAATAAAAAAGAGAATGGAGAAGAATCAAATAGATGCAATAAAAAATGATAAAGGGGATATCACCACTGACTGCACAGAAATACAAACTACAATCAGAGATTATACTACAAACAATTTTATGCACATAAACCAGTAAACTTGGAAGAAATGGATAAATTCCTGGACATTTGCACCCTACCAAGCCTAAATCAGTAAGAATTTGAATCCTTGAACAGATCAATAACAAGGGTTGAAGTTGAGGCAGCAATTAAAAGCCTACTAACCAAAAAAAGTCCTGGTCCAGATAGGTTCAGAGATGAATTCTACCAGACATACAAAGAGGAGCTGATACCAGTCCTTCTGAAACTATTCCAAACAATACAAAAAGAGGGAATCCTTCCCAAATCATTTTATGAGAACAACATCATTCTTATACCAAAATCTGACAGAGAGTCAACAAGAAAAGAAAACTTCAGGTCAATATCCATTATGAACATAGATGCAAAAATCTTCAATTAAAATACTAGCAAATTGATTGCAACAGCACATCAAAAAGCTTATCCACCACGATCAAATAGGCTTCATCCTGGGGATGCAAGGCTGGAACAACATACGCAAGTCTATAAACATAATCCACCACATAAACAGAACCAAAGACAAAAACCACATGATTATCTCAATAGATGCCGAGAAGGCCCTTTATGCTAAAAACTCTCAATAAATTAGGTATTGAAGGAACATATCTCAAAATAATAAGTGCTATTTACTGCAAACCTACAGTCAATATCATACTAAATGGACACAAATTGGAAGCATTCCGTTTGAAATCTGGCATTTGACAAGGATGCCTTCTGTCACCACTCCTATTGAATATAGTATTGGAAGTTCTAGGCAGAGCAATTAGGCAAGAAAAAAAAAATAAAGGGTATTCAATTAGGAAAGGAGGAAGTCAATTGTCTCTATTTGCAGATGACATGATTGTATATTTAGAAGATCCTATCATCTCAGCCCAAAATCTCCTGAAACTGATAAGCAACTTCAGCGAAGTCTCATGATACAAAATCAATGTGCAGAAACCACAAGCATTTCTATACACCAATAACAGACAAACAGAGAGCCAAATCATGAGCGAACTGCCATTCACAATTGCTACAAAGAGAATAAAATACCTAGGAATACAACTTACAAGGGATGTGAAGGACCTCTTCAAGGAGAACTACAAACCACTGCCCAAGGAAATAAGAGATGATACAAACAAATGGTGAAACATTCCATGCTCATGGTTAGGAAGAATCACTATTGTGAAAATGGCCATACTGCCCAAAGTAATTTATAGATTCAGTGCTATCCCCATTAAGCTACCAATGACCTTCTTCACAGAACTGGAAGAAAACCACCTTAAACTTCATATGGAACCAAAAGAGAGCCCACATAGCCAGGACAATGCTATAGGGGCAAACAGAACAAAGCCAGAGGCATCATGCTACCTGATTTCAAACTACACTACAAAGCTACAGTAATCAAAACAGCATGGTTCAGGTACCAAAACAGAGATATAGACCAATGGAACAGAACAGAGGCTTTGGAGGCAATGCCACACATCTACAATTGTTTGATCTTTGACAAACCTTATAAAAACAAGCAATGGGGAAAGGATTCCCTGTTTAATAAATGGTGTTGGAAAAACTGGCTAGCAGCATGCAGAAAGTTAAAACTGGACTCCTTTTTGACACCTTACACTAAAATTAACTCCAGATGGATTAAAGACTTAAACATAAGACCTACCACCATAAAAACCCTGGAGGAAAACCTAGACAAAAACATGTGGGACACAGGCGTAGGCAAGGACTTCATGACTAAAACACCGAAAGCATTGGCAACAAAATCCAAAATAGACAAATGGGATCTAATTAAGCTCCAGAGCTTCTATATAGCAAAATAAATCATTAGAGTGAACTGGCAACCAACAGAATGGGAAAAAAATTTTGCAATCTACCCATCTGACAAAGGCCTAATATCCAGAATCTACAAAAACTAAAACAGATTTACAAGAAAAAAAAAAAAAAACCATCCAAAATTGGGAGAAGGATATGAGCAGACACTTTTCAAAAGAAGATATACATGAGGTCAACAAACATGTCGAACAATGCTCATCATCACTGATTATTAGAGAAATGTGAATCAAAACCACATTAATATACCACCTCACACCAGATAGAACAGCGATTGATCATTAAAAAATCTGGAGACAACAGATGCTGGAGAGAATGTGGAGAAATAGGAACACTGTTAAACTGTTGCTGGGAGTGTAAACTAGTTCAAACATTGTGGAAGACAGTGTGGCTCTTCCTCAAGGACCTAGAAATAGAAATTCCATTTGACCCAGCAATCCCATTACTGGGTATATACCCAAAAGATTATAAATCATTTGATGATAAACACACATGTACACGAATGTTCATTGTGGCACTCTTTACAATAGCAAAGACCTGGAACCAATCCAAATGCCCATCGACAATAGACTGGACAAGGAAAATGTGGCACATATACACCATGGAATACTATGCAGCCATTAAAAATGATGAGTTCATGTCCTTTGTAGGGACATGGATGAATCTGGAAACCATCATTCTCAGCAAACTGACACAAGAACAGATAATTAAACACCTCATGTTCTCACTCATAGGCAGGTGTTGAACAATTAGAACACGTGGACACAGGGAGGGGAGCATCACACACTGCGGTCAGTTGTGAGGGTCTAGGGGAGGGACGGCAGGGAGGTCGGGAGGTCAGGGAGGAATAATATGGGGAGAAATGCCAGATGTAGGTGATGGGTGAATGGAGGCAGCAAACCATACTGCCATGTGTGTACCTATGCAACAATCCTCATGATCTGCACTTGTACCCCAGAACCTAAAGTACAATTTAAAAAGATTGTTTTCCACGTGGTTTTAAAAGAATTTGGGGTTTTCAGAAACCCCCAATATGACTTACATGTATCTTCCTTTCTGCTTTTATAAAAACACTTGTATTATTAGAGAAATTTGATCTCTTAAAATGTTTACCCTGAAATAATTTAATACAAACACATTTTGGTTCTTTAATAATTCACGTTTTCAAAATCTTTCATTTGTTTTAGCCCATATAACCCATAGACTTGTCAAAGTATGTTATTCGCAATGGAGGCAGAATATTGCTTCTGGAATCAGACAGCTAATTCTCTCACCCTCTCATTCAGCAGTGTTAGATTTCTTTTCATTCTAGAGTAATTATAGATAGCTATTCATATTGTTTGTAATAAATTAGTTGCAGAATTCACAGGAAATACGTGCGCATGCACACATCCACACACTTGACAGCATTCTTGAAATCACCTGTTACATATTGAGTTTTGCTGTGTAGCATGGTATTCTTTAACACCTGCTAAGATATTAAAGCTCCATTTTATTCTGTGGGTTTGCATTTCTCTGAAAGCTGAAGAGATTAATCTTTTTATTTTTTTCATTTGCAGATAAACTTTTAAAGTTAGTAGCCTATTTCTCTATACAAAATGAGCTTATTCTTATTCATGTTTGTTTAAATCCTTCATTTTTCCTCAAGTTGCTTGAGGCTCCATGAATTAAATTTAAAGAAATTTCAGAAAATCATTTTTATAGCAAGAGGCAGAATGTAATTTGTTACACTAAACAGATCCCTTATGGTGATAAAAGATGTGTTCAAGTGTTTATCCTTTTTAACCTGATCTGGCTCTGAGCAATAAAAATTCAACACCCTGGAAGTCATTAAGTGATATTTATACACTGATGAAGAAATATAATACTAACTACAGAGTTTAGGGCAGACAACAATGATTGAAAGACACACACCATCATCACGTATATTGAAAGCACAAACTTTCAGCTCATCCAAGAAAAACTGTATGTACTGACATAGAAATTGCCATTAAAAGACATCAGTTCCTCATAAGAACAGCCAAATAGTAACAGCATTTCCAATCTAGAAAGTAATGCCTTTCGTAAATCAATGGGAAATTTTTATATGACATTTGATTTTTATTCTTAAATAATTCACTTAAATCCTACAAACTGAATTTGTTATATGACTTTGCTGTATGACCTGATATTCTTGTCTAATTGTTTTGTACTTATTAGTCTCTGTAAGTGTTTGGTCAGGTCCTTGAAGGCAGGAACTCTATTGTATGCATCTTTGTATTTTATAAAATGTTTCAGAGAAGACTTGATAAAGTTAGCATTCAAAAAATCAGTTTTTTAACAAGCAAAATAAATTGATATTGAGTAATTATCTGTAGTTAGTAGTTTTGCTGTCCCAAAGGCAAATTTTGCTTGTGATGCTATGTGTCTGTTGCGTAACTTAGATAAAATCCCTGTGTTTTGAGCTGGATGGAAATATAAGCAATCAAGCAGTTAAGCAAAAACTGTTCTGATGTCACAAAGAACCTCAGAGGAATGCAGGTAGTCTCAATTATCACGAGGAAATCTAACATTTCTATCTGAAAAGTGTTTGCTTACTTCCTGTCAAATGTTCCCCACTGGATACTCTTAATAAATAATGGTCTGTGTTTTATACTCGCTGAAAATATTACTACATACTTGCATTTGTTTGTTGACTTACAGGGAGGAAAGAGAAATATATAATTTACAAACTTCTTGTATTCCCCGTGATAGAGAAAGCCATTTAGGTATAAAAGGCAAACATCTTTGTAGTTTTACATTAAAAAAAAAATGTGTGTATCATCTTCTTGTATATGTCTAGTATGTACATATTTGCAGCATGGCCCACATGTTTGCTTTCTTCAGTTGTACACAATAAACATTCAACACAGAAAAAGTTTAGGTAATTAATATTTATTTCAAAATTTAAACTTATAAATTAAGATTAAATGATTAGGAATTAAGTGACATTCTTTTTATGTTTATATCACTGTCAGTTCACTGCCACATAATACATATTTGAAAATATTTATGGTAATTCACATGCTAATTTGATATACTTCTTTCCCCTTAAAATATACAGAGGGAAGATTGAACTTAACCTTAAATGAGACTGTCAAAGTTCCTTAGGTTTAACTCATGGTCTTCATTCTTATCCCTCTACCTGCCTCTTTTCCTAAGACCTCATTTCAGTGTTCAGGCTTTGTGATCCTATTTTAATGATGGTACAATCGTGCTTAGCAGCAATTTACAGACTGTCATTGAAAGGCCTATCTGTAGTCAGGAAAATTTAAACGCCATCTTGATAGAAATGTGAATTTACATTATCAAAAGAAATAGTCAATAACTTGAGAGACTGTTTCAGTGGAGGAAAATTAGAAGTCATCTTAGAAACAAGTTCTTGAGAATAAAGAAATTGTCTTCAAGAAACAGCCAGCCTGGCATATGTTCTCCTAAACCCCACCCACTCTTTGTAAAATTATAGCGATTCTTAAGACTCTTCTTATCAAAGCCAAATAAAGTCATAAGCATTTTGTAAAAGACTATTAAAATGTTTTCTTTTTTTCTTTCTTTTTTTTTTTTGAGACGGAGTTTTGCTCTTGTTACCCAGGCTGGAGTGCAGTGGCGTGATCTTGGCTCACCACAACCTCTGCCTCCTGGGTTCAAGCAATTCTCCTGTCTCAGCCTCCTGAGTAGCTGGGAATACAGGCACGTGCCACCATGCCCAGCTAATTTTTTGTATTTTTAGTAGAGACGGGGTTTCATCATGTTGACCAGGATGGTCTCGATCCCTTAACCTCGTGGTCCACCCGCCTCAGCCTCCCAAAGTGCTGGGATTACAGGCGTGAGCCACTGCGCCCGGCCCAAAAAATGTTTTCATTTTTAGTAGTACACACTCTTTCTGAAATTTCAATATTTCATTTATTTGTAGAGTAAAAATTGGGAAAAATATGAATCAAGGGAGATATATTTGATAGAGTGTGTGTAAAGTTTAATTGACAAACTTTGGATTTCTAACAGAAAATTTAGAAAACATTCTATAGTTTGAACATTAATTTTGTTATCAGACAATATTATGATTATTACATACCAGGATAGAAGATTACTCATTTCTGGAATAATGAAAGAATGTGACATGGATGATAATGCAATTCATTCAATGCTTCTGGGGCTAACATTTTCAAAAGAAATAGCAAAGATTAATACCAGAAAGTAATTTAGTTGATTTCATGTGTTATTTGAAGTTCATGGTACACATAGTGACTGTTAAAGAGCTGTCTATTCCAGATACGGATTCACTAAGCAACATATACTTTTGCTATCCCTACAAAGTCTCAAACCAGAAGGATCGTATTAAGTATTCTGAAAAAGGAGTAAGAGAATGGTAATATTCATGGATATTTATGGTCACTACCCTATTGTCAAAAAGAAGAGACCATATAAGTAATATCCCTTTAAAATCTTCAGAAGAGGAACAAATATCAATGTTTTACTACTTAAAAGTGGTATACTTTTAAAAGTTCTTCAAAGTACTTAAAAGTTCTTTAAAGTACTTCAACTTTAAAAGGCGAAGAAAATTGCCTCATCTACTTATTTTTAAAGTGATTTTTCATGTGTCAGAAGATATGTCTATTAGATTTGCTAATGGCTATTTTATTACAAAGAAAAATACCAGAGACATAGCTGTTATGTAAAGTCTTCATGCCAACTTAAAAAGTGATGAACTATTTTTCTCATTAAAATAGCAATAGTGATTATGTTTATTAATGTTCATTATACCTTGTAATGCTGTATTCACCAATAGTAAACATTATCAACTCTTATTCTCAAATTCTTAAATTATGAAAGAGTTAATTGATAAATTTTTAAGAAAAAAACCTACTCCTTGCTTAGGATCATCTTTTTCTGTTTTAAAGAATTGGTAAGAAGAATTGCATTGCAAATCGCTTTATATACCCCCCACAAAAATAACATGAAGAGCTCAAGTGAGCTCTTTGTTTTTGCAGGATGAGGAATTGTTGATTGACAGTTCAATTTCTCTTCTTTTTTCTGTCCTTTGGTCATGTTGCTGTGCTGTCTTCTGGCTTGCATAGCTTCCAGTGAGAATTCTGCTATCATTTCCTGTTTTGACTTTAAGCAGTGTGATGATGCTCTGATGTAGTGTAATTTTTTTGCGTGTTCCTTGTACTTGGATTTCGTCGTGCTTCTTGGATGCGAAGGGTAATCATGTTTCTCAAATTTTTGAAAACATCCACCTAATTTCTTTAAATATATATATATATTTTTGCTCCAGACTAAACTAGACAAAAAGTTCTCCTTCTCTCCTTCAACGGCTTCAATTACATGTGTATTAAGGCTACAACTTATTTCATAGCACACTAGTACTGCATTTATTATATTTTCAGCCTTTTTTTCTATCTGGATAGCATTTTAAATATTTTCTGGAGTTATATTTTCAAGTTTACTAATAATTTCTTTTACAATTTTTAAACTGCTGTTTATGCTATTGTGTATTTTTCACTTTTGACATGATTTTTAATGTTTCTAAATTTATGTGGTATTTTTACATCTCCTATGTCTGTGCATATTATGATTAATCTTTCTTTTAGTTTTTTAAAATATAAAATATATTTAGAACTTTTATTGTCTTTATTAATTTTATCAACTGGTAGTTTCTGGATTGGTTTTGATTCATTGATTTTCCTCTTCATTAGGTTTTATCATATTGTTTCTTTGCAGGCCTGCTCATTTTTTACTAGAAGCCAGACATTCTACATCTTTTTCTTGCTGTGGTCTGAATATTTTTTTATTACCACAAGTGTTCCTGAACTTTGTTCTTGGATGCAGCTATGTTACTTAGAAATACTTCGATTCTTTTTCATTTTGTTTTTAAATTTTTGTTAGGCAGGACCAGAGCAGTGTTTAGTCTAGACTTAATTTTTTCCCACTCCAGGGGGCAGAACTCTTCTGTGGACTGTATCCAATTCCTTGTGAATTATGAGAATTTTCACAATGCTTGGTTTCCGCTTCAAGGTTTTTCTTCTTTCATACTTTCTAATGGTTCTTTCTCTGACCTCAGGTAGTTTCGTACTATGCTTGTGCTGGTCAGTACTTAGTTCTTGTCAAGGGGGCCTTTCTATAGACCTCCGCAGTTCTCCTTCAGTGTAGCTTTCTTCCCTCCAGTACTTTCCCCTGTGGATTATGGTTTTCTAACCTTTTGTCAACTTCTAGATCCATCTTCTCAGTTCAGAGACACTGTGGATCTCTTTCTTCTTCCACAACTGGAAACTTTCTTCAGGTAGTCAGCTGGATATTCATAAGGCTCATCTCATTTGTTCCTTATGTCTGGGCAATCACTGTCCTTTGCTGCTTGAGTCCAATGTCTTGATAACTATTCTTTCACATATTTTATCTATTTTGGGGATGCTATTCCATTTAGCTTAAGTGGAGTCCTATTATTTTTATCTTTAATTGATTTGAGTCTACTTATATAGAGCTTATTTATTGTGATAGTATATAGCTAAGTCTTGGTTTTTTATCTACCCTGATACTTTATGCCTTTTGAGTGTTTATTTCTATGCTGTCAAATACTACAGTCATTGGCCACATGTAGCTTGAAATGTGACTGTTCATACTTGATATATGCTGTCAGTGTAAAATATGGGGCAGATTTATTTTTTTCTTTTAGAGATGAAGTCTTGCTATGTTGCCTAGCCTAGCTTCAAACTCCTGAGCTCAAGTGATGTTCCTGCCTCAGCTTTCTGAACAGCTGGAACTTTAGGGACATGCCACGATGCCGGGCCAGAGTGGTTCTTAATGTCTTACTACAAAAAAATGCATTTAATTTATAAATTTTTCTATTGATTACACATTGAAATATTTTGAGCATATTGAGTTTAATATTAATATATTATTAAAGTTAGATTCATCTGTTTTTCACTTTTGAAAATGTGGCTATTAAAACATTTGAAAATACATATGTATGTTGCATTATATTTCTATTGAGCAGCTCTGCATTAGATTCTCCAACTTGGATAGGTTCTAGTTTTTCTAATCTCTTTATCCTGAAGACTTACCAAAATTTATGCTAGTTTATTTAGATCTCAAATCTCATCAGTACAAAAGTATTAATAGCTTTGTTGCTCTGGTACTATGGTTTCATGACTTTTCTTACATTTTAGCCTGCTATTTTCTTACTTTATCAGTTCTTTGATGCTTTTAAGGTTTATACATATTATACTCAGAATTTTTAATTGGTTGGTTTCTTAGGGAAGGTTTTTCTGAATAAATTAGCCTGTGATTATCAGAAATGGAAATGTGGCAGAAGCAAGCAAGATACTACATTCAGGCATCCCCAAACTACTGCCCACGGGCCGCATGCGGCCCCCTGAGGTCATTTATCCAGCCCCCTGCCGCACTTCAGGAAGGGGCACCTCTTTCATTGGTGGTCATTGAGAGGAGTGCAGTATGTGGTGGCCCTCCAACAGTCTGAGGGACAGTGAACTGGCCACTTGTGTAAAAAGTCTGTGGACACCTGCTACATGTATTAGTTTGCTGGGCAGGCATTGGGTGGAGAGGTGGTGCAGGCTGTAACAGATTTTCATAGGCTGGGTGGTTTAGAAGAATAGAAATTTGTTGTCTCACAGTTCAGGATGCCAAACCTAAAATCAAGGTGCCATCACGGCCATGCTCCCTCTGAAGCTTGCTCCTTTCTTCTAGAAAAGGCTCTGTACTAGGCCTCTTTCCTAGCTTCTAAATGCCTAGCTTTTGGATGGTTGTCTTCTAGCTGTGTTTCTTCGCTTGAGTTTCTTCGTGACTGCTTCTATGCCAGTTTTTTCTCTTTCTACAGGGATACCAGTCATACTGAATTAATGGATAAGGCTGCTAACCTCTCATTTTAACTTTATTTACTTCTGTAAAAGCCTTATCTCCAAATAAGTTCACATTCTAAGATATTACGAATTAGGACTTCAACATACTTTTTTGGGGGGCACCACAATTCAAACCATAATACTCATCAATCCATTTCCTCCTTTTCATGAGAATTCTGAAGATGTGACTTCTTCATCCCCCTTGAAGTTAGGTCAGACCATTCACCTGGTTCCATATAAACGATTGTGGATGAAAGTGATATGTTCCACTACTAAACCTGGTTATAAGGCTTCCTACATAATACTCCTCATTTTTGCTCTTTGCCTTATTGGGTGACTAAATGCACAGGATCTAACAGAGGACACTGAGAAGTCCTTGAAAGACTGCAGCAACACAAGATGGAGAAGCCAGGATCCCAAAGCACCAAGTGAAAGACTGGCTGGCAAAAATCCATCTGAATTGTGATATGAGTGAAAAACACATGCTTGTTGAATTAAGTAATGATCAATGCTATGCTCTGTTTTTACTAATAGCAGCTTCTGTTGTGCCTTTTATTAATACTTCTGGCTTGTTTTCTTTTAATCTCAGGGCTAAAATATCCCATTTGAAAAACCACCCATTTTATCCTGTCTTCTGCTTTGTCAAGTTATAGCACAGCAAGTTTTTATAATAAATAAACCTCTATAGTAAAAATTTTCCTTCTCAATTTTCCTGTTAATACTGTAAAAATTATTTCATAATAAATATAGTTTCATTTACTTAATGTAAAGCATAAAGTCATTATGCTGTGATAGTGTTGATGCTTATTCACCAATGGGCAATATCATGAATACATTAGACTTTGTTTTAAAAATAAGTTTGAAAGATATTGTACCTAATCAAATATATTACAAGCACTATGTCCTGAAAATATGACAATTATAATTGTTAAAATTTTAGATAAAATATTAGTACACACACACACCTATATGTTTTTGAGTTTTGTCCCACTATAAAATATATTAAGTTCAAGATTTGCATTTGTAAAGTACACTGAGTTAATTCTAGATCACAGAATAAATACGTTGGTTAAGTCTGCTGTTGCCAAATAATGAAAAGTGAATGAAAAATAAGGTCAAAGAAATAATAAAAATAAACAGAATCAGGATTTAATGATACTTTATAAGATACTAGGGAATCTGGTTTTTAAAAGTATTTTTAAATAGGTCACATTTTTCTTCATGTCATATAATACAAAAACCAGTTGCCATTGTTTAAAGATGTAATTTTACTTTTAAAAATAGTTTTGCTTCATATTTTCTTTTCTTTTCTTTTTTTTTTGAGATGGAGTTTTGCTTTTGCTGTCCAGGCTGGAGTGCAGTGTCGCAATCTCAGCTCACTGCAACCTCTGCCTTCCAGGTTCAAGCAATTCTCCTGCCTCAGCCTCCTGAGTAGCTGGGATTA
This sequence comes from Saimiri boliviensis, assembly GCF_048565385.1. Classification (NCBI taxonomy): domain Eukaryota; kingdom Metazoa; phylum Chordata; class Mammalia; order Primates; family Cebidae; genus Saimiri; species Saimiri boliviensis. The sequence goes on from NC_133452.1 coordinate 47,323,745, forward strand.
CAAGCATGTGCCACCATGCCCAGCTAGTTTTGTATTGTTAGTAGAGATGGGGTTTCACTATGTTGGGCAGGGTGGTCTTGAACTCCTGACCTCAGGTGATCCACCCACCTTGGCCTCCCGAAATGCTGGGATTACAGGCGTGAGCTGCCCTGTGCAGCCTGCTTCATATTTTCTATCTTCTTATTACTCAGAATGAATGGATTCTTCTGGGCGTGGTAATGAATTCTTCTTCCAATATCTAAAGTCATCTCACTACTCATGTATATAAAGTATTATCTGTTGTGGATGGCATATAATTTTATTCCAAGATATAAAGTTCTATTACACAGTAATAGAAAAATTTCAACATGGGTATCTGAAGAATTGTATATGGTGTTAAAGATTAGAGGAAAATTAATCTTCCAAGAAGAGTAGCAGAAACATATTTCCTTGCAATGTTTTAAAACCAAGTGAGGCAGAACATTACAAAATCAGAGTTAGAAGATTATCTGGCATGCTTGGGGATCTGGGATGTAGAACCTAAGATACTTATTTCAGCCTTCACCAAGCTTTACTGCTTAAGAAAAAGATGAAGAACAGTATTTCTTAAAATACTTTTTAATATGAAAGCTTGCCTCTTACAGTAAAGCTAGGGTATATAAAACCATTTTATCATTGTATAGGGGTACATTTCTGATAATCATAGAAAATATGCTTATACAACACATTTGCTGTATTAGGTATGTCATTTTAGACTACCACTTAAAAAATACACTCTATGAAAATCTTATCAGTGATTTGTCTCTGTTTAAACACACAATAAATTACCATACCCTAATACTTAGGCTTTTCTTAGTCAAATTAAAGCAATCTATAAATCAAGGCAATCAAGCAGTAATGTCAAGGTCTTCCATTGCTTCAGACACTCTAAATGGCCAGGTTTGGGCAGTTGCTATTAACTAGACTAAATTTTATTTATTAACTTATAAACAAAAATTGAGGTAAATATTACAATGATTTTCTCAAAGAACTTGTTTGCATGCAATTCTCAGAATGTGGGATTAGAAATGATTATTTGACCATTGTAATTGTATGTGATTATTTTTCACTGGAAGGTGTTACTGTCATCAGCCAAGTTCTATCAGCAGGAAATTATTGTTTGTGGTTTGCACTGTCCAAGGTCTACAATGATGGTTGATTCGGCCAAACACGTTTATTGTACTTTCTTTACTTTAGACTTTGTAGCCACTGAGTGCAATGTAAAATGCTGTCATAAAACTCAGTGTATTTGATAGAATTTCAAAAACAGTTAAAGAACTGACCACTGGTAATAAAATTTGCAACATCAAAAAATTTGAATTAAAATAAATTTTACATTTTTCAAACATCAGTATTCAAGAGGGAACAAAGTTTCACTCTAAAGGTTTTAGCTTATGAAAGCTGAAATAATCTTTTATGAACTCTTAGGGTTGTCAGCAGAATTAGCTAAGCAACTAAGAAAAGCAACACTGTCTCTCAATCTCCACATAAACCTGAAAACCATAGAGTAGCTGCTTATGAATTTGAGAATCTCTGTACTCAGTTAAAACGTATTGAACTCCACCACTTGCAAAAATCTTAAATCCAAAGACCTACTCTCTTTAATATCTGGGATTCTTTCATTTCTCTCAAGTTGTTTCTTTTCTCAATCTGCCATTTTTCCTCTTGGCTTCGACTTATTCCTTTTCTCTTAGTTCAGCACTCCCTTCTTCATTCTACTTTTCCCTTCTACTTCTTGTGCTTTTACCATCCTTACCCAAGTAGTTAATTCCCTACCGTAATTGAAAGCAGTCACTGCGTATGTCTAATTCTGGTTCAAAAATTGCCTGGGGTTTGTGTGAAACATTGCTTCACTGTGCAGACTGGTGCTGCATAACAGTTACAGTTTTCATTCTAAGCTGAGCCCTCAATACTTCTCTGTGTCACTTCTACTTGCCCTTAGTAATCACCTTTCTTATTTATTGTGGCAGTGTGCCAAAATAGAAAAGCATGAACATTGTTAACAGACCTTGATTCAAATCCTAACTTCAGCACTTAATATCTGGGTGATATTTAGCAAATGATTAATTTAATCCTGTTTCCATATAGGTAAAATAGAATAATAATTCCTATTTATTTATTTATTTATTTATTCATTCATTTATTTCCTGTTTATAGGCATTGTTATTCCTATCTTGTAGGATTTTCTGTAAGGACTTAATATAAGAAAGGTGATTTTGTAAATAGGTCAATGTTAATGGTTACAGTAGTTCTTATGCAACTTTGTCTGGTGTCTAAAAGTTTACTAAGTTTCTTAAATTTTCCACCTTATCTCCAAATGCCTAATTATCAACAGTCAGTATGGTCTTTTATTTTTATGTGGAAAATACAAGTTATCAAGTGAGTACATTCCCAGCTTCTCATCCCCTCAACTTCTATACATACCTATGATGTTATTCTTCAGTCCCTTCTCTGTTATTTTAGAATAATACATATTGCATTTTCTTTTCAAAGATCTCAGAGACAGTAGAACACAGTGACTAAGAGAACAGTCTTTGATGCCCAATTGTCTGGGACTTATTCTTTCCTCTACCACTTGGGCTATTTGGTCAACCTCCTTGCATCTCAATTTCTCTATATCTAAAACAGATGCAATGAATACATGTACTTCATATGGTTCTGAAACAGATTAAATTAAGTGGAACATGAAAAACACAAAGAGCCTGATACACAATATACACTTCTATTAGCTTTAGCAATTATTACTACTGTGAGTTATTATCACTTTCTGTCTCATCAGGGTGTCAGTTCACAAATTCTTCCATCTGTCCTGAGTCTTCAGTCACTTCTCCACTTGCTCCTTCTTAGCCTACTTAAGCATTTATCAGTGAAAACTTTCCTTTACCTGGCTTTGTTGCACTTTTGCCATATTTCCTCCCATAGCTAAATGTTATGAAAGGTAGGCTCATTCCAATACTGATTGTACTTCTTTATTCTTCATCTTCAGTCCAATACAATATGACTTCTGTTCCCACTGCTTTACTGAAACTGCCTTCACTCAGGTCCACTATGACCTCCCAGTCGTGAAACCCAGCGGCATATTTCCAGGCAGCATCTCATGTAACCCATCTATGATATTTGACACTATTGTCCATGTAGAACTTGAGATCTTCTTTTTAGTGTCTATGATAGTGTTTATTGTTCATTTCATCTGGACATTACTCTTAAGTTTTTTCTGAATCTCCTTTTGTACATACTTTAAATATAAAGACAAACATTGGATTATGTAAATTTATTTCACACCATATTCTGGCAAAATATTGCTCCAAATGTCTACTGTGTGTGTCTTCTTCTTTATACGCTATAATGTCTGTGTCTCTGATATTATGAAAAAGTCATTTTATACAGTTGGCCTTGCCTTAATCTAGGTCATATCTATTTTCAATAAACTTTATTCTTCCAACTTCTTTTACAGCAGGCATCTAATTACTGGCCTTTAACCTTCTACTCCCTTAAATTCATGCTCCATTCCATTGCTGGATTTTTTGTTTTCATCCTGAAACCTAAATCTAATAATGTCTCTTTTCTATGTGAAAACATCAGAGTCCATTTTTTATAGGGCAAAGCCTATGTGTCTTGCTATATTAATTAGGTCCTATTTAAATTGTTTGAGAAACCCTCACTCATACCCTAAAACTTTGCACCAATTTTATATCTTCTGTTAAAATTACTTCAGTTTCCTGAGATAATTAGCTGCTAGGTTATTTTCTGGAAGAATTATTATTATTTTTTTTACTCTTCCCTTATATCCTTTTACAAACTTACGCAATTTATTTATTTACATATCTGTCTCTTCACTAAATCATCCTTTCATGATTCTGGCAATCTATCACCTCTAAAATATAACATATATGTGGATATAGTTTTCTGAATAACTATTTTCTATCAAAGTAGATAGTGGTTTGGGATATAGATGATTTTAATTCTATTTTGCATTTGTATGTCTCCTATTTAATTTTTTTCTGTATAAAAAAAGAAATTTTATGTAGCTTAAAAATACTCTTTGACACAAAATAATATTTTTGTCATGTTCTATAATATTATAATTCAACCCTCCAAACACCAAAGTGAAATAAATAACTCATGTGTATACCAAGAACTATTAGGAAATGGCTAGATTGATAAGATTTAGTGAATTTACTATCTTCTCAAAATGTTTTCAATCTATAAACATGTCGTGTGGATTTAATCTGATTCACTGTGTAGATAACACTGATTTTAGTGACATGATTTACTATTGATATGTTTTATTTCCATAGTAGCTACTGAAAAAAAAACTCACCATTTTCAAAGACCTACGAGTGATATATATATATGTATATAAAACATTAAATTTTCATTAAATGATAAAATCTTAAGCTTAGCATATAAAATATTAAAACTGAGTCAAGGCAAATCAAGATCACCAACAGAAATTCTATTGAATTTTCATAAAAGAAATCACAGGTTTTACATAGTAAATTCTGAACAACTCAGATCTCTGTTTATGCATACCTAAACTGTGAGCCAAAAGCGTTTAGAGCATTTCTGACATTGGCAAGGGAGCAGAGCAGTGGATTCCAGAAATTTAAACACTCCTAAGACATTATTTTTCATCATTAAGTTTATCTCATTATTTTTCTTTACTCCTGTTTCCTAAGTGAATACATACTATTACATTAAATATTTTACTTCATTTGGATTAAGAGCTGTATGCCTATTGAAAGGTCTTTGTCAGTGACTGAAATTTATATTTCTAAGATATTATTTCTAAGATATTATTCCAGTAAGGATATTGGAGTTTTCCACTAATGTTTTAAATATGAAGACTTAAAAAAAAATTATGTTGCTATCAGGGAATTACTCTGTCAATAGCAAAGTGTAATAACATATCATTTGGCTGTATCGTGAAGAATTAGAAAGAGATTCACAATGTTTACCAAATCATTCCACATTACAAATTTCATTTGAAATGGAGACCCACATTAGTCAATATTAGTAGGGTTCCTGCACCACTCTTGGTGTGACTAGAAATGGAATGTCACACATCCTAAACCATAAAGGTGCTATTGCTGAATACAATTGTCCTTTGACATGGAGGTAGCAGTTTGTAAGCATGGTAGCATTAGTTATCGGCAAACTGTTTTGCTAGGAATAAAAATTATTATAACTACAAAGTTTATATACTTTTAAAGAAAAGTTTACAATTGCATTTTTTGAAAAGACATCTGTTTCAAATTAATGATATCATTCAACATAATCTGAACCAAAAATCTTGGAACAACCCTGTTTAGATAAGAGCTATGAAATGAAATGTTTTGATGCACAAATAGAAGAGATAAATGAATACATTTGATTGCATTTTAAAGCTTTCTTCATATAGAAAGTACATAGTGCTCTTCATGGTATGCAATTAATTTATGTGTTAGCACAGTTAATAGAAAGAGCTTTGCAGTTAAACCTCTGCTCAGATTCATGCTGTGTTGTTGAGATGTGGTGCAGAGTAAGTTTTCTTGCTCTTAGGAAAATGGTTGGCGATTATAAGACACTTCATAAAAAGTAAGAATTATCAATAAAAATTCAAACTACTAATTGTTAGACATTCAACTTATTTTTACATTGCAATTTAAAAAGGAAATTAAAAAGTTAACAGTTGAAGTGCATTTGCATTTCTCCCAAATTTTTTCTGTGCCAATAACATAAACCTATGATAGCCTGAAAACAGAATTTAGTGACACATGGAATGTTCCACTCACAATATTCAACAAAGGTAAAATGTTTGTTAGAATAGCACATATGTATGTTAAGGTAAGAAAGGAAAATATCGCAGTTAAGATGTTTAACTGTAAGCTAAAGCTTATTGAGACTAAAATATAAAAAAGGTTTCAAAATAGGGATTGGCCATTTGGCAAAACAAATTCAAGGTCTAATTTTTTAATAACTAGCTTTGTGAACCTGAACTATTGGAGTATCTGTGCTTCACTTCTCTATTTCTCTAATAAGAGAAGTAGATTAGATCAAGAGGCCTTCATCTTTTTTGGGGTCAAGGACAGACAAAGTTTATTTTTCATTTTCCTGGAGTTTGGGTTGGTGATAATCATCTTGGAGACTGAACACTAAGGAGACAGAGAAATCCACTGATAATAAAATTCCATGTCTCTCAAAACAGAGCCAATATTGGATTTTGTCAACTGCATCCTCTTTACCTTGGAAATGAATGTGGATTAGCAGAGAAATTCTATGTTAGGATAAGAGGCAAAATGGTGGATCAATTTCCCCTGTAAGCTCAATGGCTGAGGACCATTAGATACAATGAAGATCAATTTTAAAATAAAGCTTATAAGTGTCATGATCATAATTTATTTTAATATTTAAAATGCTTTTATCGAATGTTATAATTATATCTTAAAACATAGCACCTTTATGGAAAGTGTATTTAAAATATTTTTGTAGAAAATTAGAATATACAATTAAAAACTGAGGAAGAACATGTACCGTAATTTTAAATGTCTTTTAATTAATATCAACTTATTTAGTATTTTATTAGTATAAAATAATATTTCATGAAAAATAATTTTGGGTAAAATTGAATTGATTAAATTAATTGACTTAGTAGTCAACAGGCTATATAACATATATTTGGAAAATCTTTTAATTCTCTTTATTGATGGTCAGTATGAGTCTCAATGCAAATAAAACATTTTCCTGTTTTATTTTGCTTATGCTTTATTATTTTCTTTCAAATTTATAAGAAATTAGAGTGCTAGGCACTATCATATTCATTTTATTTTATTAGTATTATTTTTAAAATTAGAGATGTAGGGGGTTTCACTGTGTTGCCCAGGATGGTCTTGAACTCCTGAACTGATGTGATCCTCCTATCTCCACTGTCCAAGTAGCTGGAGCTACAGGCACACTACCCCAGCACCTGGCTTAAATTCATATTATAGTGAGGAAACTAGGGCTCAGAAAAAGGAATTGTTCAAGATAATTTTCTTAGTAAGAGGCAGAGGCGGGATTCACATACAGGTCTCTCTTACTCCAAAATCTGTGATGTTAATTATCATGGAACTTCACTCCTCACTTATGGAATGATTCTACAAATATTTGTTGAATACTTAAAATGTGTGGAACAACTTTCTAGGCAGTGGGTCTACAGTAGTGAAAAAAATACACCAAAAAAACACTGCCCTCCTGAAGTTTGCAAAGAGGGTGAGAAAGAAATTGAATTAACCAAATAAAGTATGTAGTATGTTAGATTTTGACGGGTGCCAAAGAGAAACCAGGGAAAGGGGATAGATGGTTTTGAGAGGAAAAATTGCAATTATATAGAGTATATTCAGGGAAGACCACTCTGAGAAGGTAATACATGTATTAAACCTGAAGGAGTTGAAGGAAACCTGCCATGAGATACAGAGTAATGATTCAAGGAGAGGACAAAGCATGTGTGAGGCTGTGAGGTGGGAGAATGCCTAGCAGGTTCAAAGCACATCAAGAAGGACAGTATAACCAGAACAGAGTAAGTAAGTGGGATTTTAGAAGATGAGGTTAGAAAAGCAAAGGTAGCCAGATTGCAGAGGACCTTGTAACTATTGCACTTAAATGGCGTTTTTGTCTGAGTGAGATGAGAGGCCATTTGGGAATAGTGTTATGATCTGACCTAATTATATCGATATTGAGAGAAGGTTAAAGGGGAGAAAGAGTGGCGACAGAGAAGCCACTGAGGAGGTTATTGGCAATAATTAAGAGGCTTTGGGATACTAAGTATGGAGGAGGTAGTGGGAATTCACTGGGTTTTGGATATATTTTGAATGTAGAGCTAATCGGATTCTCTGTAGATTCAATGTGAATTAAGAGAAAAAATGTTGTAAAGGATGGCAAGATATTTTGTAAACAACCGAAAGGATGGAATTGCCCTTATTTGAGATGGGTAAGAGGAGATTTGGAGGGAGGTTAAAGATGAGGAGTTTAGCTTTGAATATAAAACCCCAACATGTCTGTTATACATCCAGGTGGAGATATGATGTGTAACTGGGCCTGGGGTTTAGGGGAGAGATTCAGACTACAATGGGAGACATCAGTGCATAGAAAAGACTGAATGAAAGGAAATGAGTAAGCATATAAAAGAATTAAACCATTGGGTATTTCACCATTCAGAAGTTGTTGGGAAGATAAAGAGGAAATATCAAAGGAAAATAAAGTATGGCTAGTAAGGGAGCTCAACCAGGATTGTGGCAAGATGAAATCAAAGAATGTGTCTACAGGTGGAGAGTGTGATCAACTGTATAAAATGCCACTGAGGAAGGAGTCAAGTAATATAAGAACTGAAAATTAACCATTGGGTTTACAAATGTGACGGTCTTTGGCAACCTCATAAAGAATGGTTTCAGTGATGTGGTAGAAGAAAATCTCCAGTATAGTGGCTTCAAGAGAGAATATGAAGAGTCAATCTTTTGAGGAGTTTTACTTTTAGAGAAAAGAAGATACATGAAGTGTTTACTAGAGACAGAACTGAGTTACTAAGGAGATATTTTCATATGGGAAAAATCAATATTTGTTTATATTGATGGAAAATCCAAAAGAGTTAGAAAAATTGATAATGTAGGAGAGAAAAGTGAGAAATGTTGAATCAACGTTCTTGTGTTGGAGAGAGTAGATGAGATTAGAATGCATATGGAGAGGTTGGCCTTTCTGGGACCAAAGATAAACAGTTCATCCATTTTAAACAGAGGGAAGACAGAATAGGTGGGGCAAGACTCAAGTATATGGAAAATCTTGTGGTGGTTGGTGGATGTTTTCTTCTAATGTTCTCAATCATTGGCTAAGAATGAATGTTTTTATATGATGCTACATCAAATTACAGTTGTGTACCACTTAATTAATAGAGACAGGAAACAAATTCCTAGGCAGACAGGGACAGGTCCCCTTTGAAACCCAGCCTTCAAGCCAAGGACAGTCTAAAGCCCGAAAACCAAATTGCCAGTCCCAGATAAAGTCCATGACCAAAGTGAGAACTTCTATCCTCGTCTTTCCCACTCTCTTTTGACTGGTTTCTTCTGAATGATGCCTTGTAACCAATTGAATGGTGCTTTTTCCAAGACCATTCATGGACTGATTAGCACTGACTCCCCCACTCTACTCCCATAAAAAGCCCCAGACTCTACCTCACAGGTGGCTACCCACATTAGCGTCACCTCTCCATGCTGAGAGCTTACTTTCCAATGCTCAATAAAATTCTGCTCTGCCTTACTCACTCTCCAGTGTCTGTGTACCTTATTCCTCTTGGTTGCAGGTCAAGAACCCAGAACTTGCCAAACTGGGAGTTAAAGAACTATAGCACTCTTGCTTGCGACAGCTGTGGGTGGCAGGAGGAAATGACCTCTAACACTCCTTCCTATTTGGTGAACTATGAGAGAGATATTGCTACAACATAATGACATTTTGGTCAGTGATGGACAGATATAGGATGGTGATCCCATAAGACTATAATAGAGCTGAAAAATTCCTGTTGCCTAGACATGTTGTAGTGCAAAGCATTCCATTCCTCACGTGTTTGTGGTGATGCTGGTATAAAGAAAACTACTGTGCTGCCAGTCATATAGCACAAACAACTAATAACTATGATACTGGTTTATATTTACTAAATTTACTAAGCTACATATAGTATGTTATTTGAGGGTTTTTACACACACACACACACACACACACACACACACACACACACATATAAGTAATGCATTGAACTATAATATCCCTAGACAGTAGGAATTCTTCAGCTGTATTACAATCTTATGGGACCACCATCTTATAAATATATGGAATAACATCTCCATGCCTGTTATTGCCCCTGAAGACTTTCCAATGGGACAAGACGTGGAGGTGGAAGACAATATGGATGCTCCTGACCCTATGTAGTCCTAGGCTAATGTGTGTGCACGTGTCTTAGTTTTTAATAAAACAGTTTAAAAAGTTTTATATAGAGAGATACATATGCACACTTGTATATATATATGTGTATATGTGTGTGTGTGTATACAAAAGTATTTTCTTTTGTTATATATAACAGAAAAAAGCTTACAGAATAAGAAATAAAGACAATACTTTTGTCTAGCTATACCATAAGTTTGTTTTAACCTAAGCATTATTACAAGAGGCAAAAAACTAACAAAATTTTAAAGTAAAATAATTACAGTAAGCTAAAGTTAATTTGTTATTGAAGAAAGACAATTTTAAAAATAAATCTAGTGTAGCCTAAGGGTACAGTGTTTACAAAGTCTATAGCAGGGTACAATAACATCCCAGGCCTTTAAATTCTCTCACCACTCATCACTGACTCACCCAAAGCAGCTTCCAGTCCTGTAAGCTCCATTCATGACAAGGGCCCTATACAGGTGTACCATATTTTATCTTCTATACCATATTTTTACTGTATCTTTTCTATGTAGATATGTTTAAAGACACAAATCCTTACTATTGTATTACAGTTGCCAACATTATTCACTACAGTAACATGCTATGCATATACCTAGAAGCAATAGGCTGAAGCATGTAGCCTAGTTGTGTGGTAGGATCTACCCTCTAGGTTTGTGTAAGTATGCTCTCTTTTGCATAATGATGAAATCAAATCACCTAATGATGCCTTTCTCAGAGCATATCTTTATTGTGAAGTATCACGTAACTGTATATGATATCCAAATTAGGTAGGCAAACCTTAGGTATCCTTAATTGGAAACTTCCTCATTTTAGCATTTTAAATTAAAAATAGAATATGCATAAACTGTGAACACAAGCTTTTGGAAATTGTAGTCAACTCACATCATGGCTGTTAAATGATTGCATTTTTGTTGCTGTAATAAAAACTTGTATCTATTCATGGAAAGAGCTACTGTTCTCCTCTAGATCTTTTTCCTTCAGAAACAAAGAGATGATAATCATCACTATCAACCTTATCTTTGAAAGACAGAGACAGCAATAAATATTATGTTTTTTATGTGAGGTTAAAAGTACTATAAGATAAATAAATACTTTCTATTTTGTGAGAGAGTGACTTTTTTCAGTGACATGGGTCTGTAGGAGAAAGAATAAAATGTACATTAAATGTGCATTGAAATCCTATATTCCAACCATCTAATAATTATTGTCAAACTATTCTAACAGCTCCTATTGCTTTCAGAAATTGTTATATACAATCTTAAAAATAAAGAAAATGAGCTTTTTCCTTTCTCTGTACTTCGTGCCAGAAGACAAAGGTCTGTATTTTACTTTCCTGTTTGTAGGTACCTAAAGAATTTAGAATGTGGGCTCTATCCAAGAGGAATATTCCCAAAGGTCACTAAAAAAAGAAATGTAAAAATATTGTACATCTAAGTTGAATTTAGAATGTTCTTCAGCTTACAAGGATGTTTGGAGTTACATTTTAAAAACAGTGGGATTTAGTGTAATAGGTTTGGCAACAAAATCAGTGCAGTTCATGCAACTGATGACTTGATGCAGACCCAGCTGACTAACAAGTACCATGTGTTTGCTTTGGCAGAGAATTTGAAAAAAATAACTTAGAGAAAAGAATTATATTATTCAACAGATTTCACTTTTGTTGTTTTGTGGGATTTAAAAAAATTCTAATCAGACTCATAAAGGTAGAGTTTACAAAAATCTTCCCATTGATTGGAACCGTGTTAGAAACTTCAATTAAAAGAACAATATAGAAGAGGATAATTTTACTTATTTCATGTTTCTCTTAATTACTGCTTTCTCATAAGTAGATTTATGATGTCACTCTCAACTGATACTATGTTTATGAATTTATTCTGTCTAAAAGCAATATTATAAAATGAACTTTTCCAACATTTCTAATATAATCATGGCACATAGAATCTATTTAAACCTTGATGGCCAAAAACATGACAGCGATTTGTGGCAATGGTGACATATGCTATTCTAAGACTTTGTTACTTATATGTTATCTCATAGATTTGATGTTTTGTTCAGATGTTACATTGAAGACTTTTGTATATAAATTATTTCAATATTGCTACAAGGTTTCAAAAGACTTTCTGGGTCTATTAAAATATTGGAGTTATCACATTTACAGAAACCAAGACACATTAATGACATGATGGACCCAAGGCTAGAAATAGATCTGATTCCATTTTATGCAGTTGAAATTTGCTTCCTATGCTATTCTGACCATTATAAATAAGACAGGTTGAATACACTCCTAAATTGCTGCAGGAGCTAGACACCATTTTCTACTATGGATTATCTTGACTTTCTATGTCATGTTACTAAGCTATGAAATTCAGGAGATAAAAGGATGTTTTCTTTAATGAAAAATAAAATATTTTTAAAGCTGGAGGGAGTTTAATACAGCATATATAAATGTGTTATGCTATTACACAGGAGAGAGCTGCAGACTGATGTAATAGCCAATTGATAGTTTAAAGTAAGTATAACAATTATTTGAAGAGAACTCTATCTCTATTTTTTGATGATTTTGGACAAGTTAACTACTACGAGACTCAGTTACATTTGTAAAGAAATGAGAATACTGATACCTACCTAATTTGCAAAGATAAATGATAAGAATAACATTAATTATGTGCTATGTATTTTGCTTGGTACATGGGATCCTTCCTTTCCTCTCACTGGACTGCAATCTTTATTTAGGATTTTGTGATTTTTAAAAAATAATTGATCCATATTATGTCCTTAATTATAAATGTTCAATGGACTGAACTCTCCACCATACTTATTATTAGTGTAATATATATATATAAATTTTATTTTCTAGTCAGTGCAAGAAAGAGCTATAATGTGAATCTCATCAGTTTTTCTTCTATTTACTATCTGACTCTTAGAATATTGTTGGGTGTTAACAGTCCTTAAGATAGAGGAAAGAAGTAATAGCTAGTGACTGCCTGGACATGAAGGGTGTTGAGTGTGAGATGAAGATGGTGATGCAATCAACTCTACTTAAGAGATTGGTCATGGCTAAATGAAAAAGTTAAGTGCAGTTGTCAGCATATTCTCATAGGTGTTGAGGGAATATTCAGAAGAGAAACCACAGCTGCCAGACAACAGGAGAGGTATTAGGTTGGTGTAAAAGTAATTGTGGCTTTGGCTGTTACTTTTAATCTAATTTTACTGCTTTGGCCATTATTTTTAATGGCCAAAACCACAATTACCTTTGTACCAACCTAATGCTTTATATCTAATCCATACAACTTTCTGAGATTGTGTTTATTTATTTCTCTTTTATTAATAAGAAAACAGAGCATCAGAGAGTTAAGCCCAAGACCATATAGCTGGTATGTGAAGAAGCTGGAATTCACATGAGGATGATCTGCTTTTTGAAAGGCATGCTTTTTTTTTCTTTCTAGAGCTTTCTCATAGTAGTGGAAAAGGACAGCTAACTTTGTTTTAAAGTCATAAATACATATTATATATTTTCAAGAGACATTCATTAAATGTTTAGAATAACGCAACTGTAAAAGCATTATTTTTTCCATTTTATAAGGAAAGAAACTTAGACAAAGATTTGGTAACTTTGTTAAGCCACACCGCTACTACTTTAGTCAACAGTGATTCACACCCAGTTCTGTCCAGTTCCAAACTAGTGCCTTTTTCTAGTAAACATGCTGCGTGGAGGTACAGGATCAGCAAGAGTGAGAGGTAAGCATTTAGGGATAAAGATTTGGGGAATGTGTTTGAAATGTACACAGAGGAAGGGAGTGTAGAATCAGGACAGGAATCCAAGATTGGGCTTTTGCCATGTGGGAGGCAGGGGCTTGACTTATGTTTCATCTTCTCTCACTTCTCTAGACTCCTACTGCCTTGCAGAACTACTTTCTCCTCTCTAAAATTTCCATGCTATTCCAAATGTTTGTACCTGCGAGCATGTATTTTCCTCTGTCTAGAATATTCATTTGCTCTTCTTTTCCTGGAAAATACATCTTTAACTTTGAAAATGCAGTTCAAAATTTATTTCCTTTGTAAATCTTTTCCTAATCCAACCAATGTTGAATTCGACGCTCTTTTTACTTTGAGAGTTTTAAATTTAATATTGCCTAAGATACTTGCTTCAGAAACATGATTAGGACTCTGCAATAATAAATGGGCCTGTTGAGAGCTCACAGTCCTGAAACTTTTCAAGTCTTATATCTAGTGGAAATTTGATAATCTCACAAGATTATTCTAAACATATAAACTCTTTAAGTCTTAGGACAAGAAATAATTGAAAACTGTACACACACACACACACACACACACACACACACATACATGCACACACACACACTTGTTAGCTTGAAAATATTTTAGTCTGGGCGTGGTGGCTCACACCTGTAATCCCATCACTTTGGGAGGCTGAGGCAGGCAGATCATGAGGTCAAGAGATGGAGACCATCCTGGTCAACAAGGTGAAATCTCATCTCTACTAAAAATACAAAAATCAGGAGGCATGGTAGCATGTGCCTGTAACCAGCTACTCGTGAGGCTGAGGCAGGAGAATCACTTGAACATGGGAGGCGGAGGTTGCTGTGAACCAAGATGGCACCACTACATCCAAACCTGGCTCTGTCAAAAAGAAAGAAAAAGAGAGAGAGAAAGGAAGTAAGGAAGGAAGGAAGGAAGGAAGAGAGGGAGGGAGGGAGGGAGGAAGGGAGGGAGGGAGGAAGAAAGGAAGAGAGAAAGGAAGGAGAAAGAAAAGAAAGAAGGGAGGGAGGGAGGAAAGAAGGAAAGAAGGAAGGAAGGAAATATTTTTAAAAATCTTTCAGGGAATCATGTAAACCTTCCTCTCATCCCCTGCTTTCTTTCTCCTCACACACATAGGCACATACACCCACAGGCGCTATTACCAACTGGAAACCTTGCAAATGGTTCTCAGAGATCCTCACCCCATCCCCATGCTACATGATCTCTACCCTCAGCATACCTTTTTAATGTCTTATACCATGCTTTGTGCATAACAAGCACTATAATGAACAATTGAAACTTAGAGGAATGAACACAATTACATGGATTAAGGAGAAATATGATCAAGGTTAGAATAAACTAGCTATTTTTGGCGTGTGGGCCTTTGGTGGGAGACAGTGGTTCTGCCAGGTAGGTTTTGAGGCCAACATCCTGTTTCCAATGCATATTTATCATCACCCTCACCATTATCTTTCACTAAAGCACTACTATTGTATTACATGTTTCCTTGTGGCTGTAAAATTTTGACTCAGCACTAAAGTTAGATTTATTGACTGGGAACAAAACGACTGTTGACGTTTCTCTCTGCTTCATGCCAATGCTATAGTGTGTCACAGAGTGGGATAGTAGATACTGTTTTTCAAATACTGTTATTTTTTCCATTCACTCATCCATTGAGAATCATGAATTTTACAAATAGATTTATCACTGGCACAAAATATAGTGATAAATTCATTAACAGTTGTTTTATCTTCTTGTCCATTCACTGAACTTTCCGTACATACAATTGGGGTGATTAAAAAAAGAAGCAAGACTTACTAGGGTCAACAAAGGCAAAACATGAAATTTAGAGTTAGCAGTTAACTGGTAAATCTAGAATATTCGGGCAAAAATAAGAGACTTGTTTGACTGTGTTCATTGTATTCTCAGATAATTGCCAGCTCTTTGCCTTACTTTGGTCTTTATTGATCAAGGGAAAATGCAGCAAAGAACTATGGTTTGATTTAATTATTGAAAATAAAAACATTTGTCTTTGAAGTATAAGTTGGGTCATGGTCTCAAAGTTTTGTGGGCTGCTGCTAATGCTGAGAATTCAAGACTATTGCTTTTAAAATTCTTGGTCAGTCATCAACGGTTGGCTTGAGCACTGAAGTTCTAAAAAATAGGCTCATTAAGTAATAAATATCTCTACGTTGGATGAAAAAAATGGTTTTGAAATGTGTACTTGTTCTGGCATTTCTGCATTATTCATTAAAAAAAATGTAGATTTTTATTTCTGGGTTCTGCTCACTTACTTGTAGCTACTTTAGGATGTAGTTTTTCTTTTCTTTACTTCCACAGTGAGAATCACAAGATCATTGTTGGTACAACTTAGCCACTGCTTAGCAGAAACAACATGTTAATATTACTCTTCATATTATTTAACACCCGCATTTAACATCCTTTAAGAAGTACTTAACAGTTTTCTCACTTAAGGATTTCTTTTTTCTTTTCTGGAAGAACAAGGTATGGACTCAATTAGATTAATAATTTCTTACCCATGAGGCCATAATGAATTGACTCTACACTCAATAGCCTTTGGAGAATATTACTTAGTATTCAAAGCAGGAAAAAACAGGATATAAGAAATCCTTTCTGGAAAGCTACATTTCCCAGATTCCTGCTGCTTAAAAAATCCATTTGGATACTATTAAATAAACTTCCATGTAATAAATTGAGGTCCTCTACTTGAATCTATCTACTCTTTTAGGAATGAAAGGAACTGAAAATTCTATTCTGGCTAAATAAAGAAATTTTAATAACCTGTCTAGGAGTTGAATTTAAGTATACTAGCTTGCCACTATATTGCCAAAACAAATGAAAATTCATTGCCTGCTATTGGAACCAACTTAGTAAGGTAACACTTCATTTTTTGTGCATCATCAGGGGAATGAATTATTCTGCTTAAGTGAATTTTCCACATACATGCTTTAGAGCTGTCTTTTAACACAGAAATCAGGGCATGCTGGTCTCTTGCTGAAAATCTTTTGTGACTTACCATTGTCTAAAGAATAATACATTGCTTTATATCCTTTCAATTCCCCTATCATGTATGACCTATTTTAATCTGCTCACTATTCTCTGGACCTATCATGCTTTTTTAATTCTCTGAGTCCCAGATGCTGTTCTGTGTGGCCACAAATGCCATGCTTTACTTTCTCTGCTTGATGAGCTCATAGTCGTCTTCAAAGTTACTCACCTTCAAAGTTACCTTTTCTAATGTGTTATTTGGCTCCATATCATTTACTAACTCTTTGTGTTTTCATGGATCTAATGTATGTTTTTAATATATAAGCCATACTGTACTGTAACTTTTATTTCTATATTAGTGTCCTTGAAAAAAATTGGGAGTTAATTGTGGTCAGGAAATATGCACTCGTCCTCTCAGACTCACTATTTACAAAAATCTTAGTGTCTTTTAGAGACTCACAAAGAGACTGTGTGTCAGGCAACTATGTGATATTTGCTATATATTATATAACAAAACATATTCTATTTGTTTCCTGCGGTTGCTGAAATAAATTGCCAAAAATGGGCTGGCTTAAAACATTGGAAATTCATTCTCTCACAGTTCAGTAGCCAGAAATCTGAAACTAAAATGACATCAGGACGCACTCCCTTCATAAACGCTGGGAGAGAATCTATTTCATGCCTCTTCTAACTTCTGGTTCTTCCATCAATCCTTGGCATTCCTTGGTTTGTAGCCATACCACTGCAGTCTCTGCCATCATCTTTACACCACTGCCTTCTATGTGTGTCTCTCTCAAAACTCTATCCACCTTTTTCTTATAAGAATATATGTAACTATGTTTAGGGCCTACATTTATGATACAGGATAAGCTCTTCTCAATATCTTAACTGAATCACATTTTTTTTGGCCATATGAACTAATATTCACAGGTTTCAGGCATCAGTAAATAGGATTATCCTTGGGAGCCGTTATCGGTCAATCACAGAAACTTAACACATTTTTAAAACTAAATTACCTATTTAAATATTCAAACTTTCAAAGTATTAAGCCATACTTTTAAAAACATTACTAAAATGTATCTCATACATTTGTTTCCTTAATCAGAGCACAGTATTTAGATTATAACTGTATATTTTGTGATACTAGTGTTTTCTGATCTACAACATTAAACTCTACTTTCAGTTCTGGATTAGTTTTAGACTCCTAGGGAGTTTTAAAAAGCTATTTTCCCCCCAAGAGATTATGGACTAGTGTGAAAATAGACATGGACACAGAACTATACCAATAAAATTTTGTGCTAAAGAGTTATTAAAACCTTTCAATTTTCTATATAAAAGTTAACATTTTGTGAACTTTCTATCTTTATTTCCCTGAGAACCTGGTAAAAGTGATACATCAATTATACTTTTGACAATATTATGATAAAAATGACCACCCTTGATTAGCAAATTGCATCTAGACTTAGAGGTATAAATAAATGATATTAAAAATAGATGAACTGGAAATAACTGATGAAAGATGGCAACAATAGATACTGGGGACTGTAAGAAAGGGCAAGGGTTGAAAAACTACCTCGTGGGTACTATGTATGCTCAGTACTTGGGTGATGGGATCATTTGCACCCTGAACCTCACCATCATACAGTATACCTGAATATCAAACCTGCACATATACCTCCAGAATCTAAAATAAAAGCTGAAAACAAAACAAAACAAAAAAATTAACTATAGTTTATTTACATATTCATCATTGTTTTAAAAACATTCCTATTTGATTGCCACAAATTAAAATATTTCTTTTCCATGTACCTAGCATATCTATGAGCAAATAAAGGTAGACTTCTAGATACACATACACACACACACACACACACACACACTGATAGGGATGTCATAGCAGAATTGTCAGGCAGTTAAGGCTCTAGCTGAAGTTGGAGATGACAGATATGAGCTATATGGTTATGTAATTTTTCTCTAGCAGTATCTGAACATCTAGAAGTAGGAAAAGACAAGATGAATTGTAGCATTCTTCAAGGTTTGAGTTTTGCCTGGTTAGTTTCACTGGAATAATTAGGGTACTAGGGACTTGGAGGTACTGCCTCGAGTAGCTTTGGTGAAAAACCCTAAGCAATAAAAAGTGAATAGAAAGGGATTAATAGGTTGGAATAGAATAAAAGCCTGAAGGACCTTTGTTTTTCTCAGTGGGAGAAGAGAAGATGCTGTCAGCAAGGATATGCGAAATTGAAGGGAAAGGAAATGGTGGTTGATGAGGAGGTAGGTGTTTGGATGGAAGAAACCAAACATGAAACAATTCCCTGTTATGAAAAGGATGTGCCCTGGGAGTGGGTGACTCAAGCAGAGAGCATTTTGAAGGTGGCTGAATTTAAAAAGTTCAGAAATTATAATGCTACTGTGTGGGTTGGATCACCTGTCTAGATGTTGAGATCACTTAAGAGGACAAAGGCACTTGGGGTGGAGACAAGATCATGATCTGAGTTACAAATCTCCAAAGAACTGAAGGAGTTACTCAGAGGTCAGTAGATCACATGTCCAAGAGTGGACAAGAGACTCAAAAAACACTGAGCTGTTACTTAGAGGTGACAGAAAACCAAACGGATAGGAGAAAGGTAATGCCCCGGGCAGGCTTTTAGGTGACTGATAGATAGGAGAGTGACACCCTCTCCCCAGCACTAGAGAATGACTTGGTAAAGAGAGGAGGTTTTGTGTATGACAATAAAGTAGAGAAGCCACTAAGCCACTTTCAGAAGGTGAGTGCTTCTAAGAGAACAGGGATTCCAGAGGGCTTTGTGGCATGAATTGGGGTTGCCAAAGGAGAGCAGCGAGAAGGGAGGCAATTAATTGTGCAACAGTAGTGAAGACAGCACAGACTAGTTAGATGATGAGCGTGAACAAGGGAAAGTCCAGGAAAAAGGCAATGACAAAGAATTAAAAGAGATAAAAGATGCACATTGGAATTTGAATGGCCTGAAAATTCCGTTTCTGAGTTTAGTCACCTTGGTTTAGGGTCCTCAGAGGTACTGGCTTGGTTTCAGTAAGGCAGATGAGAAACTTCACAGGGTGGTAAAGGACATAGCCTCAGATGGGAGAGGGTGGTGAGAATCTGATGCTGTAGTCACTTACTATTGTCAGGGTAAAAGGATATTTTCCTTTGTACATTATGTTACCTTCAAATCTGTTTCTTTTAATCTGTTTAGAGACTGAAATTGGATTAAAAAATTTGCTAAAGTCAGAGGCCTTCTGTTCAGTAAAATTCTTTTAAAAATAGTACTTCTGCCTAGTGGTGTTTTTGTTTTTTAACCTATGATTCAACAATATTGAGTAGATGGAATATTTTCACAAAAATATTTTAAAAGGTAAAAATCTAGTTTCCTTTGTATATGCTGCATAATTTTCCCCTTCTATATTGAGAACAAAAGTTTTTCTTTTCTTAAATTGGTGGGCAAATCTGTTTAATAATTTTTTTAATGTTAAATGATAGTGGTTGCGGGCTGGGCACAGTGGTTCACAGCTGTAATCCCGGCACTTTGGGAGGCCAAGACAAGTGAATCACCTGAGGTCGGGAGTTCGAGACCAGCCTGGCCAACATCGCGAAACCCTGTCTCTACTAAAAATGCCAAAATTAGCTGGGGATAGTGGTGTGTTCCTGTGGTCCCAACTACTCAAGAGGCTGAGGCAGGAGAATTGCTTGAACCCGGCAGGCGGTGGTTGCACTGAGCCAAGATTGTGCCGTTGCACTCCAATCTGGGCGACAGAGAGAGACTAGTTCTCAAAAAAGAAAAAAATAATAATAAAATGTTAGTGGTTACCTACCTGCTCAAGGCGAAGTTTTAGTGTGTGGAAGTAAGAAATCAAGAATTCATTAGTTTTACAGCTAAAATCTAACTATAAACAATCTAACCTTGAGTCTGAGATTTTGCTGCTTACCTGCTACTTTTCTAATCTTTTGATCTAGGAAAAGTCAAGCCTAGGAATCACAGCTATGTGACTCTGTTCTAATGTTCTAGCACAGAGGCTCACAGCACATATCCCTCCTTGAGGTGTTTATATTCTTATAGTTTGGAAGAGCAGTCATAACCTCCTGGTCCAACATTTCTAGCACTTTGAGATTTGATGGTTTGAAACATTTGGTTTAGACTTAAGAATCTTTCAACACTTGCTGAGAAATTCTCTTTTCCACAGATTGTTAAAAATATTTTTCTTTGACCTAGGCTAATTTCCCCAGATAATCTTATTACATTCTTAGCACCACAAATTCATAAGTTCAGTTGTGCTAAATGGAAATCTGTGGGATATTAATATTTTCCGTAGGTCAATTTACTTTTGTCTTCTGTGTTTCTAACATTGATTTTCTTACTTTAGGTATGTTACGAATAAATACTAAATGCAATATTGAGATTTAAAAATACTTTTTAATCTACCAAGATTTTTCAAGAAACAGTCTTGAAGGCAAATATCACATTTATTTTAGGAATTATGAAACTCCTATTGCATAGTAATTAAAGTGAACCTAAGTATGTCATTAAAACTTTTCTTTGATCTTATACATTTAAGAGATACAGAAGAAACTGTGACAATAGACCTTGAAATATCTTATAAAAATAATGTTTCATATATAGCAAGTTTTAAAATGAATACATTGATGGTTGTTAAAGCTAGTAATATAAAAACCTTTTTAATTTGACTAAAAATTAGGAAACCATAAGTTTTAGATTTTTAAGTACTATATTATCGAATTTAATTAAAATGCCACTTTTTCTAAGGCATCAAGTCACGGCTGAGAAAATGGACCAGATTTCTTATCATTTTTTATATTCTTTCATATATATTTTCTATGCAAGCAGTATTATTAAACATAAGAAAGTTAAAGTTATTTGAATCAAAAATTATCTCTCCTCATTCCCTTTATCAATTCTTTGAGATAAAAATGAAAATTATTCTTTATTCCACATAAAGTTTGATGATAAGTGGTTATTGGTCTTGGTCCCTCAGCCCTGGAAAAAGTTCATCACTCTCAAAACTTGAAATTAAAATCAGAGAATATCGTGACTCATAAGTAGACAAAAAACATATCCCTCAGCTTATTCTCTGTTATGTTTAGAAATTTATTGAAGATACATATGTATATACCTTCCTTTTAATAAGTGATATTGTCAGCAGTAAGTGTAACTCCTATTATGGAAATGACTACAATATATTACAGCAGATGATATTATGTTTTACAATAAATGATTGCAAGACTGGCAGATAGCAGACTCTAAGAGGGCTCGCTAGGGTAAAAATTATGCAAAAAGACGATAATCTTCCTAATGACACAGTGCCTTTAAACAGCATTCCTAAGACCGTGCAAACATTTAAGTACCTAGTAACTAGGGAGTTAATGAGAAAAAAGTAGTACTTTGAATTTAATCTGGTTTAGGTCTCATTTAACTGAGTTCTTTAATAATGTTTTGTTTTAAATAGCTGGAAGGGAACATTTTCTCTGCAAATTCTAATTCTTTGGCTCTCCTTTCAGGTAGGCTTTGCTATTGAGCTGGCTTGACATTTCACTTCTAATTTCTGGGCAAAGATTGCAGCACGTTAGCTTGTACAGAAAGGCACAAGTTTGCTTTTTTGCTGTTGACATTTCATTGGGTTATTTCCTATCTCTTTGGAAAAAAATGACCTTCCAACTTTGTTCTTTATCTCTTTTTCCTGTCAATTTCTGCTTTTCCTAATTTCTATTCCCTGGAATAGATGATGTCTTTCATCAGCACATTCCTCCAAGCTTTCAAGTTAATTCTAATGTGAACAAGGACCATAGTAACAGCTTCAAAATCAAAGTCTGGAATTGTTCTTGCTATTATAATCTGAGTATCTGGTGCTGCAAGGTAAACTGCACAACCTTTGCGCCACAGGAAGACATTATCTTTATTATCCTGATCAGAAAACAAATCAGCCTATGCCCAGGAGTAAGAGCCTAACTTCCTGAGTACTCAGTAAATTGAATGGAGCTTGTCCTTACGGATTGGTTTAATTCATACAACTGGTTTTCTGCTGAAATTTTCCTGTCTAGGATGGATTTCTGCCCTGAGCGTACTCTATTTGACTGAAGCCCTTGTATCTTACCAAGTTTTGCTTGTGTCCTTCACCAAGGTGCTAGTCTCATCTCTACTTTGTGTGCCTTTGTGTAATGGCTAATTACATAGAGCCCCAATCCCAATGACTGGAATCTGAATCCAATTTGGATATCAATGTATGCAAACATGCACAAGGAAAACTTAATCACATCTCTTTGGGGCTTTGTCAGACTGTCCAGTAATGTCACAGAGATCTGCTTTATTGAGATGTTTCCTTAGGTAATGTTGTTGTAGGACAATTCTCCATGATATTTCTATATGGCTATGAAGGGTTGTGTTCCAGGATAGCTTTTCAAGAATGTTTGCTTATCAAACTGGCTTAACCACCTTGACAATTAGAGGTAAGGTATACCTGTGTTAGAGGCCAGATTTGTTCACTGATCAGGATAATTAAAAAAAAATTCCCTTTGTGGCAAAGGACAACCATATTAGCTAGCATTGCTCCTTATAAGATTGGGGGTTCCCTAAGCTGAGGGTTCATAAACTGTGACGAATCCACTATCTGCCCAGTATTTATGTGGGTCCCTCTACATTACCTCATGGAACTTGGCAGAACAAGGGGGAACTGCCTCAAACATGAAACTCATGCTGCTTGCTGTGCTATGTGCAAAAAGTCCTTTGTATCTGATCCAAAAGTCTTATGTCTTTTGCTAGTATGTATGAAACTGTGGTGCGCTGCAATCCCAGCCTCTTCAGAGTTCTTTGAACTATCCCATCACATTTTTGAGAAATCGAAAGAATGTAGACTTTACAGTGACTTGAATCAGAATTCCAACACAGTGCTTTGTGGTATCAGAAATTAATAACCCCATCCCAGTTTTCTTATTCATAATAAAGCTTAACATTGTTGTTGAGGATTAAAAAATCTGTGTATGTAAACTGGCTTTGCATATTTCCTGAATCATAGTGATCAGGGCTAAAGCCACAACAGCTGGTCCTTAAAGCCATGCTCCCTTTTCTTTGTACTACATATATCTGATAAGGAATATAAATCATTCTATTATAAAGACACATGCATGCATATGTTTGTTGCATCACTATTCACAATAGCAAAGACATGGAATCAAATACTCATCAGTGATAGACTGGATTAAAAAAAAGTTGTACATGTATACCGTGGAATACTATGCAGCTGTAAAAAATGAGATCATATCTTTTGCAGGGGCATGGATAGAGCTGGAGGCCATTTTCTTCAGCAAACTAATACAGAAACAGGAACTAAATACTGCATGTTTTCACTTATAAGTGGAAGCTAAATGATGAGAACACACAGACACATAGAGAAGACCAATACACAATGGGGCCTTTCAGAGGACGGAGGGTGGGAGGAGAAAGACGATCAGGAAAAATAATAATGGGTACTAGGCTTAATACATGGATAATGAAATAATCTGTACACTGAACTCCCATGACACAAGTTTACCTATGTTACAAACCTACACTTGTACCCCTGAACTTAAAAGTTTTAAAAAAGGAAATATAATTTAATACATACACTAACTTTTCTTTTTCTTACTACAGTAATTCCAGATGCAGTAACTATTATAAAGACACTTCAATGTTCCTAGTTAATTTTTCACTAGATGTCTTTGGAGAATGGAGGTATTTATATTAATCTGGGAGTATTGGCTGAACTGACAATGTTGCCTCTTGGGCGGTATGGCATTTTACGTAAATTACACATTTCTCCTCAAAATTTAAAAAAAATTCTACTTTAAAAACTTTATATCTTTTTTATTTTTGCATTATAATAAATATACAAATAGATTTTGCCTTTAACTTTCACTGGCTAAAGCTCTTGAAGTAGGTACAGTATGATTCCAGCCAAAATGTTACCAGTGTACAATCATTCAATTTATCCTAAAACCTTCCTCAAATCTACAAAGAGAGACAACTAGATACATCATGTAGCTAATCGACCCTCTTAAAACATGAGTAGTTATGTTTTCAGAGAAAAATATCTTGCACTTTCTGTATACCATTTGTCTATATGGTTGCATATTGTTAGCATGATGGTATTTTTAGAGATGTGAAAAAAGTTCATTGCATCATTCATTCTACTTTAAGACACACCGTGTCTATGATGGAGAGCAAATTGTAAAATGCTTATATCATCTATTTTATTGAACTTGGATCTCCTTTAAAGTCCTGTTCAGTTATTACCCTCCCTGCTTGTGAGTCTTCTTTCTTAATAAAAGTCATGCAGGCAACATTTGTCTTCTCTTAAATTATTAAATCTTTTTATTTATTCAAGGAATTTTTGAAGTCTCATTTCCTTGTATGATTATGATTTGGGAAAGTAAGTATGTTTTCTTGGATTTGACCCTGAGTAAATATGTAATTTAGATGACTTCTTTTACCACTCTACCATATGCAGTTATAGGTAATAAAAATGATATATTTATCTATCAATTCATTTAATGATTCTCGTTCAATAGTTTACATGGTACTTAGTTCCATTATGTTATCATTCTGTTTTACTTAATTTTTCCTAAGTGGCTGAAGTAATGTTCATTTAATTTTACCTTTTCAGCTATTTATTTGCAAACCACTTTGCTCGAAAAAGAACTAATGTTATTTATAAAGATACACATGCTACCATTAAATATGAAATAAATAATGAATGAAGAAACTGAGGCAAAGAGAAAAGAGCCACATATTTGCCCATGTGATTTCAAGCCAACAAAGCAAAAGAAGTCATATTCAATTTAATGATTCATAGTGTCTGTGAGATAGTAAAAAAGATAATCTTCTCCTCATTTCAAAGATAATGTTTTTCTTACTAAACATTAACTATGCAATATAATTAATATTCTCAGCCAAATCCTTATGTCAACTCTAGCAATATTCCTGGGGTTGTTTCTTACAAAATTCTTCAGTGCAGGCCAACAGAACTAACTCAAGTAGAGTTGAATGAATACTTGTTCATTTACCTAATAGATATATTCAGATTTGGAAACAATGGAAATATCTACCAATTGAATATTACTGAAGAAATTATGATATTTTATATGCTAGCTTTCATATAAGTATTAAAAGTTTATCTTCAAAGAATCTTCAACAAGATGGATAAATATCATGAAATGAGTGTGAAGTGAAAGAGTGAGGATAGAATTCTGTCTCCCATCTCTCAATTGCTCTAATATGTCCATAGAAAACACGCAAAAAGAAAAGATTAACAATGACTATCTCTAGGAAGAGGAATTTCGAATGATTTTATTTTCTTCTTATAAATTTTCTGACTCAAATCTAACCATGAAAGAAATACAACTACTGGCAGAACATTTAAGTCTTCCTAGCCTGTTTCTAATGCTCCTTTCTGGCTTTCCCTTCTCCTCATAAAGCCCATTTCCTGGCCAAACTGAACTTCTTGTTGTTAGCTCAATAGGTATTGATGCCTCTTTACCTCTGTGCTCATGCTACTAGCTCTGCCTCCACCAGTAACTCTACCCCTCCACCTACAGTTGTTAAATTCTATCTAGTGATGTGTTCTTAACACTCCAATTCAGTGAAACTTTCTTTACCTCCCTTGAACATCCTTCCTACAAATTCCCAGGTCACTTTGGCCTAGGAAATGACTGCTTTTTATGACAGTGGTGACTGCTTAGGTGTACCTTACAAAGAAATATTATCCATATACATGAGGGTTTTTTTTCTCTTTCAGTGAATAGTTCCTTTAGATCCATCTTATAATATTGGGCAAAGAAAGGAACCTGCCGTAGTGATTCAGTATGCTTGCAAATTCTTTGTTCCTTTGTATCATACTCCCTTTGTATCCTTCACGGTATCTAGCATGTGTCTCACTTATCTATTGCTGTATAACAAACCATCCAAAGCATAGTGACTTTACACAACAACCATTTTATTGTGAATTAGCCAGGCAGTTCTGTTTCCATGTGGTGCTGGTTGGGGTTACAATCATTTGAGGATTCAATTGGGTTAGCAGTATGAGTTGGTTCACTCAAACCTAGCCACTGGCCCTGACTGTTGGGTGTAAGCTCAGCTGGGCTGGTCTATAGAGTAGTTTGGGCTTCTCACAGCATGGCAGCTGGATTGCAAGAGGGAGCGTTTTAAAAACAAGGGTTCTCACAGTCAAGAAGTAAAATCTGCCAGCCTTTTTGAGGGCTAGGCCTGGAACTGTCACAGTGTCATTATGGCCACATTCCATTGGTCAAGGCAGTCAGAAATCCAGATTTAAAGGAAAGGTAAAAAAGTTCCACTTCTCAATGAGGTTAGTGACAAAGAATTTGCAAGCATATTAAATAACCATGGCAGGTTTCTTTCTTCGCCCAATATCATGGAACACTTATGAGGATTATTTAGGCACTGGGGTTATAGCAACAAGAAAAAAGATCAGACAGGTAGAACTCCCTGCTGATTGTGAAGATTATATTTTACCAGGAAGAGAAAGAGAATGAAAAAAATATATAAGCGTATTAAAAGGTGATAGGTGCTATGAGTATGGTGACCATGCCCCGTGTTTCCATCGCCTGTTGTTCCACTGTAAATACCAATACATCCGCTTTCACTCTTAAAGGTAGCCTAGATTGGATGAAAATGTATTTGATCGTCCTAACTATAGAGAGAGATGAAGCGGAGAAATAGCATAGGGTGGTGCGAACTACATTTCTAAATAGGATGATCAGTAAAAGCATCACTAAAAAACACACTTGAGTAACGAGCTAACAGGCAGGGAAGCATGCTGTGTGGATACATTTATGTACTTCAGACCAGTGAAAATGTAAAATTTACACATCAAAATGAAGAAAAACATATTTTGCTGGTGTATATTACTTTGTAGATCCAATTAACAGGTTTCTGCTTCTAAATTAGTATGTTCTGCAACTAATTTGAGCAATCCAGGATACCAAGCCCTATATTTCTTACTTGTTTCCAGAAGTAGAATTTGCACGTTACAAAAAACTCACTTTGGTAATAAAGTAGCTTTTGATATGAAAGAAATTTAATCTGAGCATATGCTTACTTAAAAAAAAATACAATTAATTAGAAGAGCTACTTTTAAAAGCCGCATGTAGATTTTGGAGCACACCACTTGTTATTTTGGAGAACATTGTGAAATATACATGTCATTCACCAGAGGGTGCTATCGTCATCTGAAATGGAATGTACAGCATCGCAGTCCAATTTTCAGGTACTCTTGAAAGCTTAAACTTTTGCTTTGGGAAACATAATTTTAAAACTGTACTCCCCTGGTTTTTCTCTTTTCTTTTCCCTTTTCATAATCCTCCAGTAACTCTACTCAATGTATCACTTTAATGATGCTTTATGTCAACTGATATTAAAATCTGTTAATATCACTTAAGCCATAACTACTGATAGGGACCAGGGATCATGAACACGTAAATAATTCACAGAATGGTGCAGGCATACGTAAGCAAGTTTGACATGCTGAAATATGTTTCCTGCCTTAAAGTTGCTTCATGTTTTTTATCATGGAAAACACATCTGGTTATCATGCAACATCCTCTGAATGAACAAATAGATGAATAATAAAGAGAGGGTATTTTCTGCCTATGGGTTCAAAGTTTTTAATCAGGGCAAATAAAAAGATCTTGGCATCATACATTATGATAAAGTTTGAACGAATAAGTTACTTTTCCTCACAAGCCAGGATGACCTGGTTTTACAACGTGTAAGTATAAACAATATAGTGCCTATCTCAAGGGATTGTTGCGGTGCATTGTATAAATAACCCATGGGACACTTTTAACATGGAACATAATTAGGCATATAACAGTAATTAATAAGTTATTTTTGTGAATTTCAAGTTGGGCTATTTAGAGTCAAATTACATCTATACTACTTCTATCAGATGAACATTGGCTGAGTTATTTAATCATTCTGTGCCTGTTTTCTGATATTTAAAATGGTGATAATCATAGCATCTACCTCCTGGGCTTATTTAGAGATTGCAGTGAAATCATACACATAGAACGTTTATCACAGGACTTTTCTTAGTAAGCATTCTATGATTCTTAGTTACCAAATAGTTGTACTATTTGATCAACTACAGCATCTTTCATCCTCTAACATTCTCTTATTCTTATCTTTTTAAAAAACACCCAGCCATGTTCTATTTTACTTCCCTGATACTGACTTTTCTTTCCTGGGGTCTGCTTTGCCCTTGCTTTGCATGTTCACTATTGGACTTCCTTTCCAAGCAAATGATACGATATCTGCCACTTGGTCTATAAGCACAGATGTCACCTAAGTGTCCTTTGACAGCTTATGAATGGTCTTTTCATGTGGTTTCTGAAATATACTTTAATGCTTTCTTTTTACTTTTGCTAACTGTCAAAATTATCATTTCCATTAGAGAATGATTTGGAAAGCTCACAAATGGGTAAGTAAATAGGAAAAAAAGACCGTTTATTAAGAGCAGGGACTTGACTTTGCCACTTGCCCACTAAGGGGACTTGTGTCACACATACCTTTGAAGCCTGGGGCACCTCTCCAAGCCTCATTGTTACTTTAATTTCTAACTTACTGCAGAGCAAATTTTTATTTGAAGTTCTTCTTTACATCTTTCCAAACATTGACCTATAAGTGAAATCAGCAGATTTCCCCAAAATACCCTTTTCTCACAAGAACCCTCTGCATGGAACAGCCTTCAAGTGAAGGTCTTAGAGGGCTAAACAGGGTTTACTTTGGCAAATGCAATCTAAAATTCAATTTTAGAAATTCTTATTCTTTAAAGTTCCCGGGTGATTTCCTCATGTTATTTGGCTATTCTTCCTGCGCCGTCTCCTCCCCTCTCTTCTTGACCCCATTTCTTCCAGAAGAGAACGAAAACAAACCTCTTCACTTCTCTGACAGAATAACTCAGCTTTTTTCAGACATTGATTTCCTATTTCACAATACTTTTGCCATTTAACTTTTTATGGATTTTTTCATGTAAATGAAAATGTTGTGAACTATAATGGCTGCATATTATTCAATTTTATTAAATAATTTCTTAAAAATTGTTTGAATTTGTAAAAAGTATTTCTAGTTTTTGACTATTATAAATTTGATCTGAAATTCACATTTCTTTGTGAATATATTTTTGCTCACATATCAGATTATTTTGAGAGTACTTATTCTAGTCTGGTGTTTGCTCAATAGCTTGATAAAAACAATTATGTTTTGCCAGGCCTGATGGCTCATACCTGTAATCCCAGAACTTTGGGAAGCTGAGGCGGGCAGATCACCTGAAGTTGGGAGTTCGGGACCAGCCTGACCAATATGGTGAAACCCCATCTCTACTACAAATACAAAAGTTAGCCAGGCTGTGGTGGCACGTGCCTATAATCTCAGCTATTCATGAGGCTGAGGCAGAGACAGGAGAATCACTTGAATCCAGGAGGTGTATGTTGCAGTAAGCCAAGATTGCGCCACTGAATTCCAGCCTAGGCAACAGAGGGAGACCCTCTCTCAAAACAAAACAAAACAAAACAAAACAAAACAAAACAAAACAAAACAAAACAAAACCATGTTTTATAGAAAAAAAACTGTCTTATTTATTCATATAAGATACAATCATCATAAATTTGGAGAAATTTTAGAGCACTTAATTCAGTTTTTCCTCTCCCTTCATTTTCAAAATTAGTTCTTGTGTTGGCATTTCCTGAAAAATGGGCTTATGTCTCACCTATAGAAATCTGCACTACTTGAGGTGGTAATAAACCAGAAAACACAATTAGCATATATGAAACACTGCATTTGCATTATTTTTCTTCCCTCCTTGACTATATTATCCTTCCTTCTCTGGGGTAAAACATGTTTCAACTCACAACCAGTTGAGTCTTCTCTCAAACATTTCTTATCCTCCAATGTTGTCTCTAGGCTGTGGATGGAGAAAAAGTTGAGGGGCCTGTTAAATACTTGATAACACTGTAATTTTGTTAATGTTCAAGGGGACTAAGGATTGTGGCAGAATTCTACTTGAAGTGACTGAAAAGTTACTTATGCTACTGTGCAAGAGCTAGGAGAAATGAATAATTTTGCACTTGCTTTGAATAATGCATTTCCCTGGTTGGCAACAGACTGTGGCTTAGAAAAGTAATTTTTTCTGATGGTCACAGTTTAGAGTGAAAATGGCACTGAAATGGCAAGAAGTCAATTACACCAACTATTAAAGTATAAAGTGAAAGTATTTCTATCTGTTAGAAAATCACTCAGTACACTTCTTTTACCCTTTCTTCCCACTCTGTACAGTGTATTAAATAAATGAGAAGGCAGTGAAAATAATTCTAATTTCTAATTTAAATGTAGTGTCATGAGAGGGCTGATTTGAATAAATGCTTTTGCATCCTTATTTAGAAATACAGAAAGGAATAGTCAACCTACCTTGTACCACATTTTATGCAGATGGTGCATAGTATGTTAAAAAGAACAAGGGATCCAGACTCCCAAAGACCTGAACCACTAAATTAAACATGTAATCTAGAATAGGTGTCTGAGAAGAATAATTTTTCAGACTTCTCTGAAGTGCGAGATGGATGGCGTTCTATTTAGTAGGCAGTAATGCTGACTTCTCAACAGCTTCCCCAAGGGGCTCTTCTGTGTTTATCCCTTGCCATCTAGCAGATTCAGTGCTGTTGCTAAACAAAAAATTTTGATTCATTCAATGTAGACTGATCACTCCTTATTATACAGGCAATGGAGCTCTTGGGAAGAAAATTTATTAAATTTAGATACTGATAATTGTTGAGAGCTGGAGTCTGACTTTTAGGAATACTTTGTAGGTCTCAGCTTTAATGACAAACATGAGGAAGTACTCCTCAGGGCCCTGCTGTGTAGATGGCACAGGCATCAAAAAAAGATTCCCAAGTAAAATTAACCAAAACCACTTTCCTCTGTGTTCTGGGATTCATTCAGACGGTTTGGGAATGAGCAGACTTTTCTCTTGAATCACACCCAGTATTCTTTTTTAGATTTGGAAAAAGTCTCCAAATTTCTCCTCCAGTACCTATGGGGCACGTTAGAAACATTAGTAACATTCATTAAGGGGAGCCTTTCCCATTAGTTAATGTGAGGGCTAGTGTTGACAGCCAATACTCAGCTAACCACAGGGGCTTGCTGGTGACGGTCAGAGGCTGTCTGCCCACCTGGCAGTGGCTGGAATTGTTATCTGCTGAATCAGGATTATATTTCCAACACTTGACTGCTCTGTTTAGAATAATAATAAAAGCAATGAAGATTCTCGAACAATGAGTACCTACTCAGTGCCAGGTAATGTGATAAGTTCTTTATGTATATAATCGGAATCTTCAAGACATCCCGTAAGATAACCAACAATATTATTCCTATTATTTTATAAATCAAGAAAGAGAGTTTTAGAGAGGTTTAAAAATGTATATCGAGTTACTTATTAAGAAGCAGCATGAGGATTCCATGTTAAGGCTCTGATTCCAAAGTGTATGCTTTTAGCATCTGGTTATATTACTTTTTAGAACTGCAATGGTTATAAGGTGAACTATTGTAGCTGAAAGACTGAAATTTCAAAAACTTTATATTAGCTATAGATTTCAATGTTTTACACCAGGTGAATTTTCAAAACTTCTCAAACACTCCCCTGAGTGTTAGCCTCTTTTGGTTTCATGCGTTTCAGTGGCCCCAGCCTGAGCAGTGGGAGGCAGCAGAAGGCCAGTGATCTTCAAATTGGATAATCAAACCCTGTTTCATGGCCCTCTGGCTGTAGACTTGAGATATTAACAACATTAATGAATTTTGTTTTATAATGGAATGCAATCATATTTTTAATAAATTATAACTGACCAGGACATCTTCCCTAGGGTTCATATCACTATATAAAAATAGCTGTTTTTGAAATTATAAAATAATATCTGTTGCTTGGACATAGGATATTTTTTTTTTCTTCTTGTAATTAGTGCTTTTCTAGTCACAGAAAGTACATTGACATAGTGTCTACTGGGGACAGAGAGGCAAGAAGAATTTTGTTTTTGGCACTGATGCCAATGTAACTAAGTCATTCTGAATATCCAGCCTATAAATGTGTAAATATAAACTGAAAACTCTATAATATAGTGTGAAAGTCCATCTAAGTTTTTTTGCACTTGTCTTTGATGTAGCTAATTGACAAAGTACAATGCATGAGAGACTTAGCCCTAAGAGACTCTAAAGGATGTTCTTGAATTTCACTTTTAGACAATTAGCAAGAATTTAGGAAAGGATTATCAAAAAGAAATGATGGACTCTCGTTGTACTGCATTATTTCTTCCTATTAGCACCATCTTAAACTTTAGCCACTCCCCTCTTTGCCTCTTCCAGTGCAGACATTGTATTATTGAGGTTAGCTAACAAATGTTTGGACATGTAAACTTAGGAGGAAGTCAGTTCCTAAAATGTATGCAAGAAAAAACTCTTTATTACCGTCTTTTAAAAAAATCTACATTTCCGTTTTGTTTATTACTCTCTTTTTTAAAAACTCTACATTTCCGTTTTCACTATTTAGGGGTTGTCTTAAGACAGCATGCTAAATATTATCCTTCATGTATCAATGAAAATTCACAAATCAGTATTGGAGCATTGATTTCATACCAGACATTTAGTTAGTTAGTTGCAATGTCTGTTGGCTCCTGTCTCCAACTCCTCTATTGCTGGAATGAATAATCCTTCTTTATAATTTTGGCCTCACCTCAGATTTATGTCTTGAAGTAGGAAGAAATTAACAGTTTGATTTTCTTTGTTTTCTCCTAACGTCGTTCTTCAGTTCTTTGTGTGTATTTTCCTGTCCTGTTCTTAATTTCCTAGTGTTGGCCTTCCTTCCCAGGAGTCCTCCCTTTTCTATGTGAGTTGCCCAGTGCTGGGTTCTCTCACTACTAGGAGGCTTGTATAGATTTATGTGGGTCCTGGTGAAGGGATCTCATATTCCTCCTGTTCTTTCTTCCCTGAGCTTTCCTCATGGATATTAGAAGTACTTTCTGGGCATTCACTGCATAGAAACGTCCATATTTTGTAACAAGTCTTTAGTTGGCAGCACAGAATACTCAGACTCTCTAGTTCAGTTGTCCAAAGCCTATATTTTAAGTCTCCAAACTCTTGCTATTTTACTATGCATTTATGAAGACTTCTATTTTATTTAAAACAATCTAGACTAAACAATATAATTTGACCTTCAGTTAGATTGTAAATGTTTTTTGGTAGGCTTCATTTCTTTAGTTAATGTTTGCTACTTTTTGATGTCAAATGCAACACTGTCTTTAAGCTATATATTTATATGTAATTATAATAAAATTCCCTGATTTGGGTTATAATTATTTTATAGCATTTTTCCTTAACATGAAGTAAAATAATGACTGTGTGTTTCTAATTAGGACTTTAGGAAAGTTCTGTGCAAGAACCTAGGAATTATTCTGAATCTGTCTCATATGCTTTCTAATAAGCCTTTTTCTTAATCATACTACTATTTCTGAGTTATTTTCCTATTGCCCTGAATTTTCTGGAAAAACAAAATCACTTCTGTGAAAGAGTACCTGTTTGATGAAAAGTTTATTCAAAGGATCTAATGATTAATTGTGGGTAGCACTGATTACTTTCATCTAAGTGATAAAGAGAACATAACTTCTACTTTTACTGGGGATGCTGGTGGCAATGCAACTTCTTGTGAATAATAGACTATTTTACAGCTATGGAGATCTAAAAATCAATTTAAAAATTTTTAAATGACACATTAAGTATATTCTGTACTTTGAAAAATCCAGCATCACATTAGATGTGGGGCTGTTAGATAAAGGCAAATAAACATGTTCTATACTCTGACCTCTGACTCACATACATGACACTAAAGTCAGTTTTTATTCTTTATTTAAATGCATTGAAAATCATGCACTAATGAGCAGTCATATAAAAATGACCGACCTCCCAATTAGCCTATGACAGTAGGGCAGGGATTTTATATGCATCACGAAATGATGAAGCATGGATGATGAGGCATCCATGCTGAGCTCCATGGACTCCAGTCCCCTAGGCAGCAGGACCCAGGTTGGTGATACCACGTGCTGAACAACTGTTCCTGTATGCCTGAGTGTGTGGTTCTCCACTCCCTGCATTATCTTGTCATCACTCAAAACAAGTCATATGGTCAAACTTGATGTGAATGATGTGGGAACAATATATACTCATTCACAGACAGGTACTGCAAGTTACATAGCCTCCGTCTTTTTCATGGAGAGAAATCAAGTATTGAAAACTAATGTTTATGACTGGATAGTTCATAGACTTCAGTTCCATTATCTTTTAAAAGTTAGTCTATAATATGAAAAAAGAAAACATCTGTATTTAGTATTTTCTTTCCCTTCTCTTTCTCTTCCAGT
Organism: Saimiri boliviensis; assembly: GCF_048565385.1. NCBI lineage: Eukaryota > Metazoa > Chordata > Mammalia > Primates > Cebidae > Saimiri > Saimiri boliviensis. Next base: position 47,358,957 of record NC_133452.1, read on the forward strand.
ACAATTCTGTCTTAACTCCAAGTATTTTATAATAATTCAGTATTTTCTAGTACACGTTCCCCCACCTTATTTTTCAGAAGTGTTTTTGCTGAATTTTAAGTTGTGCTTATCCATATAAATTTTTATAGTCAGCTTGTATATTTCTATAAAAAACTTTGTTAGAAATTCTATTGAAGCCACAGATTTTATAAATTTTGACATTATTTTTCAGTTTGAGTATTCCGCTTCAGTAACAAAATATTAATAAATGCAATGAGAAATCTTTTGTTTAAGTCTTCATTAATGTTTTATAACTTTCTATATAGAGATATTATACACTTTTTTGAGGAACATTTCTAAGTACTATATATTTTATATGTGCATATATATATATACACATATATTTGTTGTAGATGGAAATATATGTAGTATAGTTTGCATAATATGCGAACATACATATTTTTGTGTTACATATAAAAATTTTAAATCTGTCCTCCATTCATATAATAGAATTAATATTTTATATTGATTTTATATCTGCCCAGTTTGCTAAGTGGTTGTAATATTTCAAACAGTTTACAGGTAGATTACATTGTTTTTTTTTTTTTAGAGAAAACAGAATCAAATCATGTCTGAATAATGGCAGTTTTATTTATTAATCTTAAATCTTTAAGTATCTTATCTTTTACCTTTACTTAATAAGCTTACTAGGACCTCAGTTCTAATGTTTAATGTTGTGTTATTGATTTCACTGAAAGTTACACTGCTAATTATCATTAAAATATTTTCTTTTGGTTGTTAAAAAATTATATTGAAGTATAATTTACAAATCATAGAAGTCACATATGATTAATGTACAATTCAGTGATTTTTAGATTTATATTGTTATGCAGCATTTCTGCAATCTAGTTTTAGAACATTTTCATCAACTCCAAATGTTCCCTACTCACATTTGCAGCTAATCTTCACTCTCACCTATAGTATGAGGCAATCACTAATCTGCTTGTAAATTAATAAATTTGCCTTTTTAAAGAATATCACATACATGGCCAGGGGCAGTGGCTCACACCTGTAATCCCAGCACTTTGGGAGGCTGAGGCGGGCGGATCACCTGAGGTCAGGAGTTGGAGACCAGTCTGGCCAACATGGTGAAACTCAGTCTCTACTAAATTTGCAAAAATCAGCCAGGGCTGGTGGCATGTGCCTGTAATCCCAGCTACTCCAGAGGCTGAGGCAGGAGAATCGCTTGAATCCAGGAAGCAGAGGTTGCAGTGAGCCGAGATTGAACCACTGGACTCCAGCCTGGGTGATAGAGCAAGACTCCATCTCAAAAACAAACAAACAAACAAACAAACAAAAACAAACAACACACACACTCATAAATGGAATCATACAATATGTAGTTCTTTTGTATCTGTTTTTTTCACTTAATATAATATTTTCAAAATTCATTTATGTTGTAGCATGTTTTATTACTGAATAGCATTATATTGTCTGAATATACCACATTTAGTTTATCAATTCTCCATTTGATGGACATTGGGATTATTTCTGATCTTATTATGAAAAATGCTGCTATAGATATTTGTATATATGTGGTTTTGTGGATAAAACTGATCATTTCTTTTGAGAATATTCCTAGAAGAGGAATTGTTGCCTCATATATGTTTATGTCTAATATTTTGAGAAACTGCCAAAGCATTTTCCAAAATGGTTGTACCATTTTACATTCATAAGCGATGTATGAGGATTCTAGTTTGTTCACATCCTTGTCAAAACTTTGCATTCGCTCTCTTTTTTATTATAGACATTCTCTTGGGTGGAATAGTGATACTTCATAGTTGATTTGGATTTTTCTGATGGCATTGAACATTATATTTCCTTATTTATTAGCGTATTTGTCACCTGCATATTTTATTTGCTAATCTGTTTAAGTTTTTACCTAAATTTATATTGGAGTGCATGTCCTCTTTGAGTTTTAAGAGTTCTTCATATGTTTTACATTTAAACCCTCTATCACATATATATGGTTTACAAATATTTTCTTCTGGTCTATGGCTTAATTTTTCATTTTTGTAACGATGTCCTCTGAGACAAAGGTTTTTCATATTAATGAAGTCTAATTTACCAATGTTTGTTATATGGTTTGCTTTTGGCATTGAATATAAAAACTGAAAGTTTAAAAATATCACAAAGATTTTATCTTAGTTTCTTCTAGAAATTTTAGAGTGTTAACTTTTACATTTATAACTGATTTAGAGTTAATGAAAGGCTGCAGTCTTTTTTTTGCACGTATATATCCAATTATCCCAGCATTACTAACTGAAAAAACTATCTTTCCCTTATAGAATTGTCTTTTCATCTTTGCCAGACATTAGTTGACTGCTCTCATCATTTCTATTTAATATTGTATGAGAGGTTCTAGCCAGGACAATTAAGCAAGAAAAATAAAAGGCATCCCAATTTGAAAAGGAAAAGTTAAACTATGTTTGAAATAACGTAATTTTATACAGAGAAAATTCTTAAAAATCCCCCCAAATCATTAGAACTAATTAATAAATTCAGCACTGTTACACATTACCATGTGAAATTTGTACTAGTAATGAACAACCCAAAAAATAAAAAGAAGAAAACAGTATCATTTACAATAGCATAAAAAATAGTCAATACTTAGACAAAATTTAACAAAAGTTTAAGAGTTGTGCACTGAAAACCACAGAACATTGTTATCTAAAAAATAGAAAGGTATTTAATATTTATGGATTGGAAGTAAGTATTATTCAGATGACAATTCTCAACAAATTGATCTACAGATTTAACACTGTCTCTATTAAGATCTCAGCCACCTTTTCCTGAAAATTACCAAGCTTATCCTAAAATTCATAAGAAAATGTAAGGGACCCAGAATAACTAAAACAATCCTGAAAAAGAAGAACATAGTTGGATAACTTACCCTTTTTAATTTCAAAACTTATTACTAAAAAAACCCACAGTAATTAAGGTTCCATGGTGTTGAAATAAAGATAAACATTTTGATCAACAGAATAGAGAATTATAAATAGTTATATTTATAGTCAATACATTTTTGGCTGAGACAGTTCAGTGGGAAAAGAATAGTCTTCAACAAATGGTGCTGACACAACTGGATATCCACATGCAAAAGAATGAAGTTGGATCTTTCACTGTATACAAATATGGACTAAAATGGGTTATAGAGCTATGTTAGAGCTAAAACTGTAAAACTCTTATTGGGAGCAAACATAAAAATAAATAATCACAATTGTATGTCAGGCAATAATTTCTTAGGATACTAAAACATAAAAGGCAAAATACATAACAGACAAATTGGGCTTCACTGAAATTTTGAATATTTGAGTTTCAAAATAATGAAGAAATCAAAAGAAAAACAGAATGTGAGAACATACTTGGAAGTCATATATATTACAGGAAACATATTCAGAATATGCAAAGATCTCTTACAACTCAACAAGAAAAAGATAAATAACCTAACTACAAAGTGCATAAAGTATTTGAATAGATAATCTGCAAAGGAGATATACAAATGGCCCAAAGGTACATAAAAAGATGTTTGAGATGATAAAGATGATAAAGATATCATTAACTATTAGGAAATGCAAATTAAAACCACAAGACACTTCTTCAAACCTACTAGGATAGCTATAATTAAGACGAATATATTATAACAAGTGTTGGTGACGATTTGGGAAAATTAGGACCTTCATCCATTGCTTGTGGGGAGTTGAAATGGTGCAGTCACTTTGGAAAAACAGTTTAGTGGCTCCTTAAAAAGTTAAACACAGGAAAATCAAACACCACATGTTCTCACTCATAGGTGGGTGTTGAGCAATGAAAACACATGGACACAGGGAGGGGAGCACTACACACTGGGGTCTGTTGGGGGAAAATGGGGGAGGGACGGGGGGCTGGGGAGGTGGGGAGAGATAGAATGGGGAGAAATGTCAGATATAGGTGAAGGGGAGGAAGGCAGCAAGTCACACTGCCATATGTGTACCTATGCAACAATCTTGCATATTCTTCACATGTACCCCAAAACCTAAAATGCAATTTAAAAAAGTTAAACAAGGACTTAATACCTAGCAATTTTAATCCTAAATATATGCATGAAAGAAATAAAGAGTTATATCCATACAAAAACTTGTGTGTGAATATTGATAGCAGAATTATTCATAATAACTCAAAGTGGAAAGTACCCAAATGCCTACCAACAGATTGGATAATATATGGCATATTCATACAATGAAATATTTTTCAGCAATAAAAAGAAATGAATTGCTGACACATGCTACAACATGGATGAACCTTGAAAAATTATGCAATGTAAAAGATGCCAGTCACAAAAGACAACATACTGTGTGATATTGGGCATATGAAATTTCCAGAAAACGCAAATATATAGAGACCAGAAGTGTAATAGCGGTTTCCTAGGGCTGTAGAGAATTGAGGGATTATATAATGACGCTTAGAGAGTATAGAGTTTCTTTGGGGCTGATAAAACTGTTCTAAAATTAGATAATGCTAATGGTTGCACAACCCTGAATATATTAAAAATCAGTGAATTGTACACTAAATTTAATGGTATGTGAATTTTGCATCAATAAGGCTGTCATAAAAATTAATTGATTATGAATAAAGTAATCATTTATCTGTACTATCATTTCTGATCCACTGAGCTACATACCTATTTTTGTGCCAATATCACATTTATACAGCTACTGTGGCCTTATTAGCAGGTATTATAAGTTTTAAAACCAAATAATCTTCCAATTTTGTCCTTTTTCAGAATTGTTTTAGATATTCTACTTTATCTGAATTTTCAAGTGAGTTGTAGAATCAAATTTTCAATTTCTACCAAAAAACAAAAATGCCTGACATACTTTTGGTTAGGAGATGCCTTGAATTTATAGATCAATTTGCAGATAATTGGCATATTGACAATATTGAGTTATCAAATTCAGTAACATGGAATGCCCATCTACTTATTTAGGTCTTTAATTTATCTGAACAATGTTATATGATTTTCAGTGTACAAATTTTATACCTCTTTTGTCAAATTTATTCCTATGTATTTTATTATTTTGGATGATATTGTAGATGATAATATTTCCTTACTTTCATTTTTAGATTGTTTACTACTAGTGTAAAGTAATACAATTAACTTTTGTTTATTGATCTGGTATCCTGCTACTTTCCTCAACTTTTTTTATTAGTTCTAATAGATTTCGTGTGTATGTGTATATTTTAAGATGTTTGACATACAAAATTATATCATTTATAGGAGTTTGATACTTTTTCTTTTCCAATCTGGTTGCCTTTAATTGATTAATATTATTGTTATTATTATCATCATCATCTAGGTTTAGATCCATCATCTAGAACCTCAAGTACAATGTTGAATAGAAGCATCAAGACCAGACATGCTTGCTTGTCCCTGACCTTAGGAAAAAAGCATTCAGTCTTTTATCATTAATGCTTATACTAGCTGTGAGATTTTTGTGTGTGGCCTGTATCATGTGAGAAATTTTCCTTCTATACGAAATCTGATGAGAGGTTTTCTTTTTTATTATTATTATAAATGGGTGTCTTATTTTTCAAATACTTTTTCTGCTTGTATTGTGATCTTATGGGTTGGGTTTTTCACGCTATAGATAGAACATATTACATTAAGGCATTCTCATATAACATTAAGGCTTTCTTGCATTACTAGGATGAATCCTCTTGGTCATGGTGTGCATTTTTAAATATTGCCACATTTATTTTGCCAATCTTTTACTGAGGAGGAGTGTGTCAACTCCACAAACTCCTAATCTCACAGGATGACATGAAACCAAAGCCCAGATGAGAGTCAACACAAGAGTGGGTCATTCTGTCATGGAGAAGTAGCCTCTAAACTGTAGCCAAGCAGTTTTATATATTTCCACAGGAGTCTCCAGCTGTATCCAAGAAGACAGAAAGTTGGAAAGTCCTGCAGTCACTGAAAGTAGGACGATAGATGAGAAATTTCCTGTGGCAGTCTCCCACAAGATAGGACTGAGAAATTGCATTGCAGCAACTCTTAGGAAGCTTCTTTCTCCTTGATCCAGGAAGAATGCGAGGTTATCCACCAAACTTGGTTTAGACTGATGTCAGCCTACCTCTGAGGCCTGCCGACATGGCTTATGAGGGGATGTACAAGGATACCAGGGTTCCTTGACAAAGCTATTCTCTTACAAAATTCATCTCGATCTGGGCTTTTCTTTGTGGGAAGATTTTAATTACAAATTAATTTCCTTTGTTACTATAGATCTATTCAGATTTGTTACTTCTTCTTTTAGTAAAAAAAATTCTTCAGTCAGTTTGGTAACTTATGTCTTCCTAGGAAGTTTTTCATTTCATTAGCCTATAATCTTTTTTATTTCTGTAAGGTTGGTAGTAATGTCCCCCTTCTGTTCCTGATACTGGTAATTTTTGTCTTCTTTTTCTCATACAGTCCAGTAACAAATTTGTCAATTTTATTAATCTTTTCAATGAATCAACTTTTTATTTTATTGAATTTTAAACATTTCCTAGTTTTCTGTTTCAGTATTTTTTTCCTAATCCTTATTGTTTACTTTATATTGATTCATTTAACTCTATTGTTGCTGCTTTTATTTGATATCTGTAGGTAGAAGCTTACATTATTGATTTGAAAATTTTTTCTTTACCAATGAAAGCATTTCAATCATTAAGCATGACTTTAGCTGTATTCATACATTTCGATATGTTATATTTTCCTTTTTATTGAACCTTGATGATTTTCTCTAATAAATGGGGTCTGATATTGATAATGATGTTCAAGACCAGACTAAAGGCATCTGAAGATATATTTTACAGGGTTTAGATTAGTCGAGTCAAATGTCTTGAGTGGTGAGAATTTTGTTATTCCTGCTTGATTTTTACTCTATCTTGTTTTGCAGTCAGCACTCACAGAGTGGAATGTTTCTAAGTGCCAAGGGCAGAGGAGTATAGGGTTTCTGCAAGACTTTGCAAAGGATGATTAACTGCTTGGTGAGAGATTTCTCTCACTCCAAACAATTGGATTGTATTAGCTAGCACTTTGGTGAAGCTGTCCTGAAAAGTCACCTTTCTTTTTCATTTTCTCTGACTGCCCCCATGCCCGAAGAGCACAAAGTGTTCCTAAGACTACAAATAATCATGTGACATGGTATTATAATTAATGCCGAGTTTTGAAAATCCTGCTTTTGTTAGTAAAATGATATAAGGCAATGATACACACTCATTAAAAAGAGTATGGTTATATTTAATTCTCAACTTCCTTAACTTTTGAATAAGCAAACCTAGAAATCGTGCTATAGTTTTCTTGTTTTCTTTTATGACAAGTGTAGCCCTGTGAATGTCTTGGATCTGGCATGATACACCTTTGGGGGTGTTAAAGATACTGCTTATGTCTCAACACAGAAAACCCTAGGCCATAATCCTGGCTTCAACTAGTGGTGCCATTTTCCTGAAACTAAAAAGAAAAGAGAGAAATGAGCACAGGAAATAGATTTTGAATATGTAAAATATTTAACTGCATTATTAAAATAAGTGAGTATTGATTTAATTTATTGTAAGTCGATTTTCTCTTGATAATGGAAGAGACTCATGGCATCTAACAGTAGGGTTTTTTTTTTGAGACCGAGTTTTGCTCTTGTTACCCAGGCTGGAGTGCAATGGCACGATCTAGGCTCACTGCAACCTCCGCCTCCTGGGTTCAGGCAATTCTCCTGCCTCAGCCTCCTGAGTAGCTGGGATTACAGGCACGTGCTACCATGCCCAGCTAATTTTTTGTATTTTTAGTAGAGACGGGGTTTCACCATGGTGACCAGGATGGTCTCGATCTCTTGACCTCGTGATCCACCCGCCTCGGCCTCCCAAAGTGCTGGGATTACAGGCTTGAGCCACCGCACCTGGCCAACAGTAGGTTTTTTAATATTGTTGATGTTCTCTTGGGGTGAGTTGATGAGTTGGAGCATGATGTGGTCCTACAGTGAGACTAAAAACAAACCACTACCATCTGTTGAGCTCTCAGTATATGTCAGGACTGTCACAAGTGGTTCTTTCACCTCTTATTTCTACTGACCTCCCCCAGTGCATGTTGTTTATATCTTTGTATTAGCATTTTATGTTGAAACTCATATATCAGTTATTTCTATGTACAGTGTTTTCCCCCATAATTTTAAATCTTTAAGGATAAGGGCAGTGTTGTAGTCATATTTGATCTCTCTCAATGTTTAGAGAAATGGTTTGTATATAACAAGCACTTGGTTCATACCTATTAAACTGAATTTAAGTGAACAAAAGATTATAAGCTCGACTGAGACATTTCAAAGAGATATAAACAGCAAAACATAAGAAAATGACATAACAGAATTGCCAACCAAATACTGGTGTATCAAAACATGTGAACGAATAAGTAAATGATGCCTTAAAAGGTGTTCAGGAAATGATAGCTTTAACAGGATGAAACTCTGCTAGGTATAAATATTGTTTAAGCTAAAACTTTGCAGACAATCACCACAGTGTCTGACAGTACATTGAACTTGTCAATAAAATTTTTTAACTTCCAAAGATGATTTCTATTTTAAAAATTGGAGCTTCCTAGAAGATTGGTTAAATGAGTATATTTTTGGTAAGCAATTTCCACCTCCTAATCAAGGGAACATATAGTAACTTTATCATATTGGTTGCCTACATTTAAAATGCCTTGTGAATCATAGTAGGATCAAATATTTTGTTTGTGTGTGTGTGTGTGTATAAAAATTCAGATTTTTATGTACTATGTTATTTACATACAATTGAATTTATAAAAATTTAAGGAGAAATTTTTGCTCGACTCTTTAAGTGATGTAAAGATAATCTGGTTTGACATTTTGACATCTTTTTTTTGTTTTTAAGAAAACAAGATTCAAGAGAATTATTGTTGTGTGGTATAGAAAAAGCAAAGGACTGAGAGAGGCTGTGAATTTGAATGCAAGTTCTGCCAACAGATCAATGTATTTTGGAAAATGATATATCCCTTCATCTACAGGATTTCAGTTTTATTATCTGTAAAATGAAAGGGATCATATTAGAGATATTTCTAGTTTAATTTTTTTATTTCTAAGTAAATATTTGTACTCATAATATAGTTCTACAAAAAATGCTAATAAACCCTATGTAGTTGGTATACATTTATGTTACAATATAAATGTATAGTTCTAACAGCATTAATGTAAAATGGAATGTTCTTTAGGTTTAAAATTGTAAGCTTGTAATTAAATTATTAACTAATTTGTATCTTCCACACTGGAAGATATCCTTAACATTAGAAAACAGTAAACATTAGAAACCCATAAATTTTGAAGGAAGCAGAAATGATTTTTTTAACTGTTCCTTTATTTCTGTAGTAAAAACCATGATTTTTCCTAGTATCCTCAGGGTATTCTATGAGAAATAATTAAATATTCTGTGAAGAAAACTTTGAAGAGAAAAAGCATTCAAAAATGCAAAATTTTAATGTTATTCTTTGACTGTCAGCAATGCATTTCCCAAGTGCTTTTTTGGACTCAAATATATTTATTGTTCTTCAGTTTTCCAGTTATTTCTTTGAAAACTCATTATTTTTAGCTGGCTGACAGCTTTTTATTCCTTAGGATAAAATTTAGGTAAACAAAGGCTCAGCCAAAAAAACTGTGAAACAACCAAATGTTTCCAAGTATGTGACCTGTCATCATCTTGGCCATTAATTCTTCCAAATGTTTTAGAAAAATTATTTCACAGTTGATATAATAATGGATCATGAAAATTGTAGGCTAAATAGAAAACAACAAAGAAGAAAGCAAAATGTTACCCCTAATTTTATAATCTAAAAATAACCATCATTAGCTTTAAGTAAATGTTATTCCAGATATTTCTATATACTTCTATGCCAATAGAGAAATGTATGTGCACTCACCAACACACATTAACACATGTTAATAGTTTTATAAAATGTGATCATATAGTAATTGCTAATTTAGCAGTATTAAATAAGCAGGAGGCCTTAAGCCTGAGGCTGTCTCAGTAGTTTGAGCTCCCACATAACAAACTGTAACCTAACTTAGAATGTAAACAAACCAAAACCTAACTTAGGAGTTTAGCAAACACAGCTGAGTTTCAGCCAGTCACAGGCAGCCATGTTTCCATTAATCATAGTCAGCCAACTCATCACTCCATGCATAAATAAGGCAGATGCTTAACCAGAGCCAGTTGGGTGATTCCTCGACTTTCCTTCTGTGTCCTGGTCTATAATAGCTCTCTGCTCACACTGCTAGGGGGAGCTCTCTGAGCCTTCACTAGTTCAGGGTGTTGCCTAATTTGTAAATTTTTCTCTGATCAAATAAATTTTGCTAAATTTAATATGACTGAAGATCTTTTTTTTAGCAGCAGTATTAAAATTAATGAATGTTTAACACACACACACACACACACACACACACACACACACACACTGGATTGTTGTACCTGGGATAAATAATCTTTTACCACAAGTGTTCATAAAGATACCTCCAAAGTCAAAAAAAGTACAAAAGCGTCAAGATGATGTCAAAAAGTCTAAATTTAATTTTTGTATAGTTTTTTCTGGTTCCCTACTTATGTGAAAATAAGAAAGTGAGTGCTCATTTTGCCTCTAACCCCCCTTATTTGAACTTCAGTTTTTAAAGTTTCTATTATTTGCTTTTCTATGTCAAAAATTCTAAAATGCTCTTTTTCTGTAACATAAATATCACTGATGTTTACTTTTATTTTTTCTGTATTTAGTGGATTCAGTATTCATCAAACACCATAGTCCTTTTTAATTGCCATCTTTTTTTTGCTTTATCTTTTGGTTGGTTGGACTCTGTACTTTTCTGGAAAGGCTCATAAGTTATATTCCAAAACTACTTAAATGTTTCAGTTTATGATTTTATTTATTTTGCTGCTTTAGAAAATTTTTATATTCTGTCTTTCAACGTATCTTCTGTGCCATATGTTGAGTGCACCACAGCATTTCCGATTTCCTTGGCCCAGATAATCTTTTCCTTCCATTCATATCATGTTTTGTCTACTTTATTAAACTTTTAGCCCTCTTCCTTCACATACAGATGGCAATCTCATGTCTTTTTGTATGTCTGTGGCTTGATGTTTACAATTTATTTACTGGTTTGAAAATAGCCTTTGGATTTTTTGTTTCCCTGCCTCTGGAGCTTCTCTTTCAATTATATTTTGTTATCTTAGCTTTGAACTCTTACATTATTGAATGTATGTTTTTATTAAATTCATTTATAACGTATTTCTGGGAAGTGATGTTTTTATTGAATTTGTTCGATTATTTTTCCCATAATAAATTCTTCATCAGTTTTTGCATGCTGTAATCTCTTGTGATGTTTTTGATTTATTTCTTTCATTTTTCTTTTTCTTTCTTTTTTTTTTTTTTTTTTTTTTTTTTGTGTAGTATGGGTGTGTAGTTACTTCATTTAGCTTATGCTGAAAAGGAGCAGCTCTAAACAGACCTTCCATTGGAACTTATTTAGAGAGCGGGTGGTTACAATTTGCCTTTAACTGCCATATCTGAGAACCATCCCTCCTTAGCAGCTAAATTTTAGAGCGGTAGTATGTGAGTTCTAGCTACTTTTTCAGAGCCTTCTGGTGGGAAGGGGCTAGGAAAGAGGTAATTTTGTTAATAACAGAAAGCAGCCCGTGTTAGATGATCTGGCCTCTATTTTCTGATCTGAGATTTTTGTCCTACATCTAGTTGGAGTTATCCTCTTAGTCCTGTGGCAGTATATTCTGGGGTTTCAGGCCTTTTTTTTTTCAGGTTAAAACCCTGTCAAACGGTGAGCCCCAAAGATTTTGCTGCATATGCTGAGAGTCCAAGTCCTAATATCTAATAATTTGGGCATCTACTTCTTAAGATTTCATCACAACTTTTTCCTAGTTGCTTATGTCTCTACACAATATGTGCTATTAATGAGATTTGTCAGAATTCGATTTTCTTCCTCCTCCTAATACAGCTTCCAAGGCCTGACTCTGCCTACTGAGATCCTGTATCGTTTCTTGGCAAATATTTTTCAAAATTTAAGAAATGAAGATGGATTTCTTGTTTTGTATGGTTGCTACTGGTAAGTTTTAAATTTTTTGTTTTGTTTTTTTTTTTTCTGTTGATGCGCATGCCATCAACTTTTGGCTAATGGCCAGTCTGTAATCTAACTTCCATCCCTCATCTATACCTTAGTGTTCCCATTTTTAAAATGTTTTAATTATCATTTAGGTTTTTAAGAGCAACTATAAGAGCAAATCACATTCTCCCCTATTTCTAGGCACAAAAGCTAGCTGCAGACCTTTATACAAACTCCAATGAATCAACCATGTCTCCCCCAACCCTTATCTGCTCTGACAGAGTTTTTGTTTTCTGGGGTCTGCTGCTTCTTTATTTTTGGAATATAAAGTTTGGTCTTCTAGTTTGGAAATAATGATATTAAACACCAGATTACTATGTGTGATGGTTAAGTGTCAACTTGATTGGATTGAAGGATGCAGAGTATTGTTCCTGGGTGTGTCTGTAAGGGTGTCGCTAAAGGAAATTAACATTTTAGTCAGTGAACTGAGAGAGGCAGACCCAATCAATCTGGGTTGGGTGGGTCTGGCATCCACTTGGGTGCCAGAGTAGTCAGAAAAAGTAGGCAGAAGGTGGAATGAGCTGACTTGCTGAGTCTTCAGGCCTTCATCTTTCTCCTGTGCTGAATGCTTTCTGCCCTTGAACATCAGACTCCAAGTTTTTTGGCTTTTGGACTCTTGGACTTACACCAATGGCTCTCGGGCCTTTGGCCATAGACTGAAGGCTGCAGTGTTGCCTTCCCTACTTTTGAGTTTTTGGGACTCAGGCTGAGCCACTACTGGCTTGCTTGCTACTCAACTTTCAGATGGTATATCAAATTCTATCATGTGAATCAGTTCTCCTTAATAAATTTCCTTTCCTGTATACATATATCCTATTAGTTCTGTCCCTCTAGAGAACCTTAATACGCTGTATACACTAATTGTTCATAAACAATTACCTGATTAATTGGTTAATATTTTAAGGAATTTTAATAATCTAGAACTTTATTGGGCCATGCCCTTAGATATTTATATACTAGTCACACAAATAAGTTAATTCAGTGCCTGGTATGAGTGTCACTTGATTTAAAATTGAGTGACATTATTACCAAGCATTGAATTAACTTTTATATTTCAGATTTGAAATTGAGATTTTATTTGCTATTTTTAATTATCTTCATTTATATGTTATTAATTTAAATATTTTAGAATGATATTGTTTATACTTTTAACTTTTTAAGTACTAATTTGAACAATGAAAAAAATATTCTTTTCTTAAATAATATTTGGTTTCCACGGTCTAGCAAATTGGAAAGAGGAGAATTTTTAGATAAAAAACAATTTTGATTCTATTTAGGAGTAGAAGGAATGGGCCACAGTTATTATTTAACTAATGAGTCTGGTTTGGGCTGAATCCACATTTTCACTTTCGAGATTCTATTACTTACACTAAGGTTACAAAATAAATAGGCTTATAACTCAAATATTTTTTGTATTTTGTTTGTTTACCCATAGTACTAAGAATATCTAGGGCTTAGAGATCTCCACATGTTGATATACATCCAAAGAAATAAATTCCAAAGTCAGATACAGGTTTGGATCCAGTTGCTTGTATGTTAGAGAAACTGAGATTTAAGTCATGCTGTAATAAAATACTTTCCTGACTTTGGAGAGGAGTAAATGAGCATGTAATTTCTTCTGCCTTATATGTCTACCTACAGAAAATGTTATGGATTATGAGAAAACAAATAACATGCATGATGTCTTTACATTTTAATGAATTACATACTCCATTAAAGTGGGTACACAGTCCTCTTCTTTACTTCAATGATTGTAGTTTCTATGTGGGTGGAACACGACAACCATATTCCTGCCCAATTCTATCTGCCCCATGCTTTCACTCTTTAGCCATTAATATCACTCCCCCTGCTATATTTGCCTCACTCATTTCTTGCAGGTGCTTCTTTCAGCTTTCTTTTTATAATTAGTAATCACTCACACTCTGCTTCCTACATTTTAAAATAACCCAATTTCTGCATTTGTTCACCTATTATTTAAAGAACTCATTTCCTCTTTCTGTTACTGTACATACCATTTTTTCCATCATCTTCATTTTTTCACATAGCTGTATTCTTTCAAGTTCAATTTTTAAAATGTTGAAAGTCATTACTTGCCCACTTATGGTATCCTATGTATAGTATGATAACTATCATTCCATAGTTAGGATATGATTTTTTTTTTCTTCCATGATATCTTTGGAAGCTCAAGCTAATAAAACTGTTCCTTCTTTCAGCTCTGTTAGATCAGAATTAGACTGCTTAAATATTGATGGTTAAAAACTTTGCAGTGAAACCACAGTTTTCTTTTTCTTAATTATTTTCAGTACCTAAGAATGATATTTCAACAGTGAAGTCATTCACTGAATATTCTCTTTATCCTTCATGTTTCCTAACACTCTTATATAACAAGACAGGAAAGAAAATTGCAGCAGTTATGTTGTGAAAGCAAAGAAGAATCCTTATGCATGAAAATCTTTAAGCAGTATATTAACTTTTATTCAGATTATACTGCCCAAAACAAATTACAAATTCAATACTATCCTTATCAAAATACCAATGTCATTTTCACATAATTTAAAAAAATCTATTTTAAAGTTTATATGGAACCAAAACAAGAGCTCAAATAGCCAAAGCTATAGTAAGTAAACAGAACAAAGCCAGAGGCATCACATTACCCAACTTCAAACTATACTGTACAACTACAGTAACCAGAAGAGCTTGATACTTGTACACAAACAGACACATAGACCAACTGAACAGAATAGAGAATCCAGACATAAATCTACACTCCTGCAACCATCTGATCTTCAATAAAATTGAACCCCCCCAAAAATGAATATAGGGCTTTCTATTCAATAAATGATGCTGGGATAACTGGCTAGCCATATGCAGAAGAATGAAATTGGACCCCTACCTCTCAGCATATACAAAAATTAACTCAAAATGGATTACAGATTTAAATGTATGGCCTCAAACTATAAAAATTGTAGCAGAAAACCTAGGAAGCACCCTTCTCAATTTTGGCTTTGGCAAAGAATTTTTGGCTATGTCCCCAAAGCAATTTCAATAAAAACAAAAGTTGACAAGCAGGATCTAAGAAAACTAAAGAGCTCTGCACAGCAAAAGAAATTACCAACAGAGTAATCAGACAATGTATAGAATGGGAGAAAATGTTCATAAATGATACATCTGACAAAGGTCTAATATCCAGAATCTACAAGGAACTTAAACAAATCCAAAAGCAAGAAAAAACCCAATTAAGAAATGGGCAAAGGACATGAACAGACATTTCTCAAAAGATATACACATGGCCAACAAATGTGAAAAAATGCTGAACATTACTAATCAGAAAAATGCAAATCAAAATCACAATGAAATATCATCTCATAGCAGTCAAAATGGAAATCATTAAAAAGTCAAAAAATAACAGATGCTTATGAAACTGTGAAGAAAAAAGAATGCTTATACACTGCTGGTAGGAATGCAAATGAGTACAGCTACCATGAAAAGCAATTTGGAGATTTCTCAAAGAACTTAAAATAGAACTACTGTTCAACCCAGCAATCTCACTACCTAAAAGAAAACAATTCATTCTGTCAAAAAGACACATATACTTGCATGTTTATTGCAGTGCCAGTCACAATAGCAAAGACATGGAATCAAGCTGAGTGCCCATCAACAGTGGATTGGATAAAAAAAAAATGTGGTACATATATACATGGAATACCATGCAGCCATAAAAAAGAATGAAATCATGTCCTTTGCAGCAACATGGATGTAACTGGAGGCCATTGTGCTAAGCAAATTAATTTAAGAACAAAAACCAAATACCATATTTTCTCACTTGTAAGTAGAAGCTAAACATTCAATACATGTAGACATAAAGATGAGAACAATAGACACTGGTGAGTACTAGATGGGGGAGGTAGGCAGGGAAACAAACTACCAATTGGGTACCATGCTCACTACTTGGATGATGAGACAATTTGTACCCCAAACCTCAGCATCACTCAATATACTCGTGTAACAAATCTGCAAATGTACCCCTTAACCTATAATAAAAGTTAAAATTGTAAAAAAGGTAAGCAAAAATCAATACAATTTTAAATATCCAATGTAAATAATGTTAGTTATTATCTTTCAAAGTTTAAAGAAGCTCTTTTTAATGCAAGGTGGCTCTAGTGATGATCTTATAGATTGGGTTATACTTGCAACTGAGTATTAATTTTATACTTTGGCATTTCATAGATATTAGCCTGTTGTTACTATGAGTAATAAAATTGTTACAGAGTTCTGAAGTACTTTGTATTCCTGTCAAGGAACCTGATCACTCTTGGGTAAAGATACAGTGGGAAGGAAATAGTGAATATTCCAATGAAATTCTAAGTGACAACAGTGTTAATTACAAATAAAGTTGAATAGATGAATCCAGGATGTTTATTACAGTATCCTCCCTTTGTGTTCTATTTTTCCAGCTTTCTGGGAGAAGAAATTTGTTATTAGCCAGAAGGATCCCATCACTGGTGGTAGATGGAAAACAGTGAGGCCTTGGTGCAATGTTCTGATGAAAAAAATTAATCAGCTAATACATTCTGTTACGCATTTAGCAATATGGTAGAATTAGTAACTGTAATGACAAACATGATTGATTTCCAGACAAAAATAATACAGAGTGGAGAGCAATTACTTAATGATTAAAAGCCAATAAGAAAGCCTGTCAAGCACCTAAGAAGTTTCTAAAGAGACAACCACCACCTGCAATGAGAGGGAAGTGTAAACTTAGGACTAGGATTGGGGTTTAATTGTCAGAGTAGTTGAGTGCCAATGAATTTGAACTTCCAAGTAAAGCTGTGCCAAGATTTAAGCATTGCTTGGGACATAATGGGATCCTGACAAAGATGATGGGAGATCTGGGTTGATACTATCAAAAATTTTGAAGGGCATGACTCCCCCAAACCCTCTGAATTTGCACAACAGGCCTCTCTGTTGGAAGATAGCACTCTCTCTTTGCTTGAAAATGAAGCAGAGGCTTCTCTTTTGCAGTGGAGAAAGGGAATGCACTTCCAAAGAGTTAGAGAACCTAGCCAATATATACTAACAAAAGCTGGGAGACATGAGACTGGTTTCTGAGGGTGCTTGATCAGACTTGGTGGCCTGAAAAATAATGTTGGATAAGGGAGAACTTATCAATTTGAGATTCTCAGAACACAGAATTTAGCACTCTGACAATACTCCTCTAGTAGGATGGTTTCTAGAAGCAAGGAACAAGCAATGGCCTACATGAGCAGTAAGGCAACTTTTGTTGCCAGGGGCAAATAGTAAAGATTTTAGGATTTGCAGGCCACATGGTCTTGATTGCCACTCATCAACTCTGACATTGCAGTGGAAAAGCCACCATAAATAACACATATATTAATGAGAATGGCTGTGTGTGTTTCAATAAAGCTTGATTTACAAACAGATAACAGGCTGGATTCAAGATGTGAGGCATTATCTGCTGACCTCTGGACCATGTTAAGTAACATTGAAATGCCAGAATATACACGGCACTCTGAAAGAATCAGAGAAGGGTTCATGATAGAGCAAATTAAAAATGCAAGCTCAGAAGACCCAGTAAAAGACTGTGTTCCATGGGAAGGCCCATAGAACACACTATTCACCCAAACCATCAGGAATATGCTTGTGAGAGGGGCACCTGGATCACTTAATAATTTAGTGGTGGCCTGCAGAGGCAGGCCAAGGCTGATGGTAGGAAATACCATTCCAGAATTAATAGCACTGTGGATGAGGAACATACTGAAAAGTGAATAACAGGTGGCAGCATTTATGAATTAGGAGCCAAATATATGTAATTATCACAGTAGTGGCAAGCTTGGAGGGGAAACCTGGTGGCCTGACCAGCACAGAGCTATGGAGAACATCAAACATGGTATCTCTAGCAGTAGAATACATGGCTATCTTATGATTTACTACTCGACCTGTACAAAAAATTTACAGGTAATTATTAGGAGGCTCAGGTAAGTTGCCCCAATTAAAAGTCATGATTTTAGCTTTCATTTCTGGCCCTCAACCAGTTGCACATGTGGGTTCCACTGCCTAAAGAGAAACCTAATCCTTAAGAGGAAATACCTTGCAATGTCATGACAGTGTAGCCAGTAATATGTTCTCAATGTTTTCCACAAAGGGTTCTTTATAGACATTTACTCAGATGACTATAAAATGAGGAAAGGGGGAATGCCCAAACATTTTCAGAACTGCTTGATCCAGGGTCCAGGTTGCCATCGTGATGCTCTGTTACAGTGGGGATATATAGGAGCCAGGTAATGAAACGTAGTGTGCTCAGGCCTGGATCAAAGACCTACTCAGTGGTCATCACCCCAGTCTTTGTAAAAGTGAGCCACATTGACCTTTTGGCCTTTGGAATAAAAGCTATTGTTGTAGAAAATATTAAATGAAAACATCTAATCCTGTGCAATTCCCCCATTCCTCTCTTCCCACCCATTCTTTGACCAAATAGTAAATCAATCACTATATTTAATATGAAGAGGAATGGAAGCAATTTGAATCATCCTTAAAGACATGCAAAATGCGGGATGGTAATTTCCATTATATTTCTATTTACTTTACCAGTCCGGCCCTTTCCATAAGCTGATAGTTCCTAGAGGAAGATAATAGACCACCCCAAACTCGACCAAGTAAGAAACCTGATTTCAGCTGTTGTGCCAGATATGTTGTTGTTGCTAGAGGCGATAAACACAACTTTGGGTACATTACTTATGATTATTGATTTGGGAAATTGAATTTTATCAGAAAAGAGGATCAGAAATTGTTTCATTTATGTGGAACAGATTACAGAATACTTTTACACTTTTATTCAAGAATATGTAAACTCTCCTACCTTCTGCTAATCATACAGCCTACTCAGCACTTCCTCATGCTCATTATCGGTCCTTTCAATCTATTCTCAATCTTTTGCCACCTTAACCTCTATTACTTACTAGCACTGAGACCTTCCGTATGATAGATACATAATTTTTCTAGGCCTCATTTCTTTATGTATAAATGGGAATAATAATTATATGCTTCAGCATTAGCATGAGAATTAAATAAGTCTTGTGTTAACAAGTTATTGTGTGACCATGGATAATATCAGGTACTTTAAACTTTCTTAACTGTCATCAGGGCTCACTAGGAAAACAGAAGAGATTTTATGCAGGGATGGTTATACAGGTGATGGTGGAGATGAGAGCCAAACAAGAAACAAAAGAGGACCCAGAAACTAACAGCACAGAAGTGTTCATTAACTAGACTTGAAAGCCAAAGGAACAAAATAAGCTGGTGTTATTGGAGTCTAGAAGCTAGTTTGACTCAGTGGAACCATGGTAGGCTTGTCTGTTGCTAGCTGAAGCCAAAGAGGAAATATAGCCTTTTTCAAAAAAGCTGACGAAAGCAAAGGATGGAGAGAGAAATACTAGGGTTACTCCCTTCCTCTGACCCTCCAATACCATGCCTCTCATTGACCAGAAGTCAGTTGACATGGAGCCAGGGAAGTACCACCTGCAAAGGTCAGCCCAAAGCACAGGAAGGATCTGAAGCCAACCATGTTTTCACCTCTAAGAGTTCATGACATCAGCTCCCATCCTTGTGGGCAGGGGTGGGGTTTTCACAATGGGAAAACATATTCTTACTATCAGCTCTTCTGGAATTAGATTAATCCTGATTTAGGAAGTGAGGAACCGATGGAATACTAATCAGTAAAAAAAGGAACAAACTACAGATAATTTCAACCACATGGATCAATTTCAAATGCACTATATTAAATGAAAGATGCCAGAAACAAAAGAATACAGGCTGTATAATTTCATTTATATAAAAATATAGAAAAACAATAGCGATAGAAAGCAAATCAGTGGTTTCTGGGAGCCAGGGTCAGGGGGAAGAAGATAAACTTTAAAATGTACAAGAAAACTTTTTAGGGTAATAGAAGTTTTCTATATTGTAACTGTAGTGGGTGTTATGTAACTACATATAGTTCTCAAAACGTATAGCACATTTAAAGTGGGTAAACTATATACAAATTATAACTAATAAAACTGATCAAAATGAATCAAATTGTTATATATTTACTGTTTGCTTTTTTAAAAGTGAGGTTTAATTCATTACTGAAAAATGACAAGTATCCTGTTCTCCAAATTTGTTCCTTTTTCTGGTCTTAGATACTCAGAAAATGGATGGCTGTCATGTGGAAGACTGATTTCCTAACCCATCATCTGGTTATGTTAGCTAAATTGAAGCCCAGTTTTTTTAAAATCACATTTAAAACTTTGGTTCTAACAATAGACATGCATCTGAAATCTTCAGTATATTTTCCACTTTTCATTTGGCTTTTCATCAGGCAAGTACAGATACAGTGTATGATTCACAGGTGTGACACGTTTAGCACTGCTATCAGGTGCATTAATAATTCTTTTTCTCTAACGACATCTAAACAGCAGCTAGGTTAGAAGGAAAACGACACGGTCAAGAACTCTGGATTCCACATGAAGGGTTTGTTTTGGGAAATTATTCCCAGAAAAAAATATATAACTCCGCAACCTCATTGGAGGGAAAATTTTCAGCATTCTTGCCTAAAATAGCAAAGTTGGACTTTTAAGTTATGGGAAATGGTAAACATATTGAAAATCTGGAAGAAACTTCTCCAGAGATTAAAATAAACATCACAATGTACAGCATGTAGAAGAGTGCTGATTTAACTCAATATCATTATGAAAAAGAAGGGTGGTACAATTTGAAAACTTAATGTGATGAACTGACCGAAATTCCAGAAAACCCTCCTTCATGGAATTTTGGCGAGACTGACGGAGGGGTTGATTACAATCATATGAAACTTACATTCAAATACTAGTACTGTAGATAAGATTTATAATGCAGCATTAAAGACAAGTTGTCAGTAGAAAAAAAAAATCATTGTAGGGAGAGATTTGAACTGATGTTCTTGATGTTGGATAGGCTGTCTTGTGAAAAGGAAAATCTTTATCTCCTTGGAGCTAAGCCTGGAAATGCAGGCTAGGAAGGGAAGCTGCTTGAAAAACCAAAGAGGGCATAGTTATTGTTTCCTGTCTAATTGTCAGTAACACCGGGAGATCAATTTATCTCCTTTGACATACTGAAGTTACACAAAGACTGCTGGGGATGGGGCCTGCTGACATCACGCAGACCCTATTTTTGCCTCTGAAATAAATTCAAGGGAACTTTTCTGTCTCCTAGAATGGAGGAATTAGTATGAAGGAATGGGATAATCTTACATTATCTGCCTGGAAATGTTTTATCTTTTTGGAATCTCATGCTTTTCATAAATG
Organism: Saimiri boliviensis; assembly: GCF_048565385.1. Taxonomy (NCBI): domain Eukaryota; kingdom Metazoa; phylum Chordata; class Mammalia; order Primates; family Cebidae; genus Saimiri; species Saimiri boliviensis. The sequence continues at coordinate 47,380,510 of NC_133452.1, forward strand.
ATCTCAGTCACAATGGGCAGAATTAGCCATTTGTGTAGATTTTTACCATTTGAAATATATCATTAAATGACACAATAAATATGAAGACCGAGCAGTATGCACTACTAAGGCAAATTTGTACCCCTGAACTTGAAATGAAAGTAAAAAAGAAAATTTATTGTACACGAGTTTCCAACATCATGCAAATGGTTTCCAAGGTCACTTTGAGGTGTAAAGCTACACTTAATTAAGAGAGTTGGAACTTTGACAATAGAGTTTATAGAACTTTGTTATAACATCAGCTTGCAATACAGTGAAGAGCTAAAATGTCATTTCCCAAGCTGCAACACAGAAACTTGATAGGCATGAAATTTTATCATCCTAAAATAGGTGTCAATAGTAAATCATACTGTAACTTTAACCTACATGCCATAATAATGGAATTTTAAATCAATAAATTTATTCATCACTTGCAAAAGGCCTTATTGATTGGGAAAAGCATAGGAAATTTTATTCATTGGATTCTTATTTCAAACCCTTTCTGTCATTGCATTGTGATTTTAAGTGCATTATGTTTTATGGCATCATATTCCATGTAGTTCTATTTTCTTTGAATACAGAGAGGCTGTAGATGAGGCAGACTAAAAGATAATATAAATCTTGGGGAAAACCCTGCATTAGGAATCTAAACAGATGTATGGAATACACTTTAATTCCTCAAGGCTTTTCAGATGTCAGTTGGCTTTTGTTTCTGGACACTGTCTGTCAGATTACACTGAGCTAGCTCATTTTTATATTCCTGGGGATTGATTTCATTAATGAAAAACATGCCAGAACTCAGGGTTATCTGCAGTGAAAGATAACTTCTTCAGGCCTCAGAAGCTGAAAGACGACTGGATGGCCATTTCTTCTTAAATGGAAGAAATTAAAGTTTGGGGTTGTAGTGTGAAAGCTCTTAACAACAAGCTGAAAAAACACTTCAAAAATTGCTGGCAAGTGTTTACAGTCAACTGAAACCATTTCAGGGCACTCTGAGGCGAACAAGGAGGCCTGGGCCGCTGCTGTGAGAACTTGGTGCAGAGAGTTCTCATCTTACGGCGAGTTAATACCAAACATTTTCCCATCTATAGGGACGATGACGTTGAGTTGGAATGAATACTTTGAATAAAATATATGTGTTACAGAAGTAACAAATAAAAGACAAGACTAGGACATAATGACACATATTCTAACTGGCTTGAACATTTTACATTCATGTCTCTTACTGCTTCATGTGCTAAATGAAGGCAGTCAGACTGTAAATATTTGTATTATATTAAAATTTAATTTCTAAATATGACATTCAAATACAAGTCATCATGTAGATTCAAAATGTGAATCATCACTTACTTATATAAGAACCCGAGTATTTAATTCATTTGTAATTATATTAAATCCTTGTAAATCCTTGTATTATATCAAAATTTAATTTCCAAGTATGTCACTCAAATGCAAATCAAGATGTAGATTCAAAATGTGAATCACCACTTACTTATATAAAAACATGAGTATTTAATTCATTTTCTGATGTCTAACTTTATCTAAAGTACAGCAATTTAACTCTAACTATTTCTAAGGGTTGATTTTTTTTTTTTAATGCTTTAGCGCTGGGGTGGGCTGTTTGTTGGAACAAACAACTTTGGTTAAGTGATCTTCTGTGGCTATGGATGCTGCGAGATAACCCTTACAGACACTCTAGGAATACTGCCATGAAGAAAAAAGCAGTTTTGAAATTCTTTTCTATAAATTGTAAAGTATCAGCATGATAAAAGCCAGTATTTTGCTAATCTCATTAAGGAAGCATGGAATCTGGAATAAGCTACTGCTTGGCATTCCCACGTAGGAAGAAAATTTATTTCAGTATAAGCTTTTGCTCTTTTTTATTTTCTCATGTAACTTAGGGGTAATATGTCTGTTTACTGTAGACTCATAAGCTCTATTAAAGCTAGTTTCCTACTTTTTCTATAACATTTTTATCTAAATTGGGCTTTAGACAGTCTTTTTTAAAAAACATTTTAGAACAAAATGTTCCCTCTCACCCCCTAAGAGCACCTAAATTCAAATTCTATTGTATAATTTGGAGTTTACTGGCATTCTTATTTATAGAATGAATTTTATTCATTCTAGAGATAGCTATTCCCATTTTACAACTTCTGTTTGCTTGAATTTTTTTCCAAAAAACCGTCCAATATATTTTCTATTTATATATACAAACTCAGAACAGCTTTTATAAGTATCAAATATTTTACAAAATAGTCTACATACTTAAGCCATTATGAATTTGGTTTATTGAAGTCTGACTGTGGTAAACCACCATGAAGCTTTCATTGGTTTCCCAACACTGCCTTCAACCATGTTGTTGACTCATTCAACCTCTTTTAAGATGATCTTGGTCAGATTCTGTATCTTTATGGTCCCTTTTGAGTATAAAAAGCTTTCTTTTTAAAAATTTCCATTTCATCTTTTTTATGTTCCTCTCTCTCTCTCTCTCTCTCTCTCTCTCTTTACTTAACTCTAGAAGCTTTATCAGAGGAAATTAAATTGAAGAAATGCTGTCTGTTATTTCATACTTTCTTCTCTGCCTTTTTCTTTTTGTTAATAAAAAGAGGAGGTATGGTTTCTCTTTTGTGGTTCTTCATGTAAGGGGTTTGGAAGTTGTCCCTCTATCCTAATGACAAGTAAAAAGCTGAACAGACTGAAAAATCAACCATTTTGTTTTAATCCATAAGAAACTGAGATCACAGAGCAAACTGTTGCCCCTAAGACAGGAGGGAAAAATAGGCAATTACTGATAATAACAATTTTCTGGGGCAGAAACTCACTAAGGAAAGTTACATGAGAACGAGTGTCGGCATAGGAAAAACAGAACCGCAATTGATCAATTGCGATGGCTCAGTGTGGACAATTTTGAGAGTCAAAAACTCCAGGGGAATCCAGTCTTTGTGTGGCCCCCACACTTTTGTGAGTTTTAATTCAGAACTTCACCAGATTCTGACAGTGAATATTAGAGAAAAGTCCCCTTGTGCTTCTTTCAGGAAGAGGGGAAAAGAGATCATTTTGAAATGTACCAGAGTGCTCTGTTCTTAACTAGGCCTGCCCTCAGAAGAAACTAGTTAACTGTATCCTAACTTATTGGAGATATCAGAGCCTACCTGACCTAGAGGAACAAGAAATACCCAGTTCTATCCAGTTCTAGCCTTCCGTGTTGGAGAAGGAAAATATCCAGTTCCAGGCCAATCTAAGCATCCTAACCCAACTAAGGTGAGGGGAGAGAAGAAAGAAAACCTGAGAAATACTTACAAGTTCACAGTAAGAAGCATAGGCTCATTAAAAGACTGCGACTAAATCAGAGGAATAGAGATGCTTCCCCTCCTCCAATACCTTACCAACACATTACTAAAGGCCTAGTTGCAACAATTCCTTTTACTCAATGGCTATCCCCACCGACATCCTGCAAAAAACAAAAAACAAACAAACAAAAAAAGCAAAACAAAACAAAAAAAGCATACTAAAAGGAAAAAACACAATTTAAAGACAGGGCAAGCAATAGAACCAGACATGGCAGGGATGTTAAAATTAGACTGGGAATTTAAAGCAACTGTGATTAAGATACTAAGGGATCTAATAGATAAAGTAGTGTGCAAGAACAGAAGGGCAATGCAAACAGAAGATGGAAATCCTAAGAAATAACCAAAACAAATGTTAGTAATAAAAAACCCTATAACAGAATTGAGAATACCATTGATGAGCTGATTCATAGACTGTACATGGCTGAGGACAGAATCTCTCAGAGCTTAAGGACATATCAATGGAAGCCTCCAAAACTGAAATCAAAGAAAACAAAGACTTAAAAAATATCCGGGATATCAAAGAACTGTGGGTAAATTATGAAAGGTATAACGTATACATAATAGAAATACCAGATTGGGAAGAAAAAAAAAACAGGAGAAATATTTGAAACAATAATTGAAAATATTCCGAAATTAATATCAGACTATGACCATAGATCTAAGAAGCTCAGAGAAGATTAAACAGAATAAATGCCCCCCAAAGCCCCCAAAATCAAAAATGAAAAAATGACACCTACGCATATCACATTCAAAATTCAGGAAAATCAATGATAAAGAAAAAATCTAGAAAGAAGCTGCGGGTAGGTGGGTAAAAAAACTACCTTATCTACAGAGGAGCAAAAATAAGAATTATATCTGACTTCTCAGAAACCGTGCAAGCAAAAAAGAAAAGAAAAAAAAAAGAGTGAAGTAAAATATTTAAAAGTGTTTAAAGAGAAAAATCTGTACCAACCTAGAATTCTGTACCCTGTGAAATTATCCTTCAAGAGAAAAATACTTTCTCAGACAAATAAAAATTGAGGGAATTAGGTATCAGTTGAACTGTCTTGCAAGGAAGTTTAAACATTCTTAGGAAGAAAATAATATAAAAAAAGAATCTCAGAAAAATATATAAATAAAAGAAGAACATTGAAGAAAGAATAAGTGAAAATAAAAATGTATCTTCTAACAGCTTATTTAAAATAATAATAGCAATAATGTATTTTATGGTATACTTAGGTATGCATTATATGCATTATTATATATGTTTATATATAAGTGAAACAAATGACAGCAATGATACAAGGATGATAAGAAAAGATTAGGATTATTTTGTTATTATAAGGTACTTAGACCACTTACACAACTGTGAGATAATATAGTGTAATTTTAAGTGGATTTGGATTTGTTATAAATATATATTGCCACCACTCTAAGACAAACATGAAAAATGTATGACTGATATGCTAAAAAGGGAAGAAAATCCCATGTTGTTAATGAGAAAGTGATTTTGAAGTTTCAAAGATTATCCAGGGATGTAGTTTGATTTCCTTCAGCACTTTGACTTTTTTCTCTATCAGTCCATAATTCTTTCACATTTGAGTGGCTATAAACTACAATGACATTTTTCACAAAACTCTGCCTGCTTTCATTCTGGTTATCTAGATGCAATGCCTTCTATACTATCTTTAAATTGTTCTTGTTTATTGTTTATTAACAGTATTCAGTAAACTTTAAATTGTTCTTGTTTATTGTCTATTAATAGTGTCTGCTCATTTGAAAAAATGGATAACCCTTCTTCCTCGTTGTCATGGCTTACTGTTCTAGGATGATCCTTGTAAACTTAAGGTTCTACAATACCCTGAACACAACTTGACTTGAATACAGATTACATGTATTAATTAGTCAGACTAATTTTATTTAAACAGAACTTTTGCAAGAGCTTTCATTTACTTTAGAGCACTGACATCTTATAATATTTACCTCAAAGACAAACTCTGTAACAACACTTTCAAAGTCTCAATGGTGGTGTCTTACCCTATTTTTTCAAGCTTTTTTTAAAAAATGTATTTTATTGCGTTTTGGGTTTGGGGGTACATGTGAAGAACACGCAGGATTTTTGCATAGGTACATACATGGCAATGTGGTTTGCTGCCTTCCTCCTCCTCACCTATATCTGGCATTTCTCCCCATGTTATCCCTCCCCAACTCCCCTCTGCCTGTATTCCCTCCCCTAGTTCCCCTGACAGACCTCAGTGTGTGATGCTCCCCTCCCTGTGTCCATGTGTTCTCATTGTTCAACACCAGCTTATGAGTGAGAATATGCGGTGTTTGATTACCCAAGCTTTTTTTTTTTTTTTTTTTTTTTTTTTTCCCAGCACTAGAGAATGCTGTACTTTGCTTTAGGCACATCTGTGTCTTCCTGTCATCGTGTATTGGGAACACATATCTGTGTGTTTTAGCAAATACTTCCCCTCTCCAAAGCAGAACACCTCCTAACTTCACTTACCTGCCCAAATATTGAGTTTTAAGTGTTACCATCTGCCATGAAATATTTCTGGAATGCTTCAGCTCATATAGATCATTTCACAATTTTTAGGCAGAGTAAATAGAGTTCATATTTGTTGCTTTTCATTCGGTACATATCCTGCTATGTTCATTCCTCTTTGGATTCAGGTTGCAGTCACATTAGTATTTATCAAGGTGGTTGATCATACCTTAAATTTGTTTGCGTGCCCTAAAATGGCTGCCATAGTGTTTGACAAGTAGACAATATTTTTTAAAAGTATGGTTTATGGATAAATACATAATACAGTGCAGCGGAATGAGCACTAGGCCAGGCATCAGAATAGTGATGTGGCCTTAAGAAATCGTCCTTAACTTCCTGATCCTCAGTTATTTGGTCTATGAAATAGAAAAGTGATGTCTTTTCTGTCTATTTTGAATGACTGTTAGGAGTTGCAAATAGGATGGAAAAAGCTTCTTAATTTGAAAATAATACTTTAGCTATTACTTTAGGTGAATTTATAAGGCTAATTTATTCTTATTTTAAGTTCAATATAAAGAAAACTACCAAAGTTGGATAGAAAGGGATTTTTGGTTATCTACACTCAGAAAACAAGTTGCTTATAACTTTAAGGGGAAACAATTTCTAATTTGTTTGGGGAAATTAATTTATTCCATCTCACGAGGATGCTTATGCACAGAAAAATTGTGTTTCTAAAATCAATGACAGCACTAGAAATCTATTTCGTGGGGATCTGAATATCTATGAAGTATTTTATACCCTTGTAAAATGAAGACAGCAACTGAAATTTTGGAATAAAACCTTAGTTTTTTAATGTGGATTTTTATACTTTATTAAATCTAAATAGCATACATTTTCTGAATTTAAAAACACATAATGTTCTTTATGGTTTTACTTACCATGATTTAAAGCCAAAAAGGGAATTGGCGAATCGTAAGAGAGGAATGTAGGCCATTCTGTCATGATCTTTCCTTGTTGATTCTCCTTTGCCTGATACGGTTCAAAAATGTTCCAAAGTCTACATTTGAGGAAATCAACTCCCAATATACCTTCTGGGTTTATGACTTTATGAAAATTGAAACACTTGAGGGGAATTAGATATACTTTATTCTTCTATGACTAATACTTCCACTTAAAATGTGGAGAATAATGCACACCCAGAACTTCGACTACATAACAAATCAAGTTGAATTTTCATTTTCTCGATGTTCTCCCTTGTTTTGTTGAGGTTTGTGATGCAATTCTCTACAGAGAAATAAACAAATGTCAGCAAATCTGTATGGCATCAAATCAAGCTGGAAAAGAATTTGTCTTGTTTTGTAACCTCTCCGTGATGGCAAAGGAACACTGTGACCGGGATGAAGAAATGCTGACTCAGTGTTTTTATGTCCTGGAATTTTAACAGCCATGTCATTAACCTTCCTACCAGGAAAAATTACATTTATTTGACATAAGTAATTTAAGTACGTCTTTTTCCTAAATTTGTATTTACCTCTAGATTTGTGAACATGTTTACCACAAACACTTTGCTTTCTCCAGCTTAAATAATATTTTACCTTAGGGACTAATCCTGTGGCTTTCACTTAGAAAACATAGTACCAGAAATCAATTCTAGGCTACAAATTTACTCAAATTCCATCATCTTTTCCAAATTCAAATGCTGTTCTCAGATCATATTAATAAGGAGGGTTTATTGTATTTTTGAAATAAGACTTGTAATTTAGTTCCTTAACATAATTTCTGGATTAATTTTCTAAATAATCTCAATGCCTTTTTAAACAGAAAAGAAAACTTGACAATAGCTAGTTTATGTCACACATATATATATATATTAAAGTATATATATATATATATGTTATATATATACATATATACTGAGAGAAAACTGGTAGATAACTTTCTGAATAAATAAATAATTTATTTTTCTGCTCTTAAACTGAATACCTTTTTTTGAAAAAAGGCCAGCTAAATCTATTACAAAGTTAGTTTCAACAGTTTGAAAAACATCAAAGCTTTATCAGTTCTATAGTTGAATAGGTGTTCTTTGTGTTTCAGTTTTTTTTCTCCCATTTGTTTCCAGGAAATTTCCATATCCCCTATCTTATTGCTTTCTCTTGTATTCACATCATTCTTTCTTTCTCCTCAGTCATGGCCCTGATTAAAATTTTTATTGTTTTTATCATGTTGAATTTTGTTAGTTGCTGGACTAATATTCTTATCTATAAGTCTCATTTCCTTTTAAGACATCAGTAGTAGATATCTGTGCTTCTCATCCATATTTCCTACTCTCCTCCTTCCAGCAAATGGTAAAGCTGCACTGTTCTGTTTCCTGTGGAATCTGACATGTGATGTGGTGCTTCCTGGTGGAAGCTTATCTGGGCAGTCTTCTGCCCAGACCTCTGCTGCTGTTTCTGATGGTAGTCACTTGTGAAGTTTCTGATAGCAGGGGCCCTGAATGAATATGAAATGAAAGAGCACCCTCTCCCTCACACTAAACCCAAGATAGATCAGGAAATAGTTTATTTATTTTAAGCCGTTGAGAATTTTAGAGTTGTTTTTGACTACAATATAACATAGGCTTTCTTAACTAATAACATGATTCTATTCACAAAGTAGATCTTTTGAAGAATAGTCTTTTTGATATGTAAGTCTTGTGCTCTTACTACCGTGCTCAAAATTCTTTTGTAGCATCTCCAGGCAGACAAATAAAAATAAAATTTCTAAGTCTAGTACCTAGATTCTTTATGAACCAGCCTTCTATTACAAATAATGTAAGAGTTTAATAATGTGGTGAATTTTTTAAAAATATGAAAATGTGGGAATTTTCTATATATAAAATATAACAACAAAGATTTCCACTTATAATATCAACCACTTTTTCTCTCTCCACTATATTTTATAAATGTGTCTTAGGCTATTTATAAGACACATTTAAGTTATGCCAGTTTCTGGGTTCTTGGCAAATTTAACTCAATATAGATTTTCCCTTAAAAACTGACTATATTCTGCTTTCATTCAGTCAACTAACTTTTATTGAGATGTAGTAATAAGCACTTAAGGCTTTAGTGTTCAGAGCAACTGGTGAGGTAAGTAGCTCTTATTGTGACAAATGAAGAGAACATGTGTTGTGGGGTAATCATAGAGTCCTGTCTCAGGTACCTAGTAGTTACATCAAGTGAGATAAGAATTCTAATCACCATGGCAGATAAACTCCTTATTTATAGAGTAAGGATAACAATCTCTATCATAGAGAGTTGTGAGGTTTACATTAAAGTTCTTAGCATAGAGGTGGAGCTCAACCACTGTTGGGTTCCCTCAGTCTTTTGCAGATGGGAAAACAGAGGCTCATGGTTGAATAATAAATGGGTTTGCATACCTTCCTAGACTTTGGCCTTCTAGGCCTCATGCATTCCTGTGTGATTTAAATTTTCTTTTTTCCTCTAGATTGTCATTCCCTTCATTTCCTTTGCTTTATTCTTCCACATCTATGAATGAGAGTACTCTGCTGTGGCTGTGAGGAGGCAGAGAGTAAGATAATGAGAGCCTCGAAGCCTTCTCTGAGTCATAAGGATACATACGGTGGTTTGAAAAATACTGCTAGAAACATTCTCCCCACTTCCAAAAGCAGTCTGTCCTCTATCACTGAAAAATGCTTTAGAGAAGCAGCTCATTTTTACTCATAGGTAAAAAGCCCTGCAAATTAACACTTATAAACATGTGGAGGATTATTGTAATAGCAATGTCTCAAAGAAATATATCAGGACAGCTTGGAATTTGTTGGTAGTTCAGAAAAATAAAGAATCCGGATATTCTTAATGTTCCTGTCATTATGTTGTCAATTATCTTTTCTTAACACAAGAAATTTTAAACAGATCAAAATTAGTGTCTTTTAACGTCCTAGAATTTAAGAATATAGCATGTATCATTGTGGCTTGAGAAGTTATTATTTCCTCTTGAACAAAGAAAGGTTGGCATTTTTAGTAGTAGAGAATCAAAAATATCATCCAAGTCTTTACCATTTGTGAACTACTATGTGATTGTAAAAAATATGTATTTTTTAAAAAGTGAAAACATTTTAAAATGCAAATTTCATAGGTAGGCAGGGAAAGAATGTTTAAAAATGTATATACAATCTAAACATGAGTTGTAAAAAAACCATTTCTTGACATTTACATAGAAAAAGACTGTAAGAAAACACAGCAAAGTGTTAATAGTGGATTCCTCTGAAGAGTGGTGCTAGGTAATCTTTATTTTCTGTTTCTTAATTCATTGTATTTTAAAGTTTCTAAAATTAGCCACATATTTTTATTACTATGATACATGTAATTCTAATGTAATTCTTTATTTATATGTATGTATATATGTGATATGTATTTTGCATATTTCTGGAATTGTTAACATTATTGAATATTTATTAATACAATTTTGCATTTGGCTTATTAACAACTGAGAAGCATATAAAATAATAGTCAATAACCTTGTGTTCTAGTCTTAAAAGAAATTCTCTAATATTTAGAGAATTATGTGTGTTCGATCTCATTTTTACATAAATATTAAGTTATAGAAACCATTTTTAGATTTGTATATCAAATGCCTATTTGACATGTCACTTGAGTGTCTTGCCAGGGACTGTTCATTATTGTGATTACTCCTCTTCATTTTAAGAAATATTATTTGTTCCTTGAAAATCTGAAAGAAACGCACTCATGAAGTTTCTGAACCAGAGATAGTTCTTTGAATAATTATCTAATGACTTTTAAAATCTTTTCATGATTAATTCTGTAGCCAAGCATTTTATTTCTTCTTTTTCAAAAATAAAAATTCTTTTTTTCTATGAAAGTATCCATTTTGTAGGCTGTTTTAAGTTTAATAGCAATTAAATTTTACACAATTTTGTGATAATTTTAATATGTATTTCCTATACTCTTATTCTCTCTTCATTTCCAGTTTGTGACTCTATGCATGTGTGTGTGTGAGTGTGTGTGTGTGTGCGTGTGTGTATGCATATTTAATAGGTTAGAGTAGCCAAAAGTTACTTCTGCCTAGAAAACCACAATTTTTTCTCAAACTACCTCTTCTTTTCTCCTCTTCTCCGCTTCGCCTAGACACCTCATTATTCATGTCCCAGTTTAAATAAAGCTTCTATAAGGAAGACACTTTTGATTGCCTCAATTCAGTGAGGTTTCGAACCACCATACCTCAGTGTATCATTAACGCTGGTTAACGATAATCAATTACTGAGAAAAAGAAGCAAAGAAGATATAGAACATACATATGTGCGTGGTTTGGAAGGGACTTGTGTGGGTTTTCTGTGGAGCTGGCAATATTTTATTCCTAATTTGATGACCATAAATAGGTTTTTAATTAGTGATACTTTATTGAATTGTACAACTACATTTATAGACAGAAGTATTCTGATGCTGTATTTTACTTAAATAAAATGACTTTATAAATTCAATGTACTGTTATTTTTTCTCATTTTGCAGTTGAGAACGTTACCACAGACCTGGCTACATTCTAAAAACAGATTGTTTGGGCACCATTTCTTAGGAAATTTGGAATTACAGAAAATTTTAAGCAATAAAGTAACGTAAATTTAAGAAGAGGGAATCTGGAATCAGAGAAACAGTCTAGGAAGCTACTTCAAAAGTTTCCCTAAGACTTAGCTTTTAGCCAAAATAGAATTACAAAGAGTAGATTTACCATCATGCCTGATTCAAACAAATAATGAACAAAATATATGAAACAATGGTTTTAAAGACACTGTACATTAGTCAGTGCAGGGCAGTGATTCCTGAGAAATTGAAAACAAATGAAGTGAGGCCTGTGTTTTTCTAATCTCCTTAATAGTGAGTCTAAACTCTTGGGTAGGAAAGAAGAATTCAGGTAGAGCCCAGTAGATCTCTGAAGTTGAGGACATGGAACTAGCCATCTGGGGAGATCAAGGCAGTTAAAGTTCATGGGGCAGAATATGGGAGAGAAGAAAGAAGCACAGAGAGAACTTCTGACATATGCAGAGGATCACCCTTTAGTATTCAACTGAGTAGTGGTGAGCTCATGCATGTGAAGAAACTAATCAATCTAAAAGGATTAGAAAGAGTTATGTCTAAGATCCATACAGGAGCCAGCAAAGTACCTCTTCTCACCAGATAGACTGGAAAACCTCATGATACATGGGGCTTTAGAAGGAGTACCTAGAAGAGGCCAGGTGTGGTGGCTCATACCTGTAATAGCAGCACGTTGGTCAGCCAAGACGGGCAGATCATGAGTTCAAGAGATTGAGGCCATCCTGGCCAACATGGTGAAACCCTGACTATGCTAAAAATACAAAAATTAGCTAGGCATGGTGGCATGCACCTGTAGTACCAGCTACTTGGGAAGCTGAGGCAGGAGAATTACTTGAACCTGGTAGGCAGAGGTTGCAGTGAGCTATGATCACGCCACTGCACTTCAACCTGGTGATAGAGCAAGACTATGTCTCAAAAACAAACAAACAAAAAAAGAGTATCTAGAAGATTGTTGGTTCATTAGTTAGTAATAATTAACCCTAGACCAAAGGCTACTCTGGTCCTATGAAAGTGTTTCCAAAATACTGCATCCAAGAAAAAAGTTTAAGAATATTTATAGCAATACAAAAATAACTAGCACTCAACAAGATAAAATTCATCACGTCTGGAATCCAATTAAAAAGTTGTGAGGAATACAGAGAAGATGAAAATATGACCCATAATAAGTAGGAAAATAATCAAAATGTACCCAGAAATCATAGGGTTATTAGAATTAGCAGAAAAGCCCAGGCTTGGTGATACATGCCTGTAATCTTAGCACTTTGGTAGGCTGAGGTGGGTGGAATACCTGAAGTCAGGAGTTTGAGACCAGCCTGGCCAACAGGGTAAAACCCTGTCTCTCCACCAAAAGTACAAAAAAGTTATCCAGGCATTGTGATGGGTGCCTGTAATCCCAGCCACTTGGGAAGCTGAGGAAGAAGAATCGCTTGAACCCAGGAGGCAGACATTGCAGTGAACTGAGATCGCACCATTGCACTCCAGCCTGGGCAACAAGAGTGAAACTCCATCTCAAAAAATAAATAAATAAATAAATAAATAAATAAATAAAACCAGACAAAAGCATTAAAAGTTGTAACTGTATTCCATGTAAAAAATGTTATGTAAAGATATGCAAATTTCTAAAAGACCTAAATCAAACTCCTAGTAATGAAAACTACAATGTCTGAGATGAAAAATATTCTAGATAAAATTAATAACCAATTAGATATTGTAGTAGGGAAGATTTAGAAGAGATTGAATTTGAAAAGATACTGATATAAACTATCTGGAGAGGAAAAACAAAGAAAAAGACACTGGACAGAACAGCAGTAATTTATGGGACAACTTCAAATAACCCACTGTACATGTAATTGGGGTCCCTAAAGGAAAAAAGAGCAAGAAACAGAAAAAAAAAAACACACATTTGAGAAAATAAAGGCTAAAAAATTTCAAAATTTTAAGAAAAACTATAAATCCACAGATCCAAGAAGCCTAACAAATCCCAAGCATAAGAACTATGAAGCCAAGTATAACAAGGCATATCGCCTTTAAATGACAGCCAGGCCTCTGTATCTGCAGGTTGGGCAGCTATAAATTCAATCAACCACAAACTAAAAATATTGGGAAAAAAACAGGTGGCTGCATCTGTACTGAACATGTACAGACTTTTTTCCTTGTCAATTATTTCCTAAACAATGCAGTGTAACAACTACCTACACAGCATTTTCATAGCGTTAGGTATTAGAAGTAGTCTAGAGACAATTTAAAGTATATGAGAGGATGTTCATAGATTATATGCAAATATTACACCATTTTACATAAGGGGCTTGAACATCTATGGATTTTGATATTTGTAAGGAGTCCTGGATGGATGCCAAAAAACAGCTGTATTAAAAAAT